>NC_137812.1:37806523-37855500 GCF_963921795.1 Nannobrachium achirus | reverse complement strand
TTTTGACATGGGGGTCTGTGGCAAATACATAATTTTGAGGGGTACAATTCCTAACGAATAATTCAAGTTTGCATCACATTTTCACGACTTAAAAAAAAAATAGCAGATCTAGAGCTTGAATATCTGCTATTTTTCAATAGCTTAAGGCCCCTCCATTTAAGGCCCCTCCACCTAGGCCCTAGTAACTCAGTCCCACTCCCCCCCCCCCCCCCTGTGACGCCCATGGTAACAACCACACGGTACGACTTGAGCCTCCGAGATTGCAGGCAGAGAAACGTCAGAAATAACACCCCGTACACTCATCAAACCCTCTTTCCCTCTTCGTGAACAGCGGTAAAGCCCACAAAGAGATGTCTTAAGTAATCACCTGCACAGGCCACACAGGGAGAAGTACAAAATGTGCCAGACACATAAAGAGGGGAGATCTAGTCATTAAAGTCGGGCCCGGTAATTGAATGAAAGGTGGGTTGCTGTTTTTAGTGGTGGGAGCTCAGGTATGTGTTCTAACAGGCTGGTAGGAGTCCATGTCTTTAGGTTGTTACAGTAGGTGCAGGATCATTAGACTTTAATGGCCGCCTCACGGTTGGTATTGGGCCTAGTCGGATGTGAAATGCAAAATGGGGAATGCTGCGGCCGTGATGGGTTTGTTTCACATGATGATAGATCGACAGATAGCGCAGCTTATGTTCCCTATCACGACCCCCCGAGTTTTATGCATGTGGCTTGTGCCTGTGTGAGCGTGCGCGTCCACGCGCACCCGCAGATATATGGCTGTTTAGTTTTTTTCTTTTATTTCATTTGCCGCTGTGTGCATGCGTACGTGTATGAGTGTGTGTGTGTGTGTGTGTGTGTGTGTGTGTGTGCGTGCGTGCGTGCGTGCGTGCGTGCGTGCGTGCGTGCGTGCGTGTGCTGTGCGGTGCGTGCGTTTGTGTTGTGCGTGAGTGTGTGTGCGCGAGTTGTCTCTTATCATCAGCTGGGTGTTTAGTTGAAGGCTTCCCGCCAGGCATTTCAATCAGTTAGTAACATTCTTATCTCCACAGCCCGCACAAATGCAATGCACATCAGTATGCAAGAAAAGGCTCTTTTGCAGAGGGCAGATTGGAACCGTAACAAAATTGGGAAAACCTGTAATGAGCGTTTGTTGTGTGCGCGTGCGCGTGTGCGGGTGTGTGTGCATGGGTTACACATCTCTCAGCATGGTCCTGGTGAGCAGGTTGTTTGCCACCATGGCATATGGCATACACCCAGGTGATGAGGCAGTCTCCAACGTATCCCTTATTTTGCATGTGTGTGGCGCGTGTGGGGTGCATGTGTGTGCTTGTGTGTGCGTGTGTGTGCGTGCATGCGTGTGTGTGTGGTGTGTGTGTGTGTGCGTGCGTGTGTGCGGCATGCTCTCCTCTGATGACCATCTGTGCCCCGCTCTTCAAAGCGCTCCTCTCTGCCCAGCCCCCGTAGACAAATGAATTATTAAACTGCTTTTCCAGGTGACACCCTAAGCATTTGTTACTTCCTCTCAGGAAGCACACAGACGCGCACTCAAGTAAAAAACAATCACTCAGAGGCCTCCCTGTGCCCACCCTGCCTGACCCCCTCTCCATCCTCGCGCGCCAGCCCCACTCCCCCTCACCCACCCCGGTTCACTCACCTTTTCCTATATTCGTCGTTGTAGGGTGGAAACCTCGTATCTCCAAGTTTCAAATGTGTACGTTCTTTCGCGAAGTAAAGACCTGCTTCGTCGTACAAGGGCCGTCACACAGAAGCAGTGAAAACAGCAGATCTACAAGCACACAACGGTGCTTGTAGATCGGCTGTTTTCACTAGTTTAAATCGTTTTTGGACATACAAGGTTTTCACCCGACAATGACGATATACACACCCATTTATCACGCACTCCAACAACTTGGAGCATTCTTTCGCCGTTAACCTGTCCGCCATTTTTTATTATTCTGCCCCTCTCGCCCCATTGCCGAGAGGCATATTTAACATGGTCCCCCCCCCCCCCCCCCCCCTTCGGTCTTTCTCCTTAATTCTGTCCGAAAAAAGTCAATCTTCCCTCCCAGCTCCAGGCAAGGGTGTGGGGGGGGGGGGGGGGGGGGGGGGGGGGGGGGGGGGGGGGGGGGCAACTGTGACCGCTTGGGGAATCCAATAAGGTTGATTAAGTGATGACAGTATAATTTACAGCCATGGCACAGCCAACGATAAATCTTTCGCATCCTGAAGAGGATAAATGAGCTAACCTGGGTCATCAGTGCACGGGAGTTAACTTCACTCTTTTTACTGGTGAAGAAGAAGGGAGGGGGAGAAGGAGGGAGATAAAGAGAGGGGGAGGTAAAAGGTAGGGAGGTGACAATGAGGTCGGAGAATGAGCATCTCCCCCTGGCCATCTGTTTCGCTGATACTTGATTAATCTACCGATCTTCCATGTTGGTGGCTTCCCACAGCCTACCGCAGTGCTGCTTGTTTGCTAAATTAACAGGTGCTGTTGTTTCATGTCTGGCTAGATGGCCACAGCACAGCTAGCCATATAAGCGTCTAAGTGATACGTCACTATAGTGATGAAGTTACGCCCATTGGTTGTCCAGTTGAACTAACAACGAACAATCACAATCACAGTTATGCAGGGCGGCCTTAGGAATCTGGATGCCTGTTTCAAGAGCGTGCCCCCCCCCCCCCCCCCCCACCCCCCCCCCCCCCCCCCCCCCCCCCCCCCTGACAAAACAGCTTGCCGTGGCAACAGGAACGTGCAGTGACAAGTTACAAGTTGAACATGGCTTGCTGGCTAACTCTTGAAGGCCCCCTGGTGGCTGAGGCCCGTTTCAATTGAAACTGGTGAAACAGGCCGACCCTGCAGTTATGGAATGTGGTTTATCCTAATAACTGACCGTTTCTTATCGCTATAAGTTTGGGCCGCATCATGCCCATATATTTAGACCTATGTGCTGTTACAGTATATGAGCTGTCTACTTGTTGTTGTTTTGTTTCGTTTTTTTCTTTGGGGGAGGTGTATGTTGCTTCATGTTTTATTTCGTTCTGAGAAAAAATGGGTGACATTATATGGAATGTATCTTGCCATAAACTACAAAGTGTCCCCAATAAAAAAGTATATTAATGCCCTAAGGGCATTTCCCCTTTTGCGTCCAGTGAATGTTTGTGCCTGATGCCGTGACGACAAAATGGGGCCTTTCCGGTTCGGGTTCTTTCTCCCGCCTATGGGATGGCAACTTTCTTGGAACCTTGGTTCGTTCTTGCGAACCGGCCACAAACCAACTTTTACAGTTCGAAACCACCTCGGTTCTCGGTGGAAAAGCTCACCTCTGTTTCATCCCATAGGCGGGAGAAAGAACCTGAACCGGTTTCTTTGCCGATGGAAAAGGCCCCATTAATTATCAATGTCCTGACAATATGCCTTATATCTAAATGTTAAAATGGGTCCCATCCTCTTTTACAGTACACTTTAAGACATAATAAGACATAATAAGACAGAATAAGAAATAATGTGTTGGTAATTAGAGCTAATATATTTATTAGACAGAAACAAAGACAGAATAGTAGAAAGAGCGAATACATTCTCTGGCACCGGCACCTGCCGCGGAACTGCAGCAGCAGACACTGCCGCACGACCGGCAGTTCGACCAGCAGTCGCACTGCATCGCCGGCGATAGGACCAGCAGTCCCGCCAGTAGGGACCGGCGGCCGCCGCATGGACCGGCAGGTCCCATAGCGGTAAACTGCCCGTCCGTGCGGTGGGTGGCTGCCGCGGCAGTTACCAGCGATGCCAGTCCTACCTACCGCTGGTCCTACTGCCGGGACTGCCGGTTGAACTGCTGGTCTGTGCGGCGGTGGTGAAGCAGTCTTATCACCGGCGATGCAGCGCGACTGCTGGTTGAACTGCCGGTCGTGCAGCGGTACCTGCCGCTGCCAGATAATGTATTCGCTCTTTCTGCTATTCTGTCCTTTTTTTATAAAATAATATTAGTTCTAATTACCAACACATTATTTCTTATTATGGCTTTATTCTGTCTTATTCTGTCTTGTTATGTCTTAAAGTGTACTGTAAAAGAGGATGGGACCGTAAAATGAATAGAAATATTTGAAACGGAAAAGGCCCCATTGAGGTTAGACAACACACTCCATATGTGGGCATAGCTGCATTGGGAACTCCTTATACTGTAATATGGTTATGGCTGAGTCATGGTGACATGAACGTGACGACGTGGTCCGCCAGGCCGGTCGGTCCTCCCATTAGCCAATTTAAATAGGATCTACAGAACTCTACTTTTGCAAAAAAGTAAATGAGAATTAGTCATTCAAATGTTTTCTGTAATCAGAATCCTCTAACCCCCTCCCTTAATCTTTTCACAATCACAAGCAATCCCCAAATTATTATTGTCATCGGTTTGGATTATTGTAATTGCATAAGTGCCTATGCTCAGCATGCAAGCAAAGGCACGATGAGAGAGAGAGAGAGGAGAGAGAGAGAGAGAGAGAGAGAGAGAGAGAGAGAGAGAGAGAGAGAATAAGCGCTCCTTGAGAGCACTTCACAAACAAACAGAGTTTATGGAACACACCGTTCTGCCAAAAGAACATTACGATTGATAAGAAGAATGACATCGTTTTGCGGATATCGATTTAATAAATTATCTCTAGCAGCCCAATCCAACATTCCTGCTTCTTGAGCTTGCAGATTGGCTGATTTCACTGTGTCGTATACGGAGGTATAGGGCTGGTGGTTAAAGAGATCATTCGATTCTGATTGACTTGCACAGATTAGTGGAAAATCAACTGGTTTTGGCATTGCGTTGCTCTTAACACTCTAACCCTAACCGGAATCAGTTTTAACCCAAAACAATTCCCCATGCTCAATGACAATAAAACCCTTGATGCGGCGTAGTTTTGCTTATTTTTTGAAAAGTTTGTTTGGTATATCCATCTTTTCGTCCAACTCGCAGCGACTGGCAAGACTACACTCTCTAGCATTTAAAAAGGGATTGGGAGACAAACGGGGAACCAAAACATCTGGTCTGGTCTTCTGCCATCCGGTCTAGGATGCCATCCGGTCTAGACCGGATCAAACAACCTGTTTAGTAAACGATACCAGGCTTTCTCCCGAGAAAGCCTGGTGACGCGATGTTACCTCTAGCCTAGTTGCCAGAGTTGACGGGCCTGTTTTTCCCTTGCCCCATCCTTATTTTTCTTCCCTTTCTCGTGTATGGAAACGATAAAGCTTGCACAAAACAAACAATTCTGATTCTGATTCATCTGGTTAACATGTTCACACCTGCCACAAGCTCCTCCCGGCACTTTATCAACCCTCTCCCATATCATGCATACTTTATGCTCCTTTTTGCATGTAAATACCAACAAAAGTCTAACTCGTGACTTGACTGATGATGTCGAAGCTCTGAATAAATCCTCTCATTATGTTTGATGGTTAGTGAGGCTTAATCATTTACTGGATTATTGTTTTATGTCAACAAAGCCTTTTTATCAACTTCACGTAATGGGAGGAATTATAAATAATTTCTGTGATCATCAAACGTAAACGTATTTGCGTCATTATGATTTGCTAAACACACATCTTCAAAGAATGTGATCATCTAAAGGGATTTGCTTTCAAATCCTTTTTTGCAACCATGAAAGGGTCAGGTGGGCTGGGTGTGACAGGGGAGAAGAGGGCGTCTTTCATCTTAAGACTTAACAGAGCCATATTCACAGTCATAACTAATTCATTTCCCTTCCTTGCTTTGAAGGCAAATTAGCCAGAGCTAAAGGGGAAACACTGCTAATCTAAATGTATGGAAATATCTTTGTCAATAAACAGAGGAAAAGAGCCTATGTCATGTCAATCAACACATTAATGGTGTCTTAATAATAATAATATTTTATCCATCTGCCTCGCTTTATAGCAGCTAATAACGTCAAGGAAAATAATCCATATTTAAAGAGTAACCGAATTTCCCCTCTATATGTCCTAAATAAGTAAATAAGTAATGCTTTATAGATGCATCGGTAGATGAAAACGTCAATTACACAAGAGAAGAAAGAAGGTGATTGTTGTTTGAGATTCGAGCCGAGGGTTGACATCAAAGCGATGCCAGACAACAAACATTTCATGCTAACATCTTCATATCAAAGATTTTACCCTCCATCTTTTCCTCCCACGTTTCCCAGCGCACATCTGTTTGCTCTCTCTTTACTCTCACTCCCCCCCCCACTATAGCACATGCCCACACGTGCACATCATTGTCAATATTTACTTTTATTTATTTAATTTACATCACTCAAGCTGACACCGGGACCTTGCATAAACAATGACGCAACAATTCCGAAACTCCTGGTGATGAGCGGAAGTGAGGAGAGGGGAGAGGCAATATAAAAGGGAAGCAGCAGCGATGGCTCCTCTCTCTTTTTCTCCTGTTGGTCCGTCGGGAGGTGAAGCTTAAGTACTTTGGAGTTGCGGTGTCTGTCTTTCACACATCAAACGATGTGTTTTATCCGGTTCATATTCACCCGTTCAAGCCCCGCGCAGCCTGATAAGGGCTTTGATGATGAAACGGGGAGGACATCCATGGCATTATGTCTGATTTGGGATGCACTAGCAGGTGTGTGTGTGTGTGTGTGTGTGTGTGTGTGTGTGTGTGTGTGTGTGTGTGTGTGTGTGTGTGTCGTGTGTGTGTGCGTAGGTGTGTGTGTGTGCATGTGTGTCAGTTTGGTGCATTCATGCCCGTTTGTTGTTCTGCCACAACAACGCAATTTTCAGAGCTCCTGCACAGTCGCCGAAGCCTACAGTCTGCCTCTCTCTCTCTCTCTCCCCACCTGTGCCAAACTAATAACTGCTCTCATATTGCACTTCCTCTGCTGTCTGTCTGTCTCTCTTGCTAGCCTTCCTTCCTTACTTAATTATTTTGTTTCTTTTTCGCCTCGTCATATAGTGTCTTATATTCCACCTTCTCTTTTTTCTCACTGGTATTTCTAAGCACTTGCTTAACACTTCTCAGGGGTCATGGCAGAATGGAAATGAAAAGGGGATGTGAGGTGGTACAAAACGTGAGATGCTCATCAATAACCCTCCGTTACTTTGACAGCTGACTATAGCTGTGCTGCTTTGAAGATTATTATATCGTCACTGTCGGGCAGAAACCTCGTATCTCCAAGTTTCAAATGTGTAAATCTTTTCGAAAAGCAAAGCCCTGCTTCATCATAGAAGGCCGTCGCACAAAAGTAGTGAAAACAGCCGATCTACAAGCACACAACGCCTCGCACCGCGTTGAACTAGTTGAGTTCATTTTTTAAATGATAAATACAAAATGAACGGTTTTGGACATACCGGTACAAGGTTTCCACCCGGCAACGACGATATGAATAATTTGAAGGGTGAAAGAGAAGTAAAGAAAGAAGACCGGTGGAGTTATGAGTCCTTCTTTAGAAATGTTGGCTCATCCAAATAGCTCTATTTAGAAGTAAAGGATTAGGTGTGGTGCAGAGTACAGACTCATTTGGCCTCGGAACGTTCAGGGGCGCTGGAAGTGGGGTGCTGAGGGAGCTGCAGCTCCCCTGGTGGTGGGGAGGGAAAAAAAAGAAGAAAAAAAAAGAAAAACGTTTCTTTTTTTTCTTTTTTTTTTTTTTTTTTAATAAGCCTATATATACACACACACAGAGCTATATTAAAACAATAATGTATTTGACTTTGGGGGAATAAAATATGTTGAAAAAAGGTATTTGATTATCACATGGTGACCTAATCACATGGTCACCTTGCCACTTCCGGTCAGAAGGGAAGTCAAATTTAAATCCCGCTTTGATGGCACACCAAAGTCTATTTATTTGAGAACTAGAAACTGTCTATAGGCTCATTGTTGCAAACTAACACTGTTGTATATGGGGAATAAAAAACAGTAGAAAACTGTTACAAAAATAATACCCGATTTTGTAGTGTGTGCGTGAGTGACTGTGTGTGTGCGTGCGTGCTGTGTGTTGCACTGTGTGCTAAAATAACTAGTAACTATAGAACCTATAGCTCCTTGTTACACCGTTGTGCGGGGAATAAACACCCGAAACCGTAATAAAAATAACCCAAAACCGGATAAAAAACGTGAATTTTTCGGCGTGCGGCCTTTGGCCGCACGCATGAACTCCTCCAGGCTCAGCTCCCCTTGGGATTTGGGAGTTCCAGCGCCCCTGGTTCTGTCCTCTAAAAGGTTATAAGAACTATAGAAGGGTATAGCCTGAGCTTGGTACACTGCGATTTAAGCAACACAACTGCAGTTGCTTGTAACTTTGCGGTTGCTTACATCATAGTGTACCAAGGTCAGTGAATCCTATTTTTCTACAGGGTATTAGCCTACAGGGTATTAGTCTACGTACAGTATTAGCCTTTAGAGGGCAGCAATTTCTCAAATTTGGCCTGCTGTTGAGTTGCACTTTAACTTCATGGAGGCGGAAGCCAACATTTCCGATTGTCGTCACAGTTATGCTTCATCTCATTTCTATGCTTATTCTGACCCACTTGGCCATTGCCTGATGCCCATGGCGTTGAAATATACATGATTTTATGTCTTGTCATCTTTCTCAGCTGAATTTCTGCCTCAAAAGAGTCCAGCTAGAGTCCTGCTGATGACAGACATAGTTGTCAAATCAAAGATGTGATTCTCTATGCTTGACTGTCAGTGACTTTAGGCCTGTGTATAGGTTGCTTCCTACTCATATGCTAGCTATCATAGATTTTTTTTAATCTTTTTTTCTTTTCGGCCAAATATCAGAGCAAATTTGTGAGCACGTAAATAAAAAAAAATCTACCTCACATTACAGTATGTCAATCACGTTTGCACACTGCAGCCGGGTGCAGCCCATTTCATATTTATTTTCGGACCAGGGTTTTCACAAACATAGAACAACGTAGACCTAGACATAGACATAAAACACCCACAAGATTCAGATCATAAGTGTCCACAGCTTCAAGGCAGTAGACCAGGCCATTCTGGCGGTGGAGACAAACATGGGTTTTCTAGTTCTAATAAAATCTAGTGTCCGATTTTCTCTCTCTCTGGCGTGAACAATGTTTTTTGCTGATTTCGGATTTCCAAAACGCAAGGAAAAATGCAGCCGTGTGCAACCAGCTTAATTTCAGTTAACTTATATCACTAAATGATTATTCATAAAATGTTTAAATTAGTTGTCAGTTAATTTAAAAGTCGGCTGCCATGTGTGCTATTTGAATGTAACTGTTCTTCTCTACCAACGTAATGTAGCCTGGCCAGCCAGCCTCATACTGTGCATTCACTCACTCGTTCCTTCCCACAATATGAGTCTGGACTTTAATTGGGCTATAGGCAGCTTGAAAAGTGGGCGGGAGTACTTGCCTTGACAGACAGACTCCTCTAACCAATCAGCGTAGCAAAACATCTCTCAGCCAGTCGGAAGAACGGCAAACAAACACGTCGTTTCGGCCGATGAACTCCGTTAGCGCATACTCCTGTTCCTTTTTAATTGTTGTACTTGATTCCAACTCTGAAATAACTTCACTTATTGCTTGTTTTATTGTTTCAGCGTTAACTGTTACACTTGTTGCATCGAGGGCAGCCATGTTGTTTTGAAAATGCTGCAGCAAGCATCTACGTCACCATCTACACATGGACCAATCAGGGGAAGCTTTTCACTTGCGAACAGCAGTTGAAACACAGTCACTGATTGGCCCCGATCAGAAAATGATCGGGGCCAACTTCTCATACTCGGTGCCTATCTGCTGAAGTCCAGACCTCATAATGTGGGAATGCAGTATGAGGGATGGCCCGCCAGGCTAACTGTAACTGTACTGTAACAAGGTACTGTTTAGTCTGAGTTACAATAGGAATCCTAGATTTCATTAGAACTTGAAAACCCATGTTTATCCCCACTGCCAGAGTGGCCTGGTCTTGCCTTGAAGCTGTGGACATTTATGATCTGAATCTTGTGGGTGTTTTATGTCTGTCTATGTCTATGTTTTTGTTCTATGTATGTTTGATGAGTCTTTTTAGAGTTTAATTGCCCTGGGCAGGTAACCCGGCCTGGTGGAGATTGACGCTCAGAGGAGCACACTCTTCTAGAAACATGCAGAAAATGGCACGTTAAAATCACAGATAAACTGCTTGTCATTTATTATTCATTCCTTAACAGATTGCCAAAGCGGCGTGATTTTATATTGGAAAGAAAAATACTATTAACACCATGTGAGGTGTCATTTCATATCTCAGCATTTAGTTATGATGGAAATAATTTGCATATTGTAGTAGTCCAATGTGGGGAGTCTGTCACTTCCAGTCAGTTGCCAACAGAATGAGGATGATGAAAAGTTTGAAGAAAATGTTTGGGAAAATGAATAATACTAGACTTGTGAGGGACACAAAAAAAACAGATATGGATGGTGCATTTTGTAGCTTTTATTATCAATGGCAATTCTGAGAAATTATAGTTAATCCTCGATCCTATATATATTAAAATTGCCTTGAGGTTGGACGGTGTATGGTGGGCGGCACAAACCTAACATGCCCATTTTAGGCAGGAACACTCACGTATGATCAAGTAGATTTAACCATTTATTGTATGAATGGAATACAGTTAATCTTGGCATTAATGGGCTCCGCGTTCGGAGATGTCATGCAGTCATGTGACGTAGTGACCAGCAGATATGAGAATGAGGAATGAAAACAGAGCTGACTGACAGCTGACTACAGCTGGGTGGGACGACTCACGTGTCCTGCATAAACTAACGTGTTCGCTTCACATAATTCACATAAATACATAATCAATAACACATTGGGTGGACCGTGGACAGTGTGTGCCACAAGCGTAACATACCCATATATGAAGAGGTGGGCGTCACAATTAAACAAAATATGCCCTTATATGGAGAATATTCTGGGGCACAGAGTGTCACAAACATAACATGTCGATAGATGGAGAGGGCATCACAAACATCTGTACCCATAATATGGCAACTCATCTGGAGCGCAGACAGTTTGCTCACAGAGTTGATCAAATATGGAGACTATTCTGGCGCAGCGAGTGCCGTGATGTCATCATAATGATGTCATACTGAAGTCATAGATTGGCCTATACTCCATATTTCAGCATGCCTCACAGGGAACTCCATTATGATGTAAAAGGGACACAGACTGAAAGATGTGTACAACGGGTAGTTGTTCCCAACTTGCATCTTGTGGTCCATGAGTAGGCCAAATTTCCATAAAGTTCCATAACATAATGTTTTGATATCATGGTTTACTGGTCATCAGATCAGACCATAAGGAGATGCCAGTACTCAGACAACAAAATAAAATGGAGGGGTAGAGACTGTGTTACACCGCAAGACAGTGTAACACAGGGTTTCTGTCACTGATTCCTTCCTTCCTTCCTTCCTTCCTTCCTTCCTTCCTTCCTTCCTTGTCACCTACATGCCCAACCCTGGGATACCAGGGTTAAAGTGGTTAATCCCAAGGTGGAAATGGCAGGCTGAACCTGGCACTGGAACCACCAGCTCATAATATGTCTCAGAGCTATCACTGTATGCGACAGTACATCATAGCCATGAGTCAGACTCTAACTAAACCTGCATGGCCTGGAGCCACCGCATGTGTCACTGCAGTGGGCTGGAAATATCACAGTGTTATACCTTTGCTAACGCTGTGCTCGGGCATGACAAAGAGCCAGCAGTCGAGACGTGCACAAAATCACAAAACGTCTGTAGCGAGTCACATCATAACTGCCATGGTGCTACACTTCCTCACCTTCCCATCTCCTCCCTTCCTCCCTCCCTCTCTCCCTCCCTCCACCACCACCACCACCACCTTCCATCCCCAGTTCTGTCAAAAGCCCATGATCAAATGCACTCTCTTAGATTTATACAGTTCCGCTGTGCCTCGACGACGTTTCCATTTCGCTCCCTCTTTCTTCCCTACTTCTCCTCCCTCCCTGTCTTGCTCACCCCACCCCTCTTTTCACTTCACCAGCCCCCCCCCCCCCATCCTATAGGTCTTCAGGTGAACGCATCAAGCATTTTCTCTCAGAGCGTCGCAGTGATATACGGACTGCTCAGGTATTTGACAATGCGTTTGGCAGTAAAGTGAGGGAAGAGAGCACTCGTTCCCCCTCAGTCATCCTGGTGATTGATTTATTCCTGAGTGCGAGAGGTGGCTGTTATAGATGGTTGGGGCTGGATGAGCCTCTCTCCCCCCATCTCTTGTGACACTAAAATAGTACAAATAATGTTTCATTTGCCATGCTTTGGCAGCCTCGAAAGCCACAGAAACCCTTCAGAATCATCCATGGAATGCACGTGAGCCACATGTTAACATTTAATAACATTGCTCCTGGCTCAGATGGAGTAATAATCCTCACACTTGGCTGACACGAGACACAGACTGTCTTTATTTCTTTGGTCTTTTTCAGAATTGACTTTTTCCTTTTTTTTTTTCTCTCACAGGTACTTGGGTTATTATTATGCAGACAGTGTTGGCACAGAGAATGAAAATTCCATAATAGGTCAGGGAGAAGGGAGGTTTGGGTTCAGTTGGATAGACAAAGGAGTTCTCCAGCCTCATTAATTGTGTCCAGTTTTTTCAACCTATGCGTCGGTTTTAAAATTCAGAACCAGGTACCGTCACGGCAACGAGAAACAGCATGCGGCTCACTTCAACTTTAATTTGTGGTGGCACAATGGAACACTGTTTTCTTTGTGATTCCTCAAAACCGCGACACTTTTCAAGTTGTCAATGGGACAACATGAAGAAACACTTCAATAATTCATTCATTGATCCTTATTAAAGTGGTACGGTCACCTAAAGGGGTACTGTCACTTTAAAAAATCATCTTAAAATATGAGTTAATATTTTTATGATGTCATTGTGGGAATGCGCAATTATAAGCCAATCAAATTAATTGACTGTACTTAGACTACTTACAGTACTGGTCAGCTGTTGTTGGGGGGCGAGGGGCAGATTACACTGTGACATGAGTTTCAGACTATTTCAGACCGTTTTCAGAGAGACCACGTGACCTACTGTATCATACTATTATAATGTTGGGGCGTTTCAGCGGGCCTTTAAGGAAGTAGGGACCTATACAGTCTTTGCAAACAGCTACCGGTATATCTCTGTATCCATGTCTTTGTGTTGCACATACTATACTCTCTCTCTCTCTCTCTCTCTCTCTCTCTCTCTCTCTCTCTCTCTCTCTCTCTCTCTCTGTCTTGCGCGTGCGCACGCACGTTCACACATAAGCGCACACACTCACACAATCTTCATCCACCTGAACAGCTGCTAATAAATTCTGGTCGGATGCATTAATCAACCTTTGATTCTCAAGGGCTTGCAGCAGCAGCCTCAGTCAATGGAGATGCAAATGGCCTCCATTTATACAACGATGGAAAGAGCTGGCTTTGTGCTCCCAGACACTGGTATCAGCCCATGGAATGATCAACACACTCTACACATGGTCAAGGCACAAAACAAATCATGGGGACTAAAAAGGGCAAAATGGGGCACGTGAAATGTATGCTAAGTGTCTTGAGACAACTTGTTGTTATTCTAAATCAGAGGTTGACACTAAGGTCTCAGAGGCACTTGCCCGTCGGGCAAGTACAGGTCATGTTCTACTTGCCCAAAGTTCTTGCCCACTTGCCCGAAAAGGAAATCATCAATTATAAAATGATAGGTCAAATTTGAATTACCGTTCAATTTAACACTTTTCTTTTTTACTTTCTGGGGCTGTGGATGTCATACCTAATTGTGTATGCCAAATCTCTACATAACTATGAATATGACTATGGGTTCACACTTGTTATTTTATATTTTTAAGTGTAGCAACAGTGAAAACGGCACATTATAGGTAAACAGTGCTCTTATTTTACATTCCACAGACCAGGAGACAGCTAGCGCTCTTGCCACGTTCAGTTGTCCCCTCTCAAACGAGCACTTGCCCTGTCGGGCAACCTGAAAGCAAACTCCACCTGCCCCAAAGCTTTTTTTACCTGCCGGCAGATGGGCAAGCCTTAGTGTCAATGCCTGTAAATATTGAACTGAATTGTGGAAAGACTTCCTAGAACTTTGCTACATTATTTAACCCTACATACTTTGATGTACATCAAATTGCAAAAAGTGATAGAGGGACTTCTGAACAAGAAGGCAAGAAGCAAAGCTGTGATTGAGAAGCACATTCTGTGACTTGAATAGCAATAATTCAGTGACTCGCTTCCAAATGACAGATCTCACGAATTGGCAGCCAAAAGGTTTCCAATCTTTGGGGGCTTTTTGAACAACAAGTCCAGTATACTAAAACTCGACTTGCATTTTAGCGACTCTAATGCAGTTAAAAGATCCCAAAAGTTGGCCACACATTTCCCCTTCGTTTTGCATCTGAAGGAAAACTGTCTGACACCAATCATCAGATCATTCTTAAGCTGTGAAGTCAGAGGAAGTTGTTTGAATGTTGATCAAATGGACCTGTGACTTATGCGGCTGGAATAAATGTATTTCCACCAGCCTCCCTTGGTGCCAAGAAATGGGCTCTTCTCATTACAGCTCCGTGTGACGGGTGTTAGTTTCCTTCCATGGCACAGAGCTGCCATCTTGAGCTGTCATAGTCCACGAGATATGTGAAGAGACTTCTCCTTTAATCAGCAGCCATCACGTTCCCTTTCATCAACTCTACTGTCCATTCCATGTCACTCTCTTTCCTGTCTGTAAACCATAGGATTACCTCTTCCCTCCAGACATACTTAACCCATCTTCATTAAAAATAATACCCATGGACTCAGTTGGATGTGGGGAAAAAAAGGTAGAGATGCAATGCAGGCTTTGGGGGGGGGGGGGGGGGGGGGGGGTGATGGGCTTCATTTTGAGTATGGAATCTGGCCGTAGTGAGGATTGAGCTTGTGGGAATGTTGTCATTTACCACACAAGCCATTCCCATTTGGGGCACCACGCCAAGGGCCAACCGCTGCAGACGAAACAATGTAGCCAGTTGGTGACCCTCGCCAAAGGTCTGGCTAAATCCCCATAACAGCAAGCACAACCCTAATCCCAACCCTCACCTTCAAGAAAGACCCTCTTCATTCCTACAAGCATTTAAATGACAATTAATGCTTAATCCTTCGATTGTAGCCGTAGCCTATACAAAAGGAGGACCTGCTCTATTCCAGAGCGTGCTACTTAGAAAACCACAGAACCATCCACAGCAAGGCTGACAGGCTAGTTTCAGGGCCCCATGAATAACAACTAGCCACAGAAAGCACTGTGGCCTCAACTCAAGTAGGTGTCAGGAAGTCAAGTGGGTTTTGTGTTATCTCGTCGTACTTTCAGCTGCCTATTAGCATAGCTATTCAGACCGCACAGCCCATGGCCCACAATGGGAATAGAAGAGAGAACCCAATCTCACTCTGGGCTCCTTTATGTCTTTTGCTCTTTCAGTCTTTGGTCTTCCTCTCTTCTCTCTTCGCTCCCTTGCGCCTAACTAATCCACTAAGTCCCGTGGGGCGCCAGGAGTACTTGAGTACTGAAGTGGCTTTTTGTCTTTTTATAGTTTTGAGTGGGAAGTCCACCTGCTCATAAGCATTTCAAACAGGTGATGTGATGTGTTGCATTTGTGTTGACGTGCATGCATGTGTGTTTGTGTGTGTGCACATGCGGGCATGCGACTGTGTGTAGGCCTATGTGTGTGTGTTCAGAATATTGCGCGTCTGTGACTGAAAGTTTTGCTACAGAAGCTGAACAATGTTAAATGAAATATTCTCTTTGAAGGGGGTCGGGAGACACATTTTCAATGCCACCTCTTTCCAGAAAAGCTAAACAGGAATTTTAATTGTGTCCTCGAAAGTATAGTGTGCATCCTCTAAAACACAACAATGTTTGTACATTTGAGTAGGTGCTTCTTGATTCCAGACAAATTTGAGAACAAATTCCTATTGAAATTCATTGTAAAACCACCATTGTCTGTTGCATAAAAGACATTACATCACTTGATGTAATGTAAATGACTATTACATCATGATTTCGACTGTGCTTTTCTGTTAAAGGACTATTCCAGTGTCAGTTCATGAAATGTCTATTCACAGATTTCAACCAAATATTGCACATGATGAACATAGAAGATTTTCCTTTATTTTTTTAGAACTCTTTTAGAATGCTTGATTACATTTTGCACAAAGCTGCTGAATTTACATGAATAATTGAATATAAGTTGGTCAAACAAGAATGCATGGTTAATAATGGATGTAATGGTTTGAATTCTCTGTAAACAAATCTTTATTACCCCAGGGATTATTTTGGGCTCCAAATCAATGTACTTTAGAATGCAAAGATAATGAAACATTTTGAAAAAATAACGCAATGATATTTAATGTGTTGAATTTCAAGCAGGGCAGCAGTGGCTCAGGAGATAGAGTAGGGACAGCCTTTTCTGATCTCATTTCTGATCTTATGTGGAATATCTTGAACCATATCGTCACAGTCGGGCCATTCTCTCGAGACAGAGTCTGTAGCTAGCTACTCAAAGGAAGAGGGACAAACCGAGTGGGCGTTCCCTTTTCTTTGACGATGGCTAGCCAGATTGCTGTCTGGCAGAAACCTCGTATCTCCAAGTTTCAAATGTGTAAATTTCTTCGCAAAGTAAAGCACTTCTTCATCATACAAGGCCATCGCACAAAAGTAGTGAAAACAGCTGATCTACAAGCACACAACGCCTCGCGGTGCTTGGCGTTGTGTGCTTGCAGATCGGCTGATTTCACTAGTTCAGATCATTTTTAAATGATAAATACAAAACGAACGGTTTTGGACATACAAGGTTTCCACCCGACTACAACAATATACAATACATAGGACGACAATGGATACAAGTCGCCAGGACTTTTTTGTATCATCGTTCTAGCTTTCCAAATTCTATCAATCCAAATCTCTCAGGTCATCTGGGAAAGGTCTGCTTTCTGTCCCTAAATCCAAACATAAATGTGTGGAGGCAACATACATTCTTTTATGCTCCCCATAATCTGGAACAAACTCCCAGAAAACTGCAGGTTTGCTGCCACTCTTATTTATTTTAAAACACAACTAAAAACACAACTGTTTGCTGCTGCCTTTGATTGATTTACTTTGGCTTTTCTTTCCCTTATACACTGTAATGTTATTTTTCACCCCTTTTGTTTTACAGTATGTATCCTAATGTCATTTTATAATTGTGTTTCCTTTGCTAAAGCACATTGAATTGCCTTGTTGTTGAAATATGCTACAATAAAATTGCTTTGCTTCCTGAAACATTTTGCCATTGCAAGCCAACATTAGATACCCCAAAACTCCCACCATAGACTAGAGTATTCATGTCCACGCACGCACGCACGCACGCACGCACGCACGCACGCACGCACGCACGCACGCACGCACGCACGCAGTTCAGTCCAAACTGTCTTAAAGGAGTAGTTCACCCCCAAAATGATTTTTTTTTCTATTGATTACTCACCCCATGGAGACTTGAGTTCAATAGTATTTTTTTGTATTTGTCGCATTCCTAAGACAAAAATGTGATAATAGTAAATGTACCCCCATTGAATCCGGATGGAGACCCAAATGCAGTTGGGTCCCCATCTGCAATCAATGGGGTAAATTCATTGCAATACATTTTTTGTCTTAGGAATGCGACAACAAACAGAAAATATTATTGAACTCAAGTCTCTGTGGGGTGAGTAATCAATAATAGAAAAAAAGTCATTTTGGGGGTGAACTTTAAGTCAGTCTTAAGTCCATTTTACAGAGTGCTGGCATTCTCCATGCTTCCACCAAAGTCTCTCTTTCCTGATATTATACTAGGCATGGTCTGCCACATTTTATAGTGTACATGCCATCCTACTGTACATGCCATTTTGTTTCACTTTTATATACAATTGACTGTCCAACACACTCTCACTCCCCAAACAGCCTATGGTGACTTCTTGGGACAAATGTAACCAAATGTTTGACTGGAAGGGGGTACCCTTCCAGTGGTGCACTTCCGCACTCCAGGAATGCTGAAGTGCCGTTCTCTAACCAAAGACGTAAAAGGGGTCTGCTAAGAAACAGTTAAAACTAACAGCAGTGCTCTTCTGATTGTGGCCTCCTGGTGGCGCTATAATAAAAGCCTGACAAAAATAATGACATGGAACAATTGGGGGCAGAGGATCTGCTCTGGCACTTGGGAGTGTGTGTGCACCATTTCACTGCATCGTGACAACAGTGCCAGAGATTAGCTGTCCACAGACAGAAGGACACGCACGCACACGGACACACGGACAGATGGACAGACGGACAGACAGACAGGGGCGAAAACATATTCTTGGCCATGCCTTTCGGCCTGGCGGAGACAACAACTGAATCGCGCCATCTAAAGCGGGCCATCTGGTGACTTCCAAATTGTGCAGCAAAAATTAGACATTTTGATTGATTGATTGATTGAAGACTTTAATAGAAGTTTGCATAGAAAAAGGTACAGTTTCATGACGGTACAGTTCATGACGGTAGTTCACTGGTTCAAATGTCGACATTTGACTGCAGAAAGACCGAATGCATTTCCCGGCAGAGGCACCTGCCGCGACATCGCCGGAACCGCCGACAACAGCCGCTAACTGACACAAGGAATTCTCAATCAGACTTAGGCATGAATGACAGCAATCTGAGAGACACATGGAGAGTACACCCCACATTCATACACTAATGAATGTGGGGTACGAGAGGGAGGAAGAAAGTAAGAAAGCTGATGTGAAACCACATGCAGTGCCACTTTAATGGCGGTAGGTAGGTCACTGTTTACTTCACTATTCAGGGACGTGCAGAGAGGCAGGGGCTGACATTTCTAAAAGGGCCTTTTGGTGGAAATGCCGAAAATAGTAGACCTCCAAGCTCAGTTGTGAGCTTGGAGGTCCGCTATTTTCGGTATTTGATACCACACTGAACTAAGCATAATCAAGTGAATACTGGGATTTCTACCCAGAGAGGGCAATTCTTTCAACATAAGATGCTGCATTCAAGTTCAGGAGAGTTTGGACAAGGCAATTCTATTGAATGCTGCCTTCAGGTATGGCATGGAAAGAGGACATTTGCATTTCTTTCACCATAGTAAAAACTGCATTCAGGGCACTTTTTACAGACGGATAAAAGGGCAGGGGCTCAAGCCCCCTTTGATGTCTATGTGTGCACGTGCCTGTCACTATTATTATTAGGGCAGAGATTTGTGTTCTTCTGAGCACACTGTAAAGGCCTGTCCATAGTATCTCTGAAATGTTCGGTGAGTTGGACTTTCCGACGTGCACATTTCCAAACTCTCATTCGGCTTTTCAGAAGTCACGATTTACGTCATTTTGTAGTCGAACCGGACCTTTTGACCAAAAAGGGCGGTTTCGGTCAAAGTATGGACAGGCCTTTAGAGTTGTTTCGATTTTATGTTTACTAACATTTTATCCATAAAAACCTTACCAAACTCGTCTGAATAATTTGTAAAAACGCTGCACTGCACAGTTAGTTAGCCCTGGGAGAAATGTATACTCAAGGGGCTATATTTTCGGATAGCTTCAGATACATTTTTAAACATATTAAAATGGTCGGCCGTGATATAAATTATAATGTGAGTCACAATCAATGGGCTAAATATGCCTGACCGCTTGTATGGTCCTTTAAAAACATACAGTATGCAGCAGTTTGACTAATAAACCAACAACATGTGATGTAATCACAGCCACAGGCAGACATGCAGATTGCACATTGCACAAGCACCCATTCCATTTTGGGCGTATTGACTGTCTCCATACATAATACAACTCTGATGGATGGTGGGAACACACGTTCTGCAGCTCATCATTTTACTACTCTCCCATTCCTCTCCATCGTTGGCAATATGACTGACCCCAATCACTGCAGGTTCACTAGCCCTCTCTAATATGCCCTCCACCATCTTCCCATACAATGTGTGTGTCTCCCTGTTACTACATCATATTGATTCTCTCCCTCACTATCCCCTCTGCCTCTGATGGCTTCTCAATAAGTGCATAGATCTATGATTGATTTTGCCATAGGACGTCTCCTCACAGTCATTATGAGAGAATTTGCAGGAGCCGTAATAGGATCTGATGGCTGGGAGTGTTCACAAATCACTTTCTCATTGAACCAAAGCTGGATTCAGGAGACTTCAATGTGATAGTGGAGCAGATCCCATACCTTCCAAGTTGGAATTTAGACTAATTCTGTTGCAGGTTCTCCTCCAATATTTTACAAGGTTACCGCTCACAGGAAAGTCATCATGCTCACTCTATACAATATGTAATAATATGTAACAGGTAACACCCAAACGGGAAAGGCAACAATTTGCCAATATTAATCACATATTCTGTCTCCTGTTTCTCTCCCTTCCCCCCCTTTTCAACGCTTGTGGCCTCTTATTCTCACTTCAAAATCTTCAATTCCGCCCCATTCCTCCATGCCTCCATCCCTCCCTCTGTCCCTCTCAAGCCGAAAGCCATGACCTTTTTAGCGGCTGCTTAAACAGATTAACTCTTATTAAGAGCTATGCACTGCTGATGACTTTTTCATGAGGTAGGGCCCCTGCAGGCCCAAGGGGGGAGAAGGCTGGAGGTGAAGGAGAGAGGAACAGAAAGGGTATAGAAGTAGAGGAGGGCTACTATAGGCTATAGGAGGTGAGCAGTGTTGGGCAAAAGGAGTGAGAGAGTCAAACAAAGAAGTGATGGGTTACTATGCTGTGAATGCTGTTAATTTAAGCCTGCAGTCTGAGACTGCATGTCCTATCCAGGGTATGAACCCAGATCACAAGCGCCAGAATTTCTACTGCTAACAGAAAGCCTGTTTGGGAAGGCGAGATATTTCACTTTGACTTTCATGCAACTATAGTGGTCCTACCCGGCCATATGTATTTAACCTTTATTTAAAGGTAGGGACAGTGATATTTTTGGTAGTCTATAAAATAAAATATTTTTCTCTTTTGTTGAAAGGTGAACACACTAATGTGATAGTAATCATTACTATAAAGTGTTTGTTCAGTAACAGTGGTCTCCCTGTCTCTTCAGCTCGTTAATCAGAAAAATACATGTTCAGGTGGTTGCCAATCAGGATTTGTCAGCTTCAATTTAATAGTATCACTTCACTTCCAATTCGAATTGTTTAATCTATAGCTTGAGTTCTCTATCCTGACTGGATAAAATTGGTATCCTGACCTGAACATGCATGTTCTGTTTAATAAGAGACATGGAGACTACTGTTCCTGAACAAACAGGAACAGTATCAGAATATAGAACTATTTGACACTTATTCTTTTGCAAACAAATATCACTTTCCATGCCTTTGAGATTGAACTCGCTTTTGCATATGAGCCCTGCCAAAGAAAGCACACCAACAGGGATTACAACTCGACATTCAACAAAAGTAAAAACACAAAGCAAAACGCAAAACACATTAATACAACTCCAGGAAAACAGCTGCTGACCTCGGTTTATAATGTCTGAAGTAAACTTTGAAAATCCTCTAAAGGGATTACGTGCTCCAGTTTAATGTCATTCTGGAGCAGATTCCAGGACCATGGAGCATGTGAACAAAAGCCAACCTCCCAAATTCTGTGTATGGATGAGGGACAGTAACAATGGTCAGTCAGTCTGGGAAAGACACACATACATACAATAATTAGTTGAGTAAGAGATGGAAGGAGCAAGAGAAATTGAGCAAGATAGCCCATAAGGAGATAACTGATACTGGAGCTAGGTGTTACTGTAAGACTGGCTGTAGATGGGGATACAATGAATAATGTGAGTGTGAAAAGACTTCTTGTGATAAAAGTTGAATATTTCAATTATTTCTGTGCTCTTCATTACAGATGATAATTACAGATCAAAATCCACAAGATGATGAGCCTGATTTCATGTATTCTTTCTGTAACATGCCTAATACTGGGCTTATGAATGATGACTCTGATGAAGATGCACTAGCATCGAAACGTTAGTCACATTTTTTATACTAGCACCTAAATAAAGGGATTAAACTGTCTGAGCTGCTCCAGTGTCTCTCTCCTCTGCATACATCTGTCCCTGCTCCTATGATGCACCAGACTAGCCGTGTAGGCTGAGGCGCTGTTGAAACCCTTTGTGCTTATTCAAATTACAATATATATACACATTCTAATAGCTAAGTAGAATGATGTCATGTTTGATGTGCAATGTTTTAGCCTTTGGAGGGGAAAACAGATTCAGTATACAAGGGTAAGTATGTTGGCACACAGCAGATGGGCAAATTGACAATTTCCCAATCACAAGGCCCAGTGCCGTGTGTTTCACCTCCTGCATGTGTTTGTGAGGCGGGAGGAGAGCTGCAGCAGGGAGTGTGTTGGTGGTGAATCAGCACACACACTGCTATTTTGGTGTCAAAGAGGATGGCGATTTGTACCATCCGCCGCCCGCCTGCTTGGACCAGGTCAACTGGCATAATACTAATGAAACACATGCTGGTCCATTGCTGCTTTCGTCATTTAGTTGGCAGAGGCGGAACCAAGACACTGTAGAAGTCTCCAAAATACATCAAAATGATGCTTTGTGTGTGCTCAGGTGGCGTAAGGGTAATGTACGTGTCCTGTGGAGACTAGAGAGCAGTGGTTTTCAACCCTTTTCACATCAAGGTCCATTATTTATTTGGCATTTTGAGCCACAGACCACCATTTAATGAGATATAGCCTCTCAGATCCAAGACCTTGTCCACAATTCCATGCTGTATTGACAGGCAAACTTGATCAAAATAACAATTCTTCTACATTCTCTAATTGTGTAGACTTCTTGTAAATTAAGCGATGTGGATGTTTAACAATAATTTAACTCTTGAGAGTGTAAAATTAAACCAAATGGCCCCGTCCCCGTTGTGTGATACAATACATTTGAGAAATCTGTCATTTTGCAAACAGACTTTTCAAATTGTAAATGACTGATGGGTCAGTCATTTTGCAAACTGTCTAGTCATTCTGCAAACTGACTGATGGAGCAAAAGGGGACGCTGATGGGAGGAGCACTTATTTTGTCTGTTGCAACAAGGAAGGCGTGTACTGGATCCTTGCTGTAGCCTAATCTCATAACCTACTTACTGGAGCAGGTGGCTCCTTCATGACATTTACTATTGCATAGCAACCTTCGTGTCTATTGTTAGTGATATATAGACAGAGAGAGGGGGGGCTGTGTCGCTGCCTGAAGAAAATAAACGCCAAGACATTGCGAGGATGGTTCTTTATGGAATGGGGACCCTCACACACTAGCTAGAGATAGATTATAGCATGCATGCATGTGTTGATGTTCATGCCATCTATGTCTAGGACAAATTAATTGAATGCAGTCGTTTCAAATGTGCATATTTTTCAACTGACGAGTGACCAAGATATGTCTGGATAGTAGCCATATCTTGGCCAGTCGCTGACAGAATTCGAGTGTGCTAGGGGTTATTGCATTTTCACTGCATCTGTTCCAGATTTAGATTTTGGGTCACATACTCTATCTGCATATACTGTAGGATATTGTTATATGCCGATCCATAACCCAGCTAGGTTTAATATATGATCTTATTCTCATACAGTATGCTTCTGGAATCTGGATTTATGAATTGTCAATGCAATTTAATTTATGTTCCCCTTCCTAACTTGTATCATCCCCAGGGCTGGATCCCCGACTAGGCCTGTCAGGCCCAGGCCCAGGGGCCCAAATATCAGGGGACCCTCTTTAAAATTGGGCCGACATACCCACTGTTCCGGAGCCTGACCCTGAATTTAAGGCTGAAGCAAAAAGGCCACACATACAGAGGGCAATTTTATGAACAAGCAAGGTAAACAAGTACCTGGGATTGAGAGCAATAAGGGCTCCTTCAAGTGGGCCAGAAGGGCCCCATGGGATTGTTTTTGGCAAGGGTGCCAATAGTGGATATTGCCTCTGCTCAAAGGCTAAATATTTAATTTAGCTGTCATTTCTGGTTGCCCAAAGCCCCTGGACTTTCTGTATGCTGGCTGTTGATGGCACATGGCAGGTGCAGTAAGGCCTGATGTATGTATTGATGTGTCAAGCTTTAAACAATAGCTCATATCATTATTCAACTGTTAAAGGGTTCTATACTGCACGGTTGTTGAATTCAACATTGTACTTTCTGTTCTCAGAGTTTTTGTGGGAAGAAATGTCAATGGAGTCACAACAATATGACGCTTCCGATTTGTCGTAGTGCCAAGGCTGCCCACTCCCCTTCCAATAAAGGAAGAGTTTTCTCTCCTTGAGCTCAGGTATTCAAATTAAATTAATTCTGATAGGGTACAGGCTAGAGATTAGCGAGAATAAAACACCTTTTGTCACATAATACTATTCTTCTCAAAAACAACAGCTGTTTATCTTTGGCTGATGAACATAATAGGATTGTTGGGGACTATTAATACAAATATAAAATCTGTGTTCATATTGTGTTTTAATATCTTGTCATCATTTTATGATTCATTTTTCAAGTAAATGTTGATGTTGCTGCCAGACTGTACTGGAGCATCGGGGCCAGCAGTCTAGCAGTCCAGTCAATATGTGGTTTGACCCACAATCATTCAAGGCTTTATGTGATCTCTAGGGACTTCCAAATACCATACAGTATCAAAAGTATATCAAATATCATGTCAGCTTTGTGACAGTATCATGGTCAGTATGTCAGTATGATGGTCAGTATCCTGTCAGTATCATGTCCGTTTCATGTTCAGTATCATGGTCATTATGTCAGTATGATGGTCAGTATCATGTTAGTATCATGGTCAGTATAATATCCGTTTCATGTCAGTATCATGGTCAGTATGATGGTCAGTATCATGGTTAGTATCTTGTCCGTTTCATGTCAGTTTCATGGTCAGTATGTCAGTATGATGGTCAGTATGATGGTCGGTCAGTATCATGTCGGTTTCATGGTAATCATGGTTAGTATGTCAGTATGGTCAGTATCATGTTAGTATCATATCAGTATCATGTCAGTATCATGGTCACTATCATGGTTAGTATCATGGTCAGCATTAGCAAAGCATCATGGTCAGCATCATGGTCAATATCATGTCAGTATGTTGGTTTCATGGTCAGTATCATGTCAGTTTCATGGTTAGCATCATGGTCAGTTTCATGGTCAGCATCATGGTAGGCATCATTGTCAGTAGCATGCACACACAAAAAATAAAATCAGACCCAGTGTGAAAGAGCGATGCAGGCTGCTCAACAGCACCACTGGGTGGCTGCAGCAGGTGCTGCCATGCTTACATAGACAAATCCTGATCCATGCTCATACAAGCACACACCATCAAACATTGGAGCGGCCAGGCACTGCTCAAAAACAGACAAACATTTGAAACTAACACACACTTCTCTATGACCTCATATATGTACTGCAAAACCAGTTTGATGCTTGCCTTTTTTCTGAGGTGGTTGTGGTAAAAACTGACTGACCAATGAAAAAAATCCATTGGACTCGCAAAGTCCTTGACTCTTATGGGAGTATTAGTGTTGTCCACAGTGTCTTTGAGAGTCTTTCAGAAGGAAATATAAATCCGCCATCAAGATGATTTAAAATATAGCAACATTGTTAATAAGACACTTAACCAGCTTTTATATTTTACAGTGTCCTTTAATTTGTCATGGATTTAAAAGTTTTGGACCATATTATTGGTTGTATTGACTTCTGTGATGTTTACTGAGTCACTGACTCTTATGTGAAGACTAGTGTCCGTGATGTCCTTCAGTTAACATAAACAGTACTGACCTCAGTTTCAACAATGTGGAGCTGTGGAGGGGCAGCAAGTCCATTCGTACAGATGCAGACAGGCAGGCAGGCAGACACTCAAAGGAGACGTGTGCAGCACCTGATTATAGTTATATAATTTGTATGTATGAAATAATTACAGAGCTCTGGACTTTGGTGACCTTACAGCTGGCTATGGCCATGGGAATAATGACAAATAGGCATTAATGAACAAGTTTAGATGAGGATACACTCAGAGCAGCAGCAGTGTTGTACAAACTGAGATTGGAAAAATTGGCAAAAGAAGATTGGGTGTTGGGGTATTAGTACCACAAAGACCACTCAAGACGTTAGAATATTCTCAGTAAAGGTGTTTTATTGGAATTGATCCCCATGTAGGAAAACACACCAGATATGTTGGATACACATACACCTTGCAATATTAACACCATTTGACCCAGCCAGACTGCACAACTCTAAAATGTTGAAACTTTGCTTTTGACCTTGAAAAAAGTATGTTACATTAAATTCATACTTTTAATATTGAATGCAGCAGGGTACTAGCACCAATAAAAACTATGAAACATTATATTGCAATTTCCTCTGCATTGGATGCATTTTATACTTTTTGACTGGACCACAGGGACATGCAGTTTCCAGTCCTCAACAGTAAAAATGGCCCTCTGGCCTGGACACACTATTGATACACTCTGGGCTCCTTGCCTGCTTGTGGCAGTTAAAACATTTGCCTAAAACAAGAAGTAGATAAATAAAAGGGAAACAAGCTAAAAAAGTACAACACATATTTTCTCTTTTTCTTTATTTTTTTGCTGTGATATTGGTGAAATGATCTGAAATCCTCCAATGATGAATGAACGAAAGTCTCATTAATTAGGCCTACAGTACTATCCCTGAATTCCATGCAATGTTGAAGAGATGTGTCATCCACGATAGCCCCTCAACGCCCAAGATTTCAACATTTCTGGACAGAGCTCATCAATCCCCAGGGTTTTGCAACTGTGGTGATATACCTCAGTGACTTCCTCCAGGGAAATTGGTGTTGACCCCCCTTCATCCCCCATGGGGGATTTTAAGCAAGTCTATCATATGTTATAGGCACAGATAGAGTATATACGTATAATATAAAGAGCGGATAGCCCCACCCCCAGATATTAATTTCAATGCAAGTTGGTCAGTGGCGTTTTGAAGCACCCGAAAGAAGCAGAATCCAGGCGCATTCTTACTTCGGCGAACAACAGTCCACATCCTTGCTGTATACAGCTTGGATGGTTCCCCTAGCTCCTGAGATTCCGAATTGTTTTCCAAAAACATTTGAATGCCACCCGAATGTCCCCCTCCACCCACTGTTTTGCCTCTGTCACGGCTGTGGCTGTTGCCTTTCGGGCCTGTCGGTACCTTGCAACTGCCTCCAGAGTCCTGATAGCATACTATCAAAAGTAGTTCCTTCTTCTGTCGGAGGGCTTCCCTGACCACAGGAGTGTCATCTTTTCGACACCCAACTCTAACCCTTACCCTAACCCTAACCTCCGTGGGGTGAGTCGCTAACCATCCCATGGCTCCTTTGTCGAAATGACGGTCGTTCAAAAGAGCAAGATTTCCCCCCTGACCACCACCACTTTCCACCAGGATGTTTAGGGGTTTCTGCCGCTTTAGGCACCTATGACCTTCAAAACACAGCTCCCAGTCGCAGATTCAGCAATGGAAGCTTTGAACATCAACCATTCTTCTGCAATGGCACTTTAACCCTGCTGTCCCTATTTTGGGCATGTCACTGGGTGTCACAATGTGACACATTGTGAGCTATATTTCCCTTTTATTCCCTCGCAGATCTATTACCAAATCCTCTATCCCAATTTAACACTTTAAAAATGTCTCATCAATGATTAGTCATCACTCTCCTTTGTCTTTCATCAGTTGAAATAATAATAATAGTCTGGAAGCATTATACAGCATAGTGTGGTTTAACGTTTTCCCGGTTTCATTAAACATTTCCTTGGGTGATTTAATTCAACATAATTAACATTATTTCTGATCTGTCTCTTTTTATACTGGTACCTCCATCAGTCATTGTTCTGATGCAATGAAAAACATGAAAAGGAGCAGCTCAAGGTCACCTTTTTACCAATTGCTATTCTGCACTGAGGCATATTTCTTCCTTAAAACACCTTGACATTTCCAGTATAGAGCCTTTCCCTCTACTAGTGAAATACACTCGTGAAACCCAAGCTTCTTCAACTCTTTTACATGATTTCTTTAAACTTTAAAACCTCAACTTGCTAGCTTCTGACAGGCTGCTTGTGGCTGCATCACTTACCCGTGTGTTTGAGTGCTTGTTGTCTGTGTATTTGTGCTTGTTCCTGCCTGCTTACTTTCATAGCACATCTGATGTACAGTCCAGTAAATTGAAGTAGTGTAGGAATTGCGCTATCAATGGATCAATAAATTGATATATAGGGTTTGTTACGAGCTCAGACACTGTCTGTCAGGAGTTGTATGTCATTGTTTTATGGAATGCATTTATAGCTTCATTTTTTTCCTTCTTCTTCCTGTCATCCAGTATAACTCTTCCCACAGGAAGCAATTAGCATTTACTGGCATTCTAATCAACACTTTTACATAATCTTTAGCCATTCCATAATCAGTGAGACTTCTATTTCAAACAATAACAAGATTTCCCAGCTGTCAAACAAGTCCCTCATCTACTAAGTCCATCAACATCAAGCGTGTGGTTTGACAAATTGTAGGTAAACGGCATAATTATCATCATCATCATCAAATATATAATATACATATATAATAACATTATATATCTATCTATAAATGCGAGAAGTCTCTGCGTGTCTGTCTGTCTGTGTGTCTGTAATCCGCGTATCTCGAGAACCGTTCGTCCCACCGGCTTCAGATTCGGCACGCGCGTTCCCCGCCGCGGCACGGAGTGCAGTGCCGGGTCTCGACCCGACCCGACGCGCGGTTTTCCCGAACCGGCGCGAAACGTTCGGAATCTCCTTATGCGGGGTTGATTGTTGACATCAGGCTGTTCCGGAGGAAATCGGCGAAAGCTCTGACTCATTGTGACATCACTTCATAAAAGGCTCTGACATCACGTACGCCACATGAGTCAACAAAAAATCTCTGTGAGTGTGTATGTATTGTATGTAATCCGCGTATCTCGAGAACCGTTCGTCCCACGGGCACGCGCGTTCTCCATATATGGGCGTTCGTCCCACGGGCACACGCGTTCTCCATATATGGGCATAAAATGAATGCCCCCATATATGGGCATAAAATGGATTGCAGACAGACAGATACAGATATCTCCATATATGGACATAAATGGACAGAGGCAAACAGATGGTCAAAGATCTCCATATATGGGCATAAAATGGACGCAGACAGACAGATACAGATATCTCCATATATGGGCATAAATGGACACAGGCAAACAGATGTTCAAAACGGGTCCTATGACAACAGGTATAATGAGGTTTGCATTAAAGGGGGAACCGGCACTGTGTCTGCAACACAGTTGGAGGCACAGACAGATACTCCATATATGGGCATAAAATGGACGCAGATAGACAGATATCTCCATATATGGGCATAAAATGGACGCAGACAGGGTTGATTGTTGACATCAGCTGTTCCGGAGGAAATCGGCGAAAGCTCTGACTCATTGTGACATCACTTCATAAAAGGCTCTGACATCACGTACGCCACATGAGTCAACAAAAAATCTCTGTGAGTGTGTATGTATGTATGTAATCTGCATATCTCGAGAACCGTTCGTCCCACGGGCACGCGCGTTCTCCATATATGGGCGTTCGTCCCACGGGCACGCGCGTTCTCCATATATGGGCATAAAATGAATGCCCCCATATATGGGCATAAAATGGATTGCAGACAGACAGATACAGATATCTCCATATATGGACATAAATGGACAGAGGCAAACAGATGGTCAAAGATCTCCATATATGGGCATAAAATGGACGCAGACAGACAGATACAGATATCTCCATATATGGGCATAAATGGACACAGGCAAGCAGATGTTCAAAACGGGTCCTATGACAACAGGTATAATGAGGTTTGCATTAAAGGGGGAACCGGCACTGTGTCTGCAACACAGTTGGAGGCACAGACAGATACTCCATATATGGGCATAAAATGGACGCAGATAGACAGATATCTCCACATATGGGCATAAAATGGACCCAGAACTATAACTGCAGTGATCTCCATATATGGACATAAAATGGACGCCGACAGACAGACAGACAGATACAGATATCTCCATATATGGGCATAAATGGACACAGGCAGACAGATGGTCAAAACGGGTCCTATGAAAACAGGTATAATGGGGTTTGCATTAAAGGGCGGGGCATTCATTCCCTATTTACATTGTTCCGAGTTGGCCAGGTCGCCGACTAGACGCTAGCTTCTAGTAATATAAATAAATATGTCCCAGGATAAAGATGTGTCATTGCAAAGTCGACACATCAAAACTGTCCTTTGATACTATGATACTACAAGAGATTGCTAAAAAGGATTGTGGAAAAATGACAGCCTCGTCTCTGAAACAAGCCCTTCCACTTGGGAAAGTGATGTTTTTAATTATCGCGGTGCCAAACGTTCGGGTGCAGATTAGAATCCCCTTTTTTTAACCTTGGGCGACGGCAAATCAGAGAGTGGCGCTGGTCATTGATGTGACAGGCCTCCTGCCAGAGGGGGCAATATGGCCAGATTTACCCCCTCATTCTGACAACTGTAAATGGTATCACACATATTGTTATAATGAGGACCAGACCAGGAGTCCTCTGTGCCCTTCACTCTCTGCTGGGAGAGGAGATGCAGGGAGCCGGTAGGAGGGTTTTAGGTTTCGTGAAGGTAGGTTGGGGAGAAATGTGGAGGGATAGCGGAGTGGAGAAATGAGACAGGGGGACTGAACAGGAGTTTTTGGACCAAAAACGACATCAGACGTTTCCAGCTTGTTGCAGAACTGTATCCAATTCCGGACAAATTATCTTTTCGTTAAAACGTTTTTTCCTCCCCCAAAAAAGGTTATTGAGGTGAACTCATGTATATTATATTTTGAATAATTTAATAAATCAAAATGATTATATTGTAAATAGGATAGAACAGAGAAGCCTTAAATTCAAATGTAGCGTCATGTAGAATCTACATGAGAAGTGATCTACACGTTGTAGATCACTTCTCCACTTAATTAATCCATTAAAATCAGTTTGCAGCCAATTAACATTTTAACCCTTAAGTTCTGTTCGGGTCATTTTGACCCGTTTTACATTTTCATTTGGAAAGAAAAGGTAGAAGTTTACATTTTTTCCACCTGAAACTCACTGGCCTTAAAGATTCTTCTGAGATGAACGTGTAAAAAAAATATTTTTGCACTGCACCCATGCTACACCCCCCTCATATTTTTTGAACCTTAAGTGCTGTTCGGGTCATTTTGACCCGGAAGCACATAATTATGCACAGAAATACACAGTATTGTGCCAAAACACAGACACACAGCCCCCCCCCCCTTCTAACACCCCCTTCCGAAGCCCCCCTGTCTGATTTTCATTTTTTCCTATAAGCATGAGCAATATTGCCCAGTATTAAATAAAGTAGTTTTTTTACATGAATTCCAGCTAAATCAGTAAAAACGCCTAGCTCGTTCAGTGTTTAATGTGATATAGCAAAGCAGAAATGCAAACATTTACCATATATATCATATGAATTGTTTGGTATTGAGTCAAAGTCAATGTATCATGATGATTTGTTAAGTTAAAAATTATATTAGTGTTGTTTTTTTTAAAACCAAATATCCCCCGGGTCAAAATGACCCGAACAGAACGAAGGTGTAGTGAATCTGAACAGAACTTAAGGGTTAATAAAACTGAAGGTGATGACAGCTTATAGACCTTTTAGTAACAAGTCTGCACTTCGTAACAAGCTGTAGCATTGTCATGGTACAGGAAGGGTTAATATTGACGTACACACACACACACAACCTGATTGAAAGAAATTGCGTGTGCTTAAATTGCTTAAAAATGTGTTTATTGCAGATTTTGCAATAACCTATGATGAGCCGAATCAACATATATTAGCTTTACTTCGATCAGAAATTGCACTGTTTGAAGACAGCTGCAATTATGTTGGCCTACTAAGGAGGATGACACACACCACGGCAGATCTACAATATACATTTTTCCTACTCTGCCAGAGTGGCAGATGGTCTCCATAATTTACTCACCAAGGATTACATTGACCCGCATTTGGTTATACTGGGTTCCTGTAGCAGTTTCACGGCTGCTAATGCAGTCCTGACATGTACATTTTTGGACCCTGAGTGTGTCACGGCCATTCCTCCATTCTTCTAAATAGCTATAGCCTACATTTTATTCATTGGAATATTGAATGTGTTCCAGGGGCCACAAGAAAGTGTTGAAACTGTACCAATTGTACCAGTGTGCCAATACTGTGCTGTTGTATAACGTCAGTGTCGGGCAGAAACCTATCTCCAAGTTTCAAATGTGTTTTTTCATATAAGTATAAAGCCCTGCTTCATCATACAAGACTGTTGCACAAGACTAGTGAAAACAACAGATCTATAAGCACACTTTTATAGATCGTCTGTTTTCACTAATTTAAATCGTTTTTAAAATGATAAATACAAAACGAACGGTTTTGGAGATACAAGGTTTCCATCCGACAACGACGATAAAGAAGTGAATGTTAAATCCTCTGTTCCACCGATCTACAAACCTTTTTATCTTCCTTTTCTCTATACGTTTGTCCTGGAATACTCCTGCAGTGTTACTATAGTTTGTGCTTCCTCTGTGCTCCGAATCCCCGAATTCCCTTAACTATTTGACAGTATAAATTACGATTTGAAGACCTTAACGTCCTTTCATCCTTATTCCCCTCCCTAGCGAACCCCTTTTCCTAAAATTCACCCGTGACATTTTTAAAAGGATACTTTCCACTCCAGAGAGCCAAAGGAATTTATTTTGAAATCCCAAATAGTGGTGGCAGTTGAGTTGCAGTTAAAGGGGAATATCACTCATTTTCAACCAGTGGTGTAAAGTAACTAAGTACATTTACATAAGCACTGTACTTAACTCATACAGTGCCGCCGGCCACAAGGGGCGCTAGAGTGCCAGACATTTCTCTATAGACCTTCGCTCTAGCTTCCGTCGACACTGTCCCAAGTGCCTTGGGATTTCACTCCAGCCAATGCTATGGGTGACGAGAGGAGGAAGCTAGCTGACACGTAGCCAAAATGCTAACCCATTTAGAAGCCCGATCTAAAGCTATTTCAGTCGCAAAAAACTTTTTCTTTGGGTCTGGGAACACAATCCGGAGAAAATCCTGTCTAAAGATGTGATTTATTATTGGAGTGGGCGGCACGATGCGGCCGTTAGCGCGACTACGGCCCGTGTATGGCCGAGCGTTGGCCTGGACCATGGATGGACGTTTAGACCGGGGCTTCGTTGAGGCCTCCGATTAAATAATTCATTTTATTAAATATCCCGAACTAGTTCGGGATAGGCACCCTGGAATACGTCGCGCCGCCGACAGTATATATTGAGTTTTTTTTGGGGGGCTCTAAACTTTATTTTAAACCATTTTCAATGGAATAAATCGTCGGACCATCTAGCGTCTCTCGTTGGCTAGCGCTGGAAGTAAAATAGCAAATAAAATATTGTATTGGATTGAAATAAAGCCGAACTTGTTCGGGATAGGCACTTATAGGGTTAAGTACAGTTATGAGGTATTTATACTTTACTTGAGTATTTCCAGTTTTCAGTACTTTTACTTCTACTCCACGACATCTCGGATCAAAATATTGTACTTTTACTCCACTAAATGTATTTGAAAACTTAAGTTACTAGTTACTTTTCGGATATAAGTTATAATATTTTAAAACACACATTAACCACTTTAGCCATGTTTTATTCCTATGTTGTTTGAAAATAGCCGATGCGACACGTAGCTTGTAGATCTGTTATTTTCAAACATTTAGTAGGCCTACTTTTACTTTTGGTACTTTAAGTAAATGTTGATGCCAATACGTTCATACTTTTAATGAAGTACATTTTGAATTCCGGACTTTTACTAACAGAGTACTTGTATACATTGCAGTATTGATTCTTTTACTTAAGTAAAGAATGTGAGTACCTTTTCCACCACTGTTTTCAACATTGAACTATGTCATTAATATACCTTGGAAATAAGGAAAAAAAAGTCTAGAACTGTTAGGCTTGATTGTGGGGTTTGGCTTGCAACCAAAGTGTACTTTGCAAGCCAAAGAACCACTGATATAGAACATGCACATCACATGAGATGTCAGTTGGAGTGCCCTATTCTCACAGTACAGTATGTTGTGATGTTAAGTGCCGAGCGACTGACTGGTCAATTGATCTCTCAGACTCAGCCCCTAAGCAGGAGATAACTGCAAGGTCAGGGAGCTGCGTTGGTACTTGACACCACAAGTATCCGTCAGCAGCCCTTCATTTGTACATGTCTGAAACCGAGACAAGATGTGGTTAAATGCTGCTTTTCAGGTCACACGGTTCATTTTCAAAGGTTAAGTTAACACTTGCCTCCCTCTCATCTATTGCATCATCACTGTGTCGGTCGCATTTCCTTGACATGCCTGTCCTTTTTATGTTAAAAGATCATTCTTCATTATTTCCACTGCGTCTCATCTCCCTCTTGGTTTCAAATAGTCCACAGTCTCCTGCAGTATAGTGGGTAGACTTTGATGTGTGTTGACAATGTGACTTGTGCCTCTCTGCTAAATTTAATCATGTTAGCTTGTTAACCATGCCATCACCATGTGACCCACTGAAAAATACAAGCTCCCCCCTCTCTGTTTCTCTCCCCCAATTTCTCTCTCTCTCTCTCTCTCTCTCTCTCTCTCTCTCTCTCTCTCTCTCTCTCTCTCTCTCTCTTTCTCTCTATCAATGATAATCTAGCCTTGGGTCTAAGGAGGAGAAAAGAGCAGTGCTCTTGTGAGATATCCTACAATAGTAGACAGTGAGTGCACATCTGTCTGTGTGTGTGCGCACATTTGTGCACATGTGCGTGTGCACACAGCCATGTGTGTGTGTGTGTGTTTGTGTGTGTGTGTGTGTGTGTGTGTGTGTGTGTGTGTGTGTGTGTGTGTGTGTGTGTGTGTGTGTGTGTGCGTGCGTGCGTGCGTGCGTGCGTGCGTGCGTGCGTGTGTGTGTGTTGCATTTGATGGAATAAGGGACACAAAGACTGCAGTTGCTATGGCGTTCGTCATGGAGTGTCAGAGATGTACAGATTGCGTTGCCTCTTCAAGTGCATTCCATCAGAGAGCGTTGTTTTTTAGCCATCAAATCTCTTTGTAAAAGTACCGTCGGACACTTTGGAATGAATCTCATCATATTAAAATACCTGTAAGAACCTTGATGTTGCTGTTGTAGCTCTCCAGAGTATGCATGCAGGAGTGAGCAGGTCGATAAGTCCTTAAATAAGTGAAGTAGCCCTGAGTGGCATTGGATGAGATGGATATGGATGCTGCTGAACACCAGCACAGATTGCCTTTGAACTCAACAGGGGAGAGAAGAAGGACTTGAATGATGAGGTGCGTGCGTACGTGTGTGCGTGTGTGTGCGTGCGCATGTGTGTGTGCGTGCGTGCGTGCGTGCGTGCGTGCATGTGTGTGTGTGTGTGTGTGTGTGTGTGTGTGTGTGTGTGTGTGTGTGTGTGTGTGTCACAGTGAATATACGAGAAGGAGATGAGACAGCTCTTGATTACAGCTGATGGGTTTATTTGAAGAAGGTCAGCAAGAAGGGAAGGCAGAAGACAAGACTGTTGATGGGGATAATCGAAGAATGACTCCACAGTGTATGAGCAACCCGGGTCAGGATTGACTGCCATGCAGAGAGAGAGAGAGAGAGAGAGAGAGAGATAGATGGGGCAAAGGGTGAGGGTTGTATGCATGAACATGACAGAGTAATGGCATGAAAGACAAAGGGACACACGCGTGAGGAGAAATGGGAGGGTGGCCACACCCTACCCATCATCTGCATTTGGCCATTGTCCCTCCATGGGCCTCAGAGAGTGGACATGCCCACTAGTGCCGAGTTGTCAGAAAGAGTCTGTCTGACAGCACAGCCCGCCGCCCACGGCTCACCAGAAGTGTCAATCTGGAGATGTTGCGTGTCACGGGAGGCGAAGGATAGATTTGAAGGTTGAAAAATAGGCAAATGAATGACAGTGCTGCATTGGGACAGCTATAATGGGACAGGGCACTGGCTGTAATCACTGTCAAACAACTTTACCAAGTACTTTTTCCATAGCCTGGGATCACTTCCAATTTTGGGCTTTTGATCCGGTCGGGAGCGGATGGCGTCCCATGTCATTTTGTGGTCAAAACGGACTACACTTTGGCCGGAACTACCAAAACAGAATCAGTTTTAACCCAAAACAATTCCCTGCACTCAATGACATAATTTTAGTACCCACCCAATAAAACCCTTGATGCGACGTAGTTTTGCTTATATTTTGAAAAGTTTGTTTGGTATATCCATCTTTTTAGACCAACTCGCAGCGACTGGCAAGACTACACTCCTCCAGCATTTAAATAGGGATTGGGGAAACAAACGGGGAACCAACACAAAGCGACACCACTTCTGCCATCCAGTCTAGGATGCCATCCGGTCTAGACCGGATCAAACAAGCTGTTTAGTAAACGAGCACCAGGCTTTCCTCCGAGAAAGCCTGGTGACGCGAGGTTACCTTTTCCATAATGTAGGTACTGTAATTGACAGAAGCTATATTCTCCTGTTGCAATATCAAAGGGATAACCCCATAATGCTGTTGCTTTTTTATCCCCATCCTTTTCTCAGATTTCACCTCTCATAAAGTAACCACGGGCAACCCTCAAGGCAACATCTCCTATTGTTAAGTCCTTGCACCCTTGGTTCCTCTTGAACAGCTCTGGAGGTGAAGGCTTGAGCTTCTTAGCCACTGAGAAGGAGAGGATAGAGTTCTAGGAATTCATCTACTGTAATCTCTTTATCCCTCATCATATCATCCCTGGGATGGCCCGACTGTGAACGCGCCTCGGAGGCAGTCTGTGTTTGATTATCACTATTGTTACCCCGCAGACATTCTGTGTTTGATTACTCCCAATCTGAGTTCCCAGAGGAATCTGAGCTGGGACAATACAGTTAGTAAACCAACCAAAAACACTACAACAATATGCAGCCCATGTTTCAAGGTGAATCCTACCAGACTAGATTACTCCTGCCTCCGAGGCTGATCTTTTCTGATTACTCTAGGTGCTTGGTTTGCTATAATCGCCGTCTCCCGTTTCATATTTTTTCTTAGGGGCGGGATGGGGTTGTGTCGGGTGATGTGGTGGGATCAGGGAAGACATTATCTGTGTGCAAACATTGAAGGTTTGTCTGTATGTTATTATTGAAAGCCAGGAGGCTCGTCTGGGTCTGATTACTTCTGTCTGCCAGGCTAGTGTTTAGAATAATTTGTGTGCCCTCCAGAGTTGGTATTTATTTTTGTCAACACGCCAATTACATCAGACCAATCAGTGTGGTCACAGCTCAGTTGTCTCGTCTTCACATATCAGCTGTGTCAACAGCAGTGATCATCCCTGGCTGTCATACTTATTGTAGCTATCAGTCAATCTTTTACTCACGTCAATTACATAGGAATCCTATCGTGTCAAACTCATAATAAACAGCATATACGTAGACACTATATATATATATATATATATATATATATATATATATATATATATATTCATTTTCTCTAAGCAGAGATACATCTTCCAGTTTCTTTTTCACATTAACTTTTAGACCTCCATACTACTGTCTATATTTATTTTGCCATTTTCTCAGTTTGCCAAGGGTGATTATTGGTGATCAATTTAGACTTTCATTGGCTCCTGGGTTGAGATTCTTCAGTAGTGATTGCGTGTGAAGGTGTCTGTCCGTCTCCCCATTCACAACCCTGCTATATATGCGAAGACATGACACAAACACACAGTATAAACAGCACACAACAACAAGGTCCCTCATTCTGGATTTTTGTTTCTTGAAATAACACAGAAATGCTGCCGCCGAAAAGAAAAAAAAATACGGCTCCGTTGTCCAGGTAGGGGCAACTCACCACCACCTGCAGTTAGTAAGGGGATTTTATAAGATATTTGACCAATCTGCAAAGTAAATCGTTACCAAGAAATGTCTTCACCAATGTGTTTCTAAAGGTGTGTAATAATATGTACTAAAAGGTTGAAATTCAACTCCCGGGGGAAACCTCCTGATTTGTATTTGTGTCCCATTCATTTACTATGCAGGAAAAAAATACAAAAAATAAATCTGCTTTAAGTAGCAAGTGAGGGGTCAAACTAAGGGTTTTTCGTGATGCTGAATCCATTGCAAGCATTTGTTTTGCACGAAAAACATCCCTTGGGCTAAAATCGGACCCACAAAACGATGGTTTAGTGATGAATCATCACTTTTCACTGTTTTGTGGGGGCCATTTGTATCCCCCGGGAGTTGAATTTCAACCTTTAGTACATATTACACACCTTTAGAAACACATTGGTGAAGACATTTCTTGGTAACGATTTACTTTGCAGATTTTCTTACAGTATGTTCCCCTTACTAAGTCCCACATTGGGGAAGAAAGAAGAGGCACTCGTTGCTGCTTCATAATTCTATGGAATGATGACGGCGTCAGCCTCTTCCCGAACCTGGATCTGACACTTTTGGCATGCATGAACTTTTAAAGGGTCCATCCATGTGATTTGTATGGGATCAACATCAAATGGAGGATAGCTGAGACTCCCCACACTAATTGAGTAGTAGCCTACTGGACTGCTGTCCTGCCAACATCCTTTCCAAACCCGTCACTGTGATAACCATCCTCTATAATATATCCTGCTGTGTTGAGACTTCCCTCCACAACAAACAGAATACAGAAGCGCCTGAGATCACTCTGACTGGTCGCTTGAACTCGATACTGTAGCTCTGTTTCTCATTTGAACTAGAAAGATCAACTCTATGAGAAAGTTGCAATTGGAAATAGCAAGTGTGGTCGCTGTGACGCGAGTCAGTCAGTCATCTCCATATTTGGGATTTCTTTTTTTGCATTTTCCCATTCTGGTCAATGGAGAAAATGTATTCACAAATAAATGTATATAAATTAATCAATATATAACGTATCTCTTGCTAAATGCTAAGAGAAAATATGTTCAAATGATTTGACATATGGCCCAAGTGCGTGCCACCAAAGCTGTGGGAGGAGTTTTTTTTTCCCCCCCCTTTTCTTCATTATTTTCTCATATCTGCTATTAGGCCGATGTATCCCTGAATTTTAAACACTCCTATAACTAGTCAATGTATTTTGCTCCATGAATACGTAGGATAGGCATCCATAAGCTTTCAGCTTCAGCCTATTCCTTTTGACTTGTAAAAATGTATGTGAGTGATCAAATAAACTAAACTAAACCAATTATGTTTTTTGACACCAGTTGTCTGTGGCTGAGACATCAAGTGAAAAGTCGCTGCGCAAATAACCGTTTGTAGGTTTGATTTACTGAAGTCATTAGTCATTACTGCCAAGTCCAATCTCAATTCATCTTCAATGAAATGAAAAATACAATAAAAACCTGTGAATGTGCATGTGATTCATGTTCAATCATTGAAGTACATTGCTGAATGTGAGAAATACAATACATTATTCTGTGAAATAAACAGGTTATATGTCACTGGTAGTTATACTGTACTATATTAGCATATAATCATCCTAACATTTAAGTTCAATTCATTGTTTTGCTGGACTTTTATTTGATGGTTTTCCTGCCCTGGCATTTGGCCTTTGTGCCCTCAAAAGAAATTGACAACACCAAAGGCCAAGTGGCCTTGACCCTATTAAATGACTATATCAATAAAGGTCTATCTGTCTAACTAGCTCTACCAGCACCATGTTGGAAGCCTTTATTTTATGTTAAAATAATAACATTGCCAAAGTTGTTCGTGTATAAATGTCCACCCACCCAATTTCTAAAATAATATTCACCTGGGTGCCTTCTCTCCCGAAATGATAATCTTCACAGCATGGACCTTCCATGACTAGGTGTCATTCTGTTGTTTTGACATAATCCCCACAGAGGCGGGGATAGAACATAATATGACTCAATCACTCCGAAGGTGGGAGTATGGCAAGGGCAACAGAGAAAAGCTCAATGCAGGGAAAAAAAAATAGAAAGAAAAGCATTAGCTGTTGTTTTAACAAGCGGGGATGGGATAAAGCCAAGGGTGTGTGTCGAAGGACAGCAAAACAACACTAGGTATTGTTTTAATCCTGTCAATGGGAAGCATCTAATCCCTTGTTGTGTACATCCCAGTTACATGCTGGTGTTTTCTCTTTTGGTCCCAGGGCTAATCCCTGGCTAGTCTGCCCCTAGGCTTGAAGTGTGCACTCCCGCTACCTTACCATATTCCATATGCACAGATTATAGAACCGACAACACAAATACAATGAGCAAAATCCATGATAGTCGGAGGTTTCCCCCATTTTGTTCTCCCAATGTATTCCTTTTCCAATTACGCTGCAGTGACAGCCCCTTTTCTGACAGCCCCCACGGTTATCCTGGGTATGGTCTAATCAATCACGTGTCTCCTCTGCTTCACATGGAGTCACCAGCCACCTGGCAGCCAGGAGTCTCAGTTCGAGCTATCTCACCCAGATCCCATGTCAGCTGAACAGGTGCCCGACCAACCAGTAGGGGTTGCTAGAGCAGCAACAAGGAAATGATCCCTCAACAGCTTCCCCACCCACAAAACTGAAAAATGTGCTAATTGGAGCCAAGTCCCCAGGACCGGAGGGCTGGCCGTGGCAAAAGCTGCCAAGTCGCCAACTCTGGTATTGCACTTGTGGTCAAAAAGGCGAGCATAATTATGCTCACGCAGCTCACCTTATTATGTGCAAAATAGATTTTATAATTATGAAATTTAAAACTGAATTTAAATTAAATGGAGGCTGATTATTATTATTTTTGGCTCCCTCAGCTCATTGTATGCGTGTAACTTGAACCCACTGCATGAGCAAAGGACGCCTTGTGAATGCGTAGTAGGAGGATGGTATTCTGGAGGAGTTAGTTAGTCACAGACAATAGAATGTAACCCATTGTTTATCAAAACAACGTAATATATTGTACAGACTAAAACATTACTTATTATTACTTAACTATAATACTACTACCACTTCACCCATTTTAAACCGTGTCTCTCAGTTTGGTCCTCAGTTATATTCTGGTACCAATTCTGCCTATACTCACGTGTGTCAGAGGAGGCCTGTGGACTGTGAGTGAGCAAGTATGGCCGGGCATACCTTTTTCAAAATTTATTTAACATATTTATGTTGTTTACATTTTGAAAATTACACCAGAGGTAGGCTACTTTTCTTTGATAATTATTTTTTAATTAAAAGTTGCAAGCTGCAAAACGATAGGATACGATGTACGTGTCATGTCAAAATCAATTTCCTTCAATGAAAAACAAAAAGAATATACTGTATATATACTGTATACAGTATATATTCGTAATACATAAGAATATATATTCCCCTTAACAGTGGGGGAATGAAAGCTCAGTATTCATTTCCTGCGGGTGTTTATAATGAGGGAGGGGGAATGAGTTCAGTAACACAGATCATAGGGCTTGAGTGTCATTACAAGACAATGTGTTGCCATCTTGTAAAGCTTGTTAAGAGATGATCTTTTGAATACTGGGAACAATAGCAGCGATAGAGAACTCCTCCTCCATACATGAAAGAGAACAGTGCCAGGGCTTATGGCGCTTTGATGCCGAATCTTTATAAGCACTGATAAACAGTGCTTAGAGAGAGAGAGCCACGCTTTTTATCCGCCGACAAACATGGTGCGGAGGCCAGCGCTAAATCTGAATTTCATCAGGGTCACTTGACTTGCGGAAAAAACAACAAGCCTCACACTGTATCATTTTAACACCTCAATGTCATACAGTGGTTTCGTGTGCGCCCATGCATGTGAGTATGTGCAGTCGTGTGGATGTGTGTGCGTCCCCCCACCTGCCACACACACACACAGGCGCACGCATGGAATATACGCACACACATACACAGAAACACAAATTCAAAGAGACCTGAGGCCATTTTGCCCTCCTCTGGCATATAGTCTGACACGGGCTTGCCTTGCTTCGCCTGGCGGCTTTAAGTTACGGTGTCAGCGGGTCACAGTGGTTTATAGGATTAAGCCCCTGGAGGGAGTCTGACTCTCTTTAGAGCCAGGACAAAACGGCCTCTAAATTTAATTGAGGTCGCGAGCGGGCGCAATAACAATGATAGTCCTTATCATAAAAAGCAGGAAAGGCATCGTGCAATTTTGTGTTGTTAATAATAACAATACCAGCCCTTAAAATAGTTATGAGGGGTTCCAATTGTACTGGAGGAAAAATGCTGGAAAGGGTTGCTACTGTACGTATTGTCAGTTACAATATACGTGTTACAAGCCGTTATTGGATGGCGAGAGATGGAGATTGTTGTTTGAAAGTACATTGCCATTTTCCAGTTCTATTCTGACATCTCTTCTTATTGATAGCATTTCTTTTAATGATCTATGTATGGGGAGATCAGTCCATACCGCGGTTTGACTGCCTACCAGCTATACAGATCTGTCTGGAGTCTGGCAGTGGAGCAAAATCAATTGACACTTTGAGAAGAATGGCGCTGTAAACATTCTGCCCTGACACAAAACATCCTCACAGCTTTTCTTACAGAACTTTAGTGTCTTTACAAAACGTCATCCTGTTTCAGAAATCTATATCCGGGAGAAGGGAATGTCTCCTCCTCCTGTCTCCAGCTCCGAGTCGATCCACATAATTCTGTTATCACCTTTCAATTCTGCGACGCGCACGCACAGTCGCACACGCACACGCACACGCACACACACACACACACACACACACACACACACACACACACACACACACACACACACACACACACACATACACACACACACACACAAAGAAGAAGAAGAAGAAGGATGCACTTTTGGGAACAAATCCCCCTGCATTCTCCAAGGGAGATTAGCATAATTTTACAGATAGATTTCCACTGGCACAGACTCTGTCCTCAAATACCAGTGGAAACCTTTCTTTAATACATCACACTCATACACACACACACACGCACACACACACGCACACACGCACACACGCACGCACACACGCACACACACACACACACACACGCACGCACACTACCAAGACAATCTCGGTTTTGTTCCAAACTCTCCCCCTTTTAACTAATTGAAAATCAATGTACTGTAGGGAGATAGCAGGCAGAGCATGTTGATTCAGAGGCTTATGTAATACTCACCAGTCAAAGTCAAAAGGAGAATAATGTGCTATAGAGCGAATCACATCAACGCCACCATGTCTGAAACACAAGATACAGGATGGTCACATAGGACATACGATAGATAGATGTATGTGAAATACAAACTCAATGCTAATTCAACATCCGATGAATGACCTGCTGTGGGTTCCATGCCGTACTCAATTACATGTTGATTTGCTTGTGTCGGTCAGTCATGTGGTCATGTGGTTAGGGGACAGTCCCTCCAACCACTAGGCCACCGCCACTCTCTGTCAGTCCCGAGTTGGTCACTGACCACTATACGGATTTAGCCTATACTCGTGCATGGACTGACATCACCGAATGTGATATTCACTCGCTCACAACCGTCTCATGTGGTGAAAATGTGTAAACATTCTCATTTCATATCGAAATGAAACAGCACTGTCAACACGGCATTCATATTTTGGACATATTTTAAATAATATGTTTAAAAAAAATACAATTCCATTCAAAAATAGCTAAAATAGCAGACCTACAAGCTCACAACACTCACGGTTAATATATTGTTGCCATGCAGTGGTTGAACCAGAGAAAATGTGGTCCCATTGATGTCTTCGGTTGCCTTTCTCAACCAACCAATCCAAGGACTCAAGATGATCACAACATGAAAGGTTTTTGTCTCAGTAGTAATATTTTGGCTGCCACCTGGGTAATAATTATTATTTCCCAAGCGTTGTTTGCACAATGTTGCACCACTCAGAGTTCATGCAATAGTCTTTCTGAACTTCACTGCCTCGCTGTGCTCTCGGGAGTTGTGCTCAAGTGTTCCTGACTCACTTCTTACATTTCATCTTATCCTCAGTAACTCCCATGGTGCACTGGTTCAATGAACAGCTGGACATTCTTCTATAGGCGCAACTGTACTATATGCTTCAATATACTAGGGACTGAATGAGTGTCATACCACCGTAGCTGTTAAAGGGGCCACGCCATGCTTTTAAAAATATATATTTAATATAAATATTGGTCCATAATACGGTTTTATACAGGTTTTAGCCTAAACAACCCAGATATTGAAATGTAATTTTCTGTCTGTCTCTAATTCCATACCGTTTCAGATGCAATACCAAAATGCCCTTTGTTGGCAATGGGGCACTGTCTTTGGGCTAAAATGGAACGATACAGAGAAGATTAGCATTGTACCTTTAGCATGGCACCATGCTAATCTCCCCTGTATTGTTCCAATTTTAGCACCACTTTACCCCGCCCACCCCATAGTCTCAATAGAATCCGCGACCGCAGTTTTCCCGGTGAACCTGAGTGCAACGGTGGGGGCTGATGGGCAAGGAGGGTCGCAAGCTTATGAGAAACAACTAACAAGACCTTAAAACCTGGCGAAAACAGTTGCGTGCAGTAGCGCAAGATGACGATAAAGGAAATCATTAAATGGAAAACATTAAATTAACTTCTGAAAAGCCTACTAGGCCTTAAAACCTGGCGAAAACAGTTGTGTGCATTAGCGCAAGATTAGATGAGGGTAAAGGAAATCATTAAATGGAAAACATTAAATTAACTTCTGAAAAGGCTTCTAGACTAGCCTACTAGTAAAACTAGTGGAACCGCGATCTTGCCACATGTGAATACATTGTGGTTGTAAACAATAACAATATAAATCCTTATTAGTCTAGTGGGAAGAAGGGGTTATCATCATTGATTGATTGATTGAAGACTTTATTAGAAGTTTGCATAGGAAAAGGTACAGTTTCATGACGGTACAGTTCACTGGTACAAGGTCTACTGAAAGGAGATCCTAGAAAAGACTAAGCTTATTTCCATAGGAAACCATTGAAGTATCATGGCCCCAAATAACTTTTAAATATCTTGCAATTGGCGACGAGTCTCTTACGAAATCGGCAAGAGTGCCTCTCAATACATAATGCTAACCTCCCCATCGGCAATAGTCAGTGGTGTGTTACTGTGTTCTAGAATTCCCCACATTCCCGCGCCCCACCGTTGCGCTCAGGTTCACCGGGAAAACTGCGGTCGCATAGAATCCACCCCAAAAGTACCGCCATCTTCTCTTCAGTTGCCAGGAAACTGAAGTGGAGGGGCGATACTATGGAAATGGGCCCTGGTGTGACACCACACCAGTCCCCTTTTCAGGAGAGAAACATTCAGACACACCCACTCAGAAATTCACAGAAATGAAAACCAAGGCTTAGAGTTAATGAATTGTATTTTCGGGGTGGAAAAATACACTGGGAATAATAAAATACATGAAAAAATGTGTGGCCCCTTTTTGATGGCTCTGCACCAATTAATTCAACACTTTAAAAGTACATTTATGTTTTTTTTTAACAAAGTCCTGATTCAGAATTGGAGTGTAAACTGCATGAACACATACAGTTTACGCATAACTGCAATGTTTGTGACAAAACCCAGCAGATGTTTAGAGAAAAGCTCTTCCCCTTGTGTGTGTGTGTGTGTGACTGTATATGAGTCACATCGGGGGGTCACCTGTTTAATCTAAACATCTCAGCGCGCCCTTGACATCTGACGCCCTCTGATGTCGTGCAAGTTTTAATGTGGTCTTCACAGGAGAAATCTGTTTACGGAGGATGATGGGGTGTGTGTGTGTGTGTGTGTGTGTGTGTGTGTGTGTGTGTGTGTGTGTGTGTGTGTGTGTGTGTGTGTGTGTGTGTGTGTGTGTGTGTGTGTGTGTGTTTATGCCTCTCTGAAGCCCACTCAGAGTTCACCCCGTAGATGTTGATGGTTCCTCTTGATCTCCCCAGTGGCACTGATTGGGAAACAGCTCCAGGCAACCCCTGGGCTCCACCTCCCTCCCCTCCCCTCCCCTTCATTTCTGTGCGTGTGTGTGTGTGTGTGTGTGTGTGTGTGTGTGTGTGTGTGTGTGTGTGTGTGTGCGTGCGCGTGTGCGTGTGCGTGCGTGCGTGCGTGCGTGCGTGCGTGCGTGCACCCTGGTCTCTCACTCAAAGTGCTTCATCTTGATTACCAGCTGCTAAGTCTGGAAGAACAAAAAACAAAGACAAAAGGAGCAAATAAAAGGGAAGGATGAAGGGTTGGGCTTCAGGGATTATTTTAGGCTCAGGAGCTGGTGGAGCATATTAGCTTTGCTTTACAGGAAAGAAGTTGGGAAGGAGGGAAAAAGTAGAGAAGAATGAATCTGAATATGAATCTCTGGGCGTTCGAACTTTGAGACAAGCTGTATTTGAGGGAAAAAAAGCATTAAGGATATCAGCTTGTTATAGAGCAAATTTGAATTCTCTCGTTTTGTCACCTTTCTCTCTCCATGACAGGTGAAATGATTATGTGATTACTTTAGACCACAATCATAGTATCAAGACATTGGTGCCGCATTATAGGTAATTCTGAAGATTGTTACTTTGCACTTCCAGTTAGTTCGGATTTTTAGACCTAAAGCTGTAGGAAATACTTGTCATCAATGAGTCCCATGGTCAGAGTTCTGGTCAGTTTCTGCTGAATATGAAGTAGTTCCAGTGGCTGGCCCATTTTTTAAACGAATCCATAAAACTGCCGTCAATTGTATTGTTGACATATTTATATAACGCGAGTTTCGTTCAACTCTATCACCCCTCTATCACATGGTACTATTTTTTGTGTCTAGCGTCACTGCACTGCTGCAGCTGTAAGCCTATACGCGAGGTTACGCTGCAGCTAGCGTACACCCAAAACAAGGTGATCTGCAGTCAGCTCATCAGCTGTTACAAGCTAGAACATGGCTTCAACGTGGAAGTAGCTTGATAACATTTCCTTAGACTAGTTTAGGATAAGCTTTCTGTCAGAGGAAAATTGAAAAAAAGAAACAATATGGTGCGAACGTGCCATTTTCCTGCATGTCCGAATAGAGCGACAGGCGCTAAAGGACAAAGCCAACAAGCCTGCCATTGATCCGACCCACGGCAAGACCCTGTCAGAGCTGGCAGCACCAAACCGCTGCCTGCAGGGATCACCACTCCTCTGTGATCTGTCATCACTCACCACCTCCACAGAGCTAAATATCAGACGTCACACAGTCCAACAGCTTTCCTAAAGATATCCAGTTGGATGTTCAGTGAAATCTACAGCTTACCTTCTTCATCGCTTTTGTAGTCAGACATTCGTTTAAATCACGATAATGTGCAGATCTAGACATTTTTTCAAGCTACTTACAAGTTCAAGCCACGTTATAGCTTGCAACAGCTGATATGCTGACCGCAGAGCACCTTGTTTTGGGAGTACGCTGCAGCGTAACCTTGCGTAGCCAGGCGTACGGCTGCAGCAGTGCAGTGATAGACACAAAAAACATGTGAACAAAACTTGCGTTATATAGTAAAAATATAACAACAATACAAATGCCGGCAGTTTTGAGAATTTGTTTATTATTAACTAATGGTCCAGGCAAATCACTGAAACTACTTCATATTCAGCAGAAACTGACTAGACCACGGGACACTGGACAATTAATACCTTTGCAGCGACTATATTGATGACAAGTATTTCCTACAGCTTTAGGTCTAAAAATCCGAACTAACACTTTATGCTATAGGAAGACAGATGAATTAATCTTAACCTCAGAAGCGTAGTAAGCGCTGGGAAACTCGGGCAGTGCCCCGCCAATTGAGCTCTTGCCCCGTCTAGTTGTTGAAAGACGGAGGCAGCTGACATTTTGCCCACCCTAAATGTAAATCCTGCCTACGTGCCTCCTTACAGTGAAAAAACATTTGCTTCAGTGTAAAAATTATTGTTGTCAAACACTTGAACCACAACCATTATGCATTATGTGTGATATCATCTATTGTTATCCGTTTCTTTCCCTTTTTGGAGCTGTGTGAAGTACAGGCTCCCTATACGTGGCTGTGTGGGTCTGTGGGTCTGTGTGTGTGTGTGTGTGTGTGTGTGTGTGTCTGTCTGTATGTAGCCTGAACTTCCTAAACTTCGGCACGCCACTAGTCCCACAGTTTTGCCACCACACACTCGCGCCATATGTCAAATCGACCGTCTTACTCGGGAATCGTGGGCTATTACTTTTCTAAGAGAAAGGTTCTATAGTTTAATTGATATTAATTTATTAGTGAATTAATTTTCCCCATTGACTTATAATGGGAATTGCAAAAACTCACATTCAATTATTTGTCTCTTGCAAACCATAGGGGCTAGAGTTTCAAGACTTGGAGAGGAGGTTCATAATGATTTCAAGGATTAAATAGAAAATACTTGTGTCATTTGGCCGCATGGTGGCGCCATAACACCCCACTTTACGTTTTGGCCTGTAACTCTTGAACCGTAGGTCGGAAAATTAAAAATATTTTTTCCCTGGATTCCTTGGGTCATGACGCATCTCCCCATATAGGCCACGCCCATTTGCGCCATGATAGATTTTCCGCCATCTTGAATTTTCTCCAAAACACACTTTTTGCTCCTTTTCCTACATATTTTCTTCAAATGTCACAAAAATCGGTACACATGATCCACACACACACACACACACACACACACACACACACACACACACACACACAGCTCCACTTCACACGGGTGTGATTTTTTTTTGGAGCTGTGTGAAGCACAGGCTCCCTATACGTGGCTGTGTGGGTCTGTGTGTCTGTCTGTCTGTCTGTCTGTCTGTGTGTCTGTGTGTATGTAGCCTGAACTTCCTAAACTTCGGCACGCCACTAGTCCCACAGTTTTGCCACCACACACTCGCGCCATATGTCAAATCGACCGCCTTACTCGGGAATCGTGGGCTATTACTTTTCT
>NC_137812.1:37744023-37801523 GCF_963921795.1 Nannobrachium achirus | reverse complement strand
CATTAAAACTGCCATACTGTATCTTGGGGGTATTAGGATACTAGAGGTTTGGTTATTTATGGATATGTCTGAGTCATATAGTGACATGCCTACATATGGGCGTATCAGGTTTGTTTACGGTTGTGTCTGAGTCAGAGTGACTTGGCAATGGTCCTGCCTATATGGGCGTATAGCGAGTCACTTCACTTGCCTTTCATGACACCGGGGTTACGCTAGTAACCTATAGTTTGCTTATGTTTATGTCTATGTCAGAGTGACGTTCCTGTGGTCCGCCGGCCTGCTGGCCTGGTCCTCCCGGCTGATCCTCCCTTAAGCCAATTACAACAGTATGTCATGTTACAGTAAATGCATATTTTGGTGGTTGGCTAGCTAGGATGCATCCTGGTGCTTGGCTACAGCTTGGCAGGATGCTTGTCCCATTGTCTCATTGACCGATTTGAAAAGAATATTTGAGAATCGAGCCTGCTATTAGCACGCACAATAAATATGACACTGATGGGCCAAGCAGTATGCCAGATTATGTGCGGAAACAAACAGGGCAAATATCTCCTGACAGAGATAACAAGACTGTCAACATGAACCCATTCTCACTCAGGCGGTTTGTGTGGTAATTCTTTTTCCTTTATTTTGTCAGTCGACAGTGCATGTCTGAAGACCCTTGTCTTACAAGTACACAACAGCCAGGTGTGTTCTCTAATGCATTTGTGTAAACATCTTTTTGTGTGTGTATGTGTGTGGTGGGGGAGGGGGGAGGGGGCATACACATGACTGCCCATCTCCGTTTGGCTGTGATCTGTGACCTTGTCCTCTCTTATAATTCATTACTTGTGATGGCACTGTGACTCAAAGCACTGTCCGTCACTCTCTCTCTTTCTTTCTCTCCCCCGCTCTCTCTCTCTCCCTCCCCATATCTCTGTCTCTGCTCCCTTTCTGTTCGTTGCGCTCCGTTGCTCATTGAGGGCCCTGAGCTGCCTCTTTTAGCGCCGAAGGCACCCGGCTCTGCTCTTCTGACATTGGAGGTGTGTGTGTGTGTGTGTGTGTGTGTGTGTGTGTGTGTGTGTGTGTGTGTGTGAGTGTGTGTGAGTGTGTGTGTGTGTGAGAGAGAGAGAGAGAGAGAGAGAGAGAGAGAGAGAGAGAGAGAGAGAGAGCATTTGTGTTCAGGGCCAGTGAGACGAGTCAGTCATATGATTTAGCAGAAGACAGTCACCTGCAGCTGTGCTTTAAGTTATGTGAAGCTATGTGGAGATGTCATGCATTGTACTGGTTACTTTTAAGAAAGGAATATATCAATGTGTCAGCTATATTTAGCACATGGTTGGCTATCATGCACAGTAAAAAGGATGTGCTAAGTATGCATTAGAAAGGGAGAATCTATACAGCTTCATATAGTCTATATATCGCCGTTGTCGGGTGAAAACCTTGTATGTCCAAAACCGTTCGTTTAGCATTTATCATTTAAAAAAAGATTTAAACTAGTGAAAACAACCGATCTACAAGCACACAACGCCTCGCACCTAGATCTGCTGTTTTCACTACTTTTGTGCGACGGCCTTGTATGATGAATCAGGGCTTTACTTTGCGAAAGAACGTACAAATTTTAAACTTGGAGATATGAGGTTTCCACCCGACAACGACGATAAGTATGTATGTATGTATGTATGTATGTATGTATGTATGTATGTATAATATGTATGTATAATATGTACAGTATTATGTACTATAGGTACTATGTATGCACGTATGTATGTATGTATTTTTGAAAAGCTCAGTATTGGCCAAGCTTCGCGGGATGTCAAAAGGCACCTCTTACTTCACACTAGGTGTGATTTCTTCAGTTGAGAAAGAGACATGTACAGTAAGTGGACAGCACAGGGGAGGGAACTGGTCGTACTCAAACTCAGGAGACCCCAACTACCGCATATCATCAATGGTCACTTTTTCGAAAGTACATACTTTGAGCGAATAAAAAGGTTATGTGAATTGATCAAGACGACCGTCCTGCCAATCCAGTTAACTAGTAGTCTAAAAATAAAAACAGACCCTATTACTGTGAACAAGAGAAAAAGAAATGCATTTGTGCACAGTGCACTATACAGTGGTATATATGAACAGAGGCTTCTTATAATGTCAGCATCATTATATGTGAGCCTCGCCAGCAGTATACATAGTAGAAATGATCTGACAAGTACTGTTGTCATAGCTAGGCAAGATTCCACGTGAAAAATGCTAATAAATAAATTACATTTTCATGAATTATTTATCGGGGCTGGCCCAACATGTAATAGCTTCTGTCTTCTCTGCTTGCTGGACGAGAAGGACATCTCATTGCTACTGATGCAAGTATAGTCTCTGCAACAGTCAGACAGCAGCACTATAGACCCCATGCCACGCAGTGCAATGCCATGTCCACATGACTGCATCTCGGCATGGCAGGCTCCAGGCTGCTGCGAAGAGTGTGGGAGGCAGATTCTCTTTAGTGCAGTCACTCATTACAGACCGTGTCTGGCTATGATCAAGGCTGTTTTTTTATTTGCACGCGTGTGTGTGTGTGTGTGTGTGTATGTGTGTGTGTGTGTGTGTGTGTGTGTGTGTGTGTGTGTGTGTGTGTGTGTGCGCGTGTGCGTGTGTGCGTGTGTGCGTGCGTGTGTGGGCATACTCATTTCATGGTCCCTACACCATTAATATTCTCCATGGCTCCTAGGCTGGCGGAGTTCCTTGATGGCCCAATTACTGTCACGTTGTACATGTCTATACTGTGAAATCCTGAGTGTTGACTTAACTATGAGAGTTAAAAAGGGATTCATGAACGCTGAGTTTATTGTGTACTTTATGACGCTGCGTGCGGACAGTAACAAATTACATCTGTCAGAGTCATGTCAGTTTCAAGAACTAGTTTTGGACATCGAGTTGAGATAATAGTTCATAATGAGGGCTATACTTTCTGATGGAAAATCCATAAGGAAGGAAGGAAGAAAGAAAGAAAGAAAGAAAGAAAGAAAGAAAGAAAGAAAGAAAGAAAGAAAGAAAGAAAGAAAGAAAGAGAGAGAGAGAGAGAGAGAGAGAGAGAGAGAGAGAAAGAAAGAGAATTAATTAACCAAAAATCCACTTCAATCGGATGCATTCATGAAAATGGTGGTCATGAAACCAGTGTAAACTTTATAAACTGCTGTACAACAGAACAAGCAATGGGATTAGTATGCAGGACTTTGTCCTGACACAGAACCTCATCTACATGAATTAGTTTCTTCTTCTTTTTTTTGGAAAATTGTGTTATGTTTTATTCATTGTGTTTGATCATAATCTAAGTTAACAACAACGCTGCATGCATCCTTTTAGGCATTTCCTGCGGGGATTTACATACATTCTCGTGCCCGCCTCATGAAAAGTGGCATTTGCAATCAAATGGGTAAAAAGTCATGATTTTTTCCCCGAACGAGCGGTAATGTAATATGTTAACAACTGAAGTGTAATACGTGCTTCTAACCAGCCTTTGTGTCTTCTCATTACGGGTTTGTATGAGCAAACTGAACATCAGGGGCGAAATGTGGGAAATAATTTGGGTGCGCAGTGAAGCGTGCTCGTTTCCTGGTTCCTCCGTCTTTTTGAGGTGGAAAGAGAACGATTCTTCCAGAATATCCTGTCGATGAAATGAACTTCCGCGAGTGTTATGACTCACTGTCAGCCCTGAGGGTTACACGGTTATGGTTCCCCGGTGAAAAACGACCCTCGACTCTGTGGTTCTGCCCCTGAACAATATGCATAATTTTCACAGTAAACCATTTCATTATTTCCGAATTGTTTTCGGCACAGAGCGGCATTGCTCAGATCCTTACCAAAAGCAAACAGGATATGTTATTAAATTCTGTGCTTAGGAGGAGTCTTCACCCCTAGCTACAATTATAAGATTCATAACAATAAAGTGTTTTGAAGAAACATAGTCAACAAATTTAAATATTTTGAAGTATCTCGTTCATGAGGATAAGTTTACTGTGTCCAATTAGTTTAACAAAAACCATTGCCTCTAATCTCTGATTAATCATCACCTGAAGTCTCTGTATTCTGTTTGTTCATGCCTTTTAATCTGCGAGATTAGGGACCCAAATATAACTGTTGTTGATCATATGATCACAACGCATGCAATACTCGTGCTCATATCGTCACTGTCGGGCAGAAACCTCCTATCTTCAAGTTTCAAATTTGTACTTTGCCCTGCTTCCTCATTCAAGGCCGTCGCACAAAGGTAGTGAAAACAGCCGATCTACAAGCACTGTTTTCACTAGTTTAGTTCATTTTTAAAATGATAAACACAAAACGAACGGTCTTGGGCATACAAGGTTTCCACCCGACAACGACGATATCAAAATTCATATTCTGGGAAGCTCTTCTGGCAAGTTCATTTGCAAGACAAACTCTTCTCATCCATTCATCAGGATCAGGTTGAAAGACAAGGGAGAGTGCTGGAGAGAGCTCCGTAAAGGGACTTAAACTTTCCTCTGAGGTTTTCATAAACCATAAAGCATGTAGCAGAATCCTCTTAGCCTCTGCGGTGAGTGGCAGATTCCTGCGGCATCAATCAAAATAATGAGTCTGTATTAGATCCAGCCGTCCCCTTGCCGATGTCCATTTTTAGAAAATATATATTTCTCAGTCACACTGACGTAGAGTAATGCGGGGGAGAGAGCAATGAGAGAGAGAGAGAGAGAGAAAGAAGAAAAAAACAGACAGGAAGTAAAGAAAAAATACGAGAATCCAAACGAGAATCATCACCGTCGGGCAGAAACCTCGTATCTCCAAGTCTCAAATGCGAGAGTTTTTTTTTTTCGTAAGGTAAAGCCCTGCGTCAACATACAAGACTGTCGCACAAAGGTAGTGAAAATAGCAGATCTACAAGCACACAATCCTTTTTTAAATAATAACCAAAAAAGGGAAGGTTTTGGACATACAAGGTTTCCACAATGACGATATATTCTCAGTCACACTGATGTAGAGTAATGCGGGGGAGAGAGCAATGAGAGAAAGAGAGAAAAAGAAGAAAAAACAGAAAGGAAGTAAAGAAAAAAACAGAGAAACCAAACGGGAGCGGTGCGAGGCGTTGTGTGCTTGTAGATCGGCTGTTTTCACTAGTTTAAACCGTTTCTGAAATGATAAATGCAAAACGAACGGTTTTGGACATACAAGGTTTTAACCCGACAGCGACAATATTCAATACAGTGCACATGTGTATGGATCTGCATTCTGCGGCATGCATCAGTGGGATAAATCAGGCATGTAGAGGCCTCTGAAAGGTTACCTCTTCCCTATTCACATTAGTTGATTACCCTCAGACAGCAACAGATAGGCACTCGCCACTCCGCTGGGGCCCCCGCATGTTCTTTTCTGCCTGTGTGATCAATGTGTCAGAGAGAAAGAAAAATGATATTGATGACATGTGTACAGTCTAGCGGGTAAGGGTGAGTGATTGATACACTGAGAATATGTAAGGATGCTCCAGGATTATTAATTTCTCTTTGGTTGCTGGATGTCTCTCTACGGTGGAAGGTATAGTCAGCAAGTGATTCTTGCTTCAGTGTTCCCGCTATGATGCCGATAAGAACATCGGCATAGATGGACACCAGTGTTGCCAGATGTACGAATAATTCCAAAAATGACCAAATGTACGATAATTTTGCCATATCAAAAAAGAGTGTGAATTGACTAAATTCCCTGGCTGTTGATCTGGGATCAAGTTTGGCTTCTCAAAGTCAGTCAGGAAATCAGTAAATCTGACCCTAGATTTGTACTAGGAGACATTAAAGGAGCCATAGTCAACTTTTTCTTGAAAAACGGATGCTAAAATAAAAATAATGTTTTGAAAATATTTTATACAAAAATAAGCTTCATAATTATGTGTTTCTATTCAGAAATGACCACAAAAAGCGTACAATAATGATAAAATAATCATTTTGGACATTGTCAGACCGACACTTTGTTTACATTCTTGTCTATAGACTAGGATGTAAACAAAGTGTCGGCCCTACAATGAAAAAGTTGACAATAGCTCCTTTAAAACACAGATCGCGTCTTTCCAGTCCATTTTCAGGCTTTTATTTGGGTAAGGACCAGGATGCCTGCTAGCTTCCACGCAGCATACAGTATGTGATGCGTTTTTGTCAGATATGGAGTCTCAAACAAGGTTGTTTCTTACACTAAAAACGGCTGTGTACGATAGTTTTCTTTCAAATACGATAATTCTGAGCCTCCATTACGATAATTAGATAGATAGATAGATAGATACCTTTATTATCCCAAGGGGGAAAATGTGTTGCCCAGAGGCAGCACAGCAGTATAAGGTTATTTACAAAATTACAGAGAAGTATGAAAAAGATAAAAAGAAAAAAACAAGAACAGAGTACAGAGTACAGTAAGTACAGTAAGAGCAAGGTACAACAGGAAAGGGAACGAATAATATATATACATAAAGTGTCTTAAAGCACGACTATCAAAAAATAATACAGTGCCCAAATCAAAGTGACCATACAGTCAATGCTAGTTAGTGCAACAAGTATCTCTACATCAAGTCAAACACAAACAGAAATACTAAAAGAAAATTACTAACACAACCTAATAGTGCAGTGTCCAAAGGTCAGAGCGATAAAAACAACTAGCAAAAAAGAATAAAAATAAACAAGAAAGGGTGATGCGGCAAGACGCACAAAAACACACCCTCCCTGGAAGGTCCTTAGAGGTCAAAGTCAGTGCAGATATAGTTCCAGTAAGGAAAAAAAAAAAATAATAATAATAATAATAATAATTCAACATTTTCCATCTGGCAACACTGATGGACACAGTGTTTAGTCCTGCGAGACGCTATTGCACAGCTTTAGTTCACTGCTCTTCGACCCATGTGTGCTACATTCTCGGTGACCAAGCAACAAGTGTGTGGGAGAAAGTAGACATGGATCAAATAATTAGTCAAAGATAATTAGCATGTTAAATCAAGACTCCCACACTGTCCTCACTTTATGTCACTCTAAGTGCTGTCTGTGGCCAGACTGGACACTGCCTTATGCTTAGCTGGAACCACATACTGCCCATTCATCAACACCAAGAAGCAAAGTTTGACAAAGAAACTAAACTAAAAAGGGTTGAGATGGCAGAATATTAAGTGCTGTTTCATTATAATAGGCCTATTTTGAGTGGGAAAGGAGCAGTCCACAACATGCATATTAATTAATTATTGGTTTATTAGTTCAGATGTAGCCATTGAGGGCTGAGAATGAGACAAAGTGGGAATCAGGAAAAGGAAAAGGTGTTTAAATTGAAGGTGATATATTATGTATCATGCAATTGTAGGCTATGTACGTTTCCACTTTATTTATACCAGCAAAATAATTGCGACCGAAGGTCGCATATACTCTGAAGAACCGTGTTGCTTGAGTGTCCTTCCTTCCGTAGCCTCTGTGATGTCAGTGTGATGTCAGCGAGTTGTGACATCACTTCCTGTACGGGGCGGCTACACGAAATGTGGATAACACTATATATGGAGATAGTCCAGTCCATCATGTCATATGGGACTACCGTCATAGACAGTAGCCAAAAGAGAAGGATACACAAGACTAAGAAAGACAAAAAAAGGAGGAGGAGGATAAAGATACCAAAAGGAGAGAGAAGAAAGGGTGGATGAGGTACAATGTGTCTCAGAAAAGAAAAGGAGGTCGCAACGGGGGCGGCTAGATAAAGTTATTAGGCCTGGATCCGACTTTAAGTCGACGCACAGGATTCCAGAAGTGTAGCGCTTATTCGTACTTGTATCAAACTGGTACTCGAAACGTTCTTAGAATTTAATATATATTTTCTAAAGTAAATATGGGGGCGGCTGTGAAAAAAAGAGAAGAATAAAAAAGAAAAAAAGGAGGAGGAGGATAAAGATACCAAAAGGAGAGAGAAGAAAGGGTGGATGAGGTACAATGTGCGGTATCCTCCTTGTCAAGCTCGACGTTGGTCATTTGGACCTATACATGGAGAAATGGAGCGAACCTGTTTGGCCTAAACATGGAGATGTGGTACAGAATGACTCGTATATGGGCATAAAAAGTATGTCATGTGACATCACTTCCTGTACAGACAGTCAGACAGACAGCCATTGACTCCGGCCTAACAATGGCTACTGTCTATGACGGTAATCCCATATGACATGATGGACTGGACTATCTCCATATATAGTGTTCTCCACATCTCCATGTTTAGGCCCTATCGCTCACACCCTAGGTGGGGTTGGCGATAGGGCCTTTTTGTGTGGAGTTTGCATGTTCTCCCCGTGTCTCCTAGGGTTGATACCCTCACAAAAACATGAACAAACTCCCCCCAGAATGATAACAACTAGAATCGTCAGAGAAACGCTGTGGTTGGCCAGATAGTCAAGAATTGGCGCGACCTCGCCCTTTAGGGCGAGGTCGCATGTCACCCTGAGGTCGCATTCCACCCTCAGGTGTCTTACTAGTGTTATTATGCCTGTGTTATTTACAGTATATTCATAAGAAATAACTACCAATGCCCATTGGGAATGATAACAGTTAGGAGCGATGCTTATGATAACGCAATGCCTTGTACCTGTTTACCCGTTGTAAGTCAGTTAGTTCTTGAGATACAGCATAAGGACGGATAAAGTCACTCACTCGCACACATGCACACACAGAGATTTCACACCTTTATGGAGAGATACTGGGTCATGTTAGTTATATTGTAAACATGCATCCTCCATAAAATGGATCTTCAACAGGTGGTCCGGGACCCCTCAGGGGTCCTCAGAGTTACTACAGGTAAAATCTTTCTGGTAGGAACTTAAAATAGAAGAAAAGAAGAAAAAATAGGCTATATTAACCACTTGAACCCTAGCTTTCTGGGTGTACCATTTGCAGAAAATAGCCGACCTACAAGCTCACAACGCATCGCATTGCGTTGTGGACATAATGGCTACACAGTTATAAGAACAGTTGAGAGCGGCCAACATTGAGAGCCCTTCACTCTCACTATAGGGCTAAAATAATCATATAAAACATTATGGTGAGTATGCCTGATTACAAATAATATTGATAATAGTGTATATGTGTACAGGTGCTGGTGCCATAGGTGGGTGGATAGGAGCATATGTTGCTCCATCTGGATCTTAAGGTGTTATATTGACCAGTGCCACAGGCCTCCACCCAGCAGCCCCCCGACCCTCGGGGCAGAGCCTGCCCTAGCAGATTGCCCTCACCATTTGTGTGTGTGTGTGTGTGTGTGTGTGTGTGTGTGTGTGTGTGTGTGTGTGTGTGTGTGTGTGTGTGTGTGTGCGTGTGCGTGTGTGTGCGTGCGTGTGTGCGTGCTGCTAAGATAGGTGAGGTACCCACAAACCCCCTCCACACACACACACCCGAGGGCCCCGGCCCCATGCACAGCACACCAAAAGCCATCTATCACACACCACCACCACCTCATTAATTTACAGTCTCTCTTGCTGTCACTCTTATACTCTAGTAGTTATATCGTTCAATGGTTGGTATAGAGCAGTTTTCTCAGTGGTTCTCAATCTTTTTTTTTTTTTAGCACTGGACCACTAGCATGTTTCGAACAATCCTCAAGGACCACCCCACCCCACCTCCAAACAACAACATGTATATCGTTGTCGGGTGGAAACCCTGTACTTCCAAAACCGTTTGTTTTGTATTTATCATTTTATACATGATTTAAACTAGTGAAAATAGCCGATCTACAAGCACACAACGCCTCGCACCGTGAGGCGTTGTGTGCTTGTAGATCAGCTATTTTCACTAGTTTTGTAGTAGTGAGACTAGCGACTTGGAGATACAAGGTTTCTGCCCGACAGTGACGATATACCAGCTCAGTGGCCTTGTGGTTAGAGAGTGTCCATCCTGAGATTGTGAAATGTTATTTAAATAAACAATGTTGATACATCTAAAAAAGGTACAATATATTAAAAAAGAAAAAAGAAACATGCATGGACCAAGAGTTGTCCCTGGACCACTGGTTGAGAAACAGCGCATTAGTTTTCCTCTAACAACAACCTGTCTTGTATCTTAGCTGTGACTGTTCTACGACTGTGCCAACAGTGTGCCATGTAAATCATCCGCCAGCTTGCCAGACCATTTGCTTTGGGCTTTACGGAATCTGCCTCTCTGTAAATTAGACGGCCCGCTGTCATCATAGCGATGGCTCTCTGTCATAACCGCTCAGACAAAATTGATCCTGCTTGTTTAAGACCGGGTGCACATTCTATTAATCAAGCCTTTTAGGTGCGATTAGATTGGTTTGGGTTTGATTTCATAACCTTGCGAGGAAGGGGATGTCTGTCGTTCGGAGCAGTGTTAATGACAGAGATTATTGGCCGGTATAATTGTACGAGGGTTTTGGGTCCAACGACATAATTCAACTTTATTATTACAGAGGGATGTCTTCTTTGACTGCAGAGGTTCACCGTTCGAGTCAGTAACTGTTTTGGTGGCATAAAGAGGGATATTAGATGAGAGGGAGTGACTGAAGGAGTGGATGAGAACAGATGGCAGAGAGACAGAGAGAGAAGAGGGACTAATCAGCATCAAACTGTCCCTTCTTGATGTTACTTTATTTGCAACAGGTGATCTCTTAAAAAGAATACTTTGACATTTGGAAATACTACACTAAAATACAGTTCATTTGAACTATTTACTAACTTTCAGCAAAAATCACCTAACCAAGTAATGCCTGCCATACACTAGAAGACTGCAAAACTTTTTAAAAGACTAAAGTCTGTCACCTCACATACCGTTCTCGAGAAGACTTTGAAAAATACTTTGAAAGGAGTTAGACATCCGACACCTTCTCACATCTAAAGACAATGTGTCATAGTTTAATCACAGTACGATTTTGCATAGAGCAGATGATGTAAAAGGATCATGGGAGTTCTGGCACAGGTCCTATGGGAAGCGTTTCTCCATGTGAAGCGCGATTTATAAGCAAAAGTAATTTGGACCAAACAAATGATGAGGAATTGACTGTGATGAATTGTAATCAATTGCTGTCATAATCAATTGCTGTGTGGACGTTCTAGAGACCTAGACCAAAAGCTGTTTCTCAACATCAGGCTCAGTGGCCACCAGGGGTCCACACAAGTCTGTGACTGTGTACTCTGAGAGTGTAGAAAAATATATCTGCAACAGGGCAGAAAGCCTGCAACACTCCAAGTTAGATAAAGTCTTTTTGGTGCACGGCTCAAAATAACATGAGAACAAAGAGGTAGTCGCCAGCACTCAAGGAATCTCCTTTTCACATGATTTTATTTACCTCAACTGGACAGAAGCAACGTACGCGTTTCGACCCTTCGGTCTTCGTCAGCGTTGTCAATGCTGACGAAGACCGAAGGGTCGAAACGCGTACGTTGCTTCTGCTCTGAGAGTGTACAAATGGAAACAAATGGACCTTTACAGGTATATTTGGTTCAATTTGTACAATCTCAGAGTTAAATTGACTGTGAGGATCTTACAGTACTAGAGGTAGCTACGCCGATCCAACCAATATTGTCGGGGGCTTTGTCTGGACAGCTGATGCCCATATATGGACATATTGGGCGGATCGACGGTTCTGATGACCGGATCTTCATACAGTATATGCCTACCATTACCGTTATGGGCACATCAGGTTAGTTTATGTCCGAGTCAGGGTGAAGTGGCTGTTGTCTGCCGGCCGTCCGGCCAGCCCTCACAGTAGCCAATTGTAATAAGTAAGGATTAGGATGGGGTCCTAGAGGGGGAAAGAAGAAAACAAAAAGAGTTTGGATGCATATCAAAATGGGAGTCCTTGAAATAAAAAAATATATAAATGGTTGAGAATGACTCTTACGAACGTGGATCAGTTCGGATCAGACATAGCAGACCCAGTAGATATATACTCGGCATATGTACTGTAGTTCCAAGCAGTGATCATTTTTCATGAATACATACAATAGGCTACCTTCCATTCGCTGTTTAAAACAATATACAGCACATGAAAGATGAAGCATACTTCATGTTGGGAACGATGGCCATTCGGAGGGAATGCCCCCAGTTATGCAATAAACCCAAGCCCCCAGAACGGGCTTGTAAATATTGAAGCAGCCATCCCCTACTGGCCAAAGCTGGAACAGCAGGCGGGAAGGAACTACAATAGGGTTCAATGGACGTCGAGTGACGTTCGTGACGTAATTACGTCTCAACATGACACATTTTAGCACTTAGGTGTGTGCCAATTTCCCCCACAATGCACCTGGATTAGCTACTAACGCATGCTTCAAAACGCCATTGAGCACTTGCATTGAAATGAATAGCTGGGGGCGGGGCTATCCGCTCTCTATTTATATATATACTTCGCTGATCCAGCCAACTTCCCAATCGGGGAAAATAAAACGTTCTTTGTTCCTCTGTGATATACACACTCCAAGTTGGAAGTCAATCAGTCAGATGGTCCTCGTGTTATGCACGAGACATATTCAGAGATGTTTTGCATTTATAGATCTGAGTTTTAATTGCACTTGTCCTGTCAAATGAACCATCTGCTGATTTATACCCCGATTGTGTGTTATGACCACAGAGTGACAATACTGTACATCAGCTTGGTGAAACTGCCTAAAATCTTCTTTTTAATTATTAGAAGTGAAACTAATAATTTGAGCTTTTATGTGACTTAGGATAATGCAATCTATTATAAGACTAAGCAGATTTCTTTTTTTCTAGAATAGTACACTGATTATTAAATATTCATTGCTTAATATATAAAAATGCAATACCACACCATTAAATACAGCACCACAATTACTGTATACTCTATGTCAAAAATGTTCAGAGTCTACAAGTAAATATTGTGAGATGGAGGATATTGTAGAAACAAGTCTAGCTAGATTTGAGTGGGGAAACCATCATAAAAGGCCAAAGCATGAAGTCAGTAAAATGAGTCAGCAAAAAAGAGGAAACACAATTATTCTCCTGTTACTTCCATTTTCCGGCAACTGTAGGCTTTGTCCTCTGTGCTGTAGCCTCAGAGTTGGGGGAACAGAGACATATTTGGCCTCATAACTCAAGCAAGCTGAGCAATTTGTCATCTCTGATTGTCACCTATGCAAATATGAAAAGTAGTATTTGTTTTTACATCGCACGCACGCACACTAACACACACGCATACACTCGCTCGCACACACGTGCACACACACACACACACACACACACACACACACACACACACACACACACACACACACACACACACACACACACACACACACACACACACACACACACACACACACACACACGTGCGCGCTCGCATGTGCACACACACACACACACACACACACACACACACACACACACACACACACACACACACACACACACACACACACACACACACACGTACACATCCTGTCCTCTGAAGATGAAACATCTGTGGGGGGAGGGGGTGCAGACAGTCCCACTTGATAAGCGCCTCAGTCATGCAGAAAAAGATCTTCCACATTCTCATAACGTAGACAAAATGCCATTTACATGATCCATCGCCTCAAGATAATGTCTCCGTTTGTGTGCCTGGGTGCCTGTGTGTGTGTGTGTGTGTGTGTGTGCGTGTGCGTGTGTATGTGCGTGCGCATGCGTGTGTGTGTGTGTGTGTGTGTGAGTGTACGTGTGCGTGCCTGCGACCGTGCGTGTGCTGCATGTGTGTGAGAGAGAGAGAGTGTGTGTGAGAGAGAGAGTGTGTGTGAGACTGCCAGCGAGCACTCTTGTCTTTTTTTATTCTGTGCCTGCCAGTGTTGTTATAAAGTGTCCATGGGAGGAAAGGAATCTGAAAGAAAATTGAAATATCAATGCCAAAAGCAATGAGGGAAACAAATCGAAAAAACAAACTATTTAAGCATCTACTTTAACATCACCACTCAATATGTTGTTGTTGTTTTTTTGCCTCTGCCAGGCCGTCCAGCCGAAGGCCAGGACGATGTTCTTGACACTGCCCGTCCGAGTTCCTGTCCGTCCGTCTGTGAACCGATTGGCGTGAAACTTTTTAACGCATACTTCCTGGAGGCTAAGAAAGAACCTCTGCCTCAAAGTCTTCACATCGGCCTGTTATAGCACCACCAGTAGGTCGTTTTTTGCTAAACAATTCTTTTCTATTCCTACTTTACATATTTTGTCTAAACCTCAAGCAATGTAGTAGTAGGATCGAGTTCAGCTCCTCCTGGTCAATCCATAAATTCATAAGTCACAATCATGTTAGGGTTGGGGTTAGGGTTAGGGGGAAAACTGCTTGTTCACAAATACAGTAAGCCACACACTGCTTCTTTATTTTGATCCATTGTCTTCATCACAAATGCAAGTTTTCTAAGGCAATATATAATGAAGTTTCACTCAGTAACTTTTTTATCTATCAATTTCTTGTTAAGAAAAACTTTCGCACACCTAGAGTAAACACTTAAGAGCAGGTGCGTAGGCAAACAAGAGCACAACTGCACATCAAAAATAAAATAATACGCCCGCACACTGCGTAGTACAGAGGCACATTTATTGAAGAAGAGGCAATGTTTCGGTCACTGGTGACCTTTTTCAGGCAATGTATTATTTTATTATTAACCATCAATTTCTTAAATTAGACTTTTATTATGTTCTGGCACACCGTCTAATGCCTGGGGGAAAAAATGGCCTGAGCTCAAACTTCCTTGCCGAAACTAGTATATATGGAATTATTAAAGGGTTATTTGAAGGTTATTTGCAATGGCAGACAATAACTACTGACATTGTAATGTTATACTGAGATGTACAGCTCAACAACGTCACACTACTGCATAGTACTGTGTTCTATTCGTCTGTCATTCAATGTTATATGAGATACTTTAATGGTTTCCTGTGGAAATAAGCTTAGTCTTTTCTAGGATTGCCTTTTAGTAGACCTTGTACCAGTGAACTGTACCGTCATGAAACTGTACCTTTTCCTATGCAAACTTCTAATAAAGTCTTCAATCAATCAATCAATCAATCAATCAATCAATCAATCAATCAATCAATCAATCAATCAATCAAACAAACACGCGTTTCAAACTAACAGTGGATGCAATCTGGCCTCCCTATGAAGGTGATTGCGACCGTAGGTCGCACTTACTATCAAAACCTCCACAAACTGTGAGTCAGTCAGTCTGTCCGTCTGTCTGTCACACGTCACACTATTGCCCTGCTCATATCTCCGCAACCGTTGCCCCGATCCATGCCAAATTTTGCACACACGCTCCTTGGCTGCCAAACTACAACCTCCAAGGAACCCCAGAGCTCCAGGGACCCCCAGGTCCCTGGGGGACCCCCAGATGTAAAAAATGACCAAATGTGCAAAAATGACCAAATGACCACCCCAACGGGGCTGCTCACGGGGAATTCCCGGGGACCACCGACTCCTGGTCCTCCAGAACGGATGCAAAAGTGGTGGCGCCCCCAGTGGAGGACCCCCTCCACTGCAGCTCACATAAAATGCCGTAACTCGGGCTAGGAGGGTCCGGGAGAGCCGGGGCCGGTACCTATTCGTCCGCCAAGGCAACGCGGACACCCCACCCCTCATTTCTCACATGGCCCTCTTCTAGCGCCACCATGAGGCCGATTTTTAAAACACATTTTTGGACACTGCTCCTACAGTTTTTGCCCTAAAATCACGCAAATCGCTACACAGTATGTCTACACTCATCCCATCACCATGAATCTGTCCCATATAGCGCCACCTTCAGGCCGATTCTTAAAAACACATTTTTGGACACTGCTCCTACAGATGTTGCCCTAAAATCACGAAAATCACTACACAGCATGTCTACACTCATGTCATCAACATGGATCAGGAAGATTTTGGAAAAACACATTTTTGCCCTATTTGTTCTGATTAGGGAGTCTTACTGGTGCATTAACAGTATAAAAGTGAGAGTTCAATTGCTCGGGACTTCTGTGTCTGATTGTGGAAGGGGAAGATTAGTAGAGAATGAATAATAGATTGGGGATATGTTTCATCATTACATCTTATATGGTTTACCCACTTTCAGCCATGCAGGTAAACCAAAACATATCAGCGCAACAACAAAAGAGAGGATTGGAATAACGATCGGATCATGTCTATATTATTGCGACTGAAGGTCACTGTGATGTCAGGGAAACCACTCTAACAGAATGGGTTTGACGCTCTGACGTCACGCTCTGGCTTCACTGTGATGTCTCACTAACAGAATCCCTTTCATGCCCATATATGGAGTTCCCTGATGTCATCAATATCAATAATAATAATAATAATAAAGCTTTATTTGTATAGCACCTTTCATGACATGAAATGCAGCTCAAAGTGCTTTACAGAGCAGAAAATGAAGCACAGTTACTTAACAGAAAAAAATAAAATACACATGAATACAATAAAGCAGAACAATAAAAACATAAAACATTGAAGAACAATTTCAGAACAGTGTGGACGTCAATAGCATCAAAGAGATAAAAAAATAATTCAGCTAAAAGCAAGAGTAAAGAAATAGGTCTTGAGCTGTGCTTTAAAGCTATCCACAGAGGCTGCCTGTCTTAGGTGTAGTGGGAGTTTATTCCAAACTGTCGGTCCGTAGAAGCAGAAAGCTGCTTCACCATATTTTTTATATTTCATTTTAGGCACATCGAGTAGGTCAGCACTAGAAGACCTGAGTGGGCGGTTTGGAACGTATCTATGCAGGCAGTCATAGAGGTACGAAGGTGCCAGACCATTTAGAGCTTTATAAACAAGTAAAATAATTTTAAAATCAATCCTAAAAACAACCGGGAGCCAGTGTAGCGACGCTAAGACTGGAGTAATATGTTCTCTCATCTTAGCTTTAGTTAAAACTCTGGCTGCCGCATTTTGAACAAGTTGCAAACTGTCAGTTGTTTTCTTTGGCAGACCAGAGAGAAGTGCGTTGCAGTAATCAAGCCGAGAGAAAACAAAAGCGTGGATCAGCGTTTTTGCATCGTCCAATGTTAGATAGGCTCTAATTCGCGCAATATTTCTAAGGTGAAAGAAGGCAATCTTGGTGACATGATTAATGTGTGTATTAAAATTCAATTCAGCGTCAATGATCACTCCCAGGTTCTTTACAGAAGTGTTACTTTCTTTAGACAGATTACCAAGTCTACTTATTATTGATTCTCTCTGCGCAGTAGAACCAATTATGAGAACTTCTGTCTTGTCCTCATTTAGTTTGAGAAAGTTCTCACTCATCCAGCATTTTATGCTAGACACACACGTCAGCAATGGGTCTAGAGCACAGGGGTCGTCCGGAGCTACCGAAAGGTACAGCTGGGTGTCATCAGCATAGAAATGGAAATTCACACCGTGAGCGGAAATAAGTTCTCCCAGCGGCAGTATATAGAGGGAGAATAATAAAGGACCAAGAATTGAGCCCTGTGGAATACCAGAGCAGATGTTGTGTTTGTTTGACTCAAAGTCAGCTAGATTAACAAAGTAGCTTCTGCCTGTTAGGTAGGAGTAAAACCAGGACAAAGCTGTGCCTGACAGCCCTACCCAGTGTTCAAGACGTTGTATTAGAATTGTATGGTCAATTGTGTCAAAAGCCGCCGTTTGATCCAGCAGTAGGAGAACGGATACATTTTTGTTATCAGCAGACACCCTAAGATCATTAATTACTTTTAAAAGTGCTGTTTCTGTGCTGTGTCCTTTCCTGAAGCCGGATTGGAATTTGTTGTGCACCTTATTGTTCTGCAGAAATACATCCAATTGATGAAAGATAATTTTTTCTAGGACCTTGCCCAGAAAAGGCAAATTGGAAATGGGTCTATAATTACACAGCATGGACGGGTCGAGGTTGTGTTTCTTGAGTAAGGGCTTAACTACGGCCGTTTTCAGTGTTTCTGGAAAGACACCTGATTGTATAGAGTTATTTACTATTTTTAGGATATCTCCAATCACACAGTCTACAACCTCTTTGAGAAATGGCGTGGGTATTGCATCCAGCGAGCAAGAAGACGATGTCATTTGCGATATGGTTTTACGAAGTTCCTCTTCATCAATTTCACAAAATGATACTAGGCTGCCCCTAGATTTATCTACACTTTTACACATGGCACCATTAACCGCATTTGCATTTGTGACAGTATTATTCATAATACCAGCTCGAATGTTCACAATTTTGTTGTCAAAGAAGGATGCAAACTCATTACACTTTGCTTTAGAGGCAAGGAGTGACTGCTTGTAGGACTGGGGGGGGTTTAAGAGGCGTTCAATAGTGGAGAATAAGACCCTAGCATTGTTCTTGTTCTCATTAATAATTCCGGAAAAATAGGCCTGCCTAGCCAGACGCATGGTTTTATTGTACGTGGCTGTTAATGACTTAAAAATCTGTAGATGGATAGTTAGTTTATTTTTTCTCCAAGCTCGCTCTGCTTTGCGGCATTGTTTCTTGAGTGAGCGTATATGATCGTTTATCCAGGGTGTTTCTTTTACTTTATGTTTCTTTTTAGTTTTCATAGGAGCCACTATATCCAGAGCTGACTCTAATTTAAGATTAAAATGTTGAACCATATCATTTACTGAGGGAATATCAGGAAGGGGGGGTGCACATGCAAGATGGCGAGCAAACTCTTCTGCTGCCGATGCCCTGAAAAATCTCTTTTTTATAGTATATTCTCTATTGTATTTTTCTAGATCAGAGACAGTCATATTAAAACACAGTAAATAGTGGTCCGATAAGTCAGGCTTAGCGATGATCCTGTCCATAGAAATACTTAGCCCTTTAGAGATCACCAGGTCTAGGGTGTGGCCCTGATTGTGGGTTGGCCCGGTAACATGCTGAACAAAATCAAGGGAATGTAATAACTGTAAGAAACTCATAGCAGTAACATCTGTAACAATATCCACATGTAAATTTGCATCGCCAGCAATCAAGGTTCTCTCATAGTCAGTGGAACAGATAGATAAAAGTTCTGATATTTCTGTAAGAAATAAGGCTTTGCTACATTTTGGTGGGCGATATATGGTAATCATTAGAACAGAGGATTTACTCTCAAATAAGTTAGCTTGGTATTCAAAGGATGAAAAACTTCCAAAAGACAGGTTCTTGAATTTAAAGATGTCAGAGAAAATGTACGCCAAACCTCCACCTCTTTTTCCTTCGCGCACTGATTGAATAAAATGATAGTTTGGTGGGCAGGCGACGCCAAGTGCAACAGCTCCATCTGTGCCCAGCCAAGTCTCTGTTAAAAAGATTATATCTAGCTTCTCTTCACAGATTAGATCATTTACAGAGGAGGGCTTGTTTAAAAGTGACCTGATGTTAAAGAGGGCCAGATTTATTTTTTGACATTCTACTGTACTATAGTCCCTACAGGGTATGTAAGTTAAATTTGCTAGATTAGCAGAGCCACTGCTTGTCCTGGACACTCTATTTGAAATTACAGTAGAAATATTGTGAGCCTGCTTAGTAAAAGCGCCTAGAGGAGCATCGGGTCCAGATACGGTTGTTGCTGGGTATAATATCGGACCCAACTGATATCAGTGGCTGAATGTATTGTTCAGCTGGGAGGCCATGTATTGGCCCAGTATTGTCCCAGCTCGTTGAGGTCGTGGAGCCATGTTCAGCTGGGAGGCCATGTTTTGGCCCAGTATTGTCCCAGCTCGTTGGGAGGCCAGGTTCTTCTTTCGTTTAGGTCGTGGAGGGATGGGTGGGGGTGAAAGAACAATGATGCCCTGTAAGAGAGATCCCTGTGATGCCAGGGGGAACAAAGCCCTTTTATGCACCATTTATGGAGATATGGAGATCCCTGTGATGCCAGGGGAACAAATCCCTTTTATGCCCATATATGGAGATCCCTGATGTCCACAGCCCTGATGTCCACTGCCCTCATGTCCACATCACTGTGGCGCAAGGTCGCTTGTCGCCCTGAGGCGTCTTCAGCTCCTGAACAAAGCCAACTCTAACTGGTGTCCTTCCCTGTGAGCTATAGAGGGTAGCACTCCACTGTGGCGTTGTGAGACTGAGAGCAATGGAAACACTCACACGTCACTGCTAAATTTAGAAGCAGTAAAGAAGTGTTTTGGATCTGACCCCCGACCCTGCAGCAGACAGGTGTGAGAACGCCTCTCATGGCAGATCACACAGGAAGTTGTCAAGATGTCCGCCTGGGCTGTGTGCCATAGTGAGGAAATGGCTGACAACCTTGGACAGCTATGAGTAAAATAAATAAATAAATAAATGCTGCAGCAATGTGTAAGGCTAGAAATGTTAACCTACTTGAATGGGGCTCGACTACAAAAGTATTCAGGTCTGGTTGGCGTCTAGGTATAAATTCCACATATCTCTACGTGTGAGTAAAGCGGTTGCAGTTCGTCTCTTGAGAATATGCATTCCAACCAGTCGCCTTCACATTTTGCCTTGTGTATTGTTGAAGCAGCAGCTAAATGAATGCAAATAAAATAGACGTGGTACGAAAAGACGCAAATGATTGGCATGTGGGTACAGGGCCAATACTGACGCTATATAAAGGATACTGCACTAGCGCTGTAGATTCAATTATTAGGAGGTCTACTCAATGGGATTCTGGTGCCTAACGTAATCATATCAAGTGATTCTAATTTGTTTTTTCTATTAACCCCACACCTCACCTGTCAAACAACCACCAAGCTGTATTTTTCCCCCCTCATTTTTTTAGACAACAAAATAATTTATATCAGAAAGTGATTATCTGGACAACTAGCCACTAAGCGAGGTAAAGCTAATACATAATGCAAACATCTCGTCTACACTACCATCAAAGCTTCTTGATGCATTACGACTGTATGTCGTCACTGTCGGGCAGAAACCTTGTATCTCCAAGTTTCAAATGTGTACTTTTTTTTTCACCAAGTAAAGCCCTGCTTCATCAGACAAGGCCGTCGCACAAAAGTAGTGAAAACAGCAGATCTACAAGCAAGCACACAACGCCTCGCGGTGCGGTGTGCTTGTAGATCAGCTGTTTTCTCTAGTTTAGTTCTTTTTTAAATGATAAATGCAAAACGAACGCTTTTGGACATACAAGGTTTCCACCCGACAACGACAATGTATTTCTGAAGAGGGGATCGAAGGCATGATGTGGCTGAGGCACCTTGAAATAAATGCAACTTTGACCCACATCTTCAGCTCTTCCTCTAAATTAAAAATCGATACTTCATTTCTTTGGGAAAGAGTCCTTTGTTTCTGCAAGGCTGGGGTCTGTGGAGGTGATGATAGGCATTCTGCTTTGTGCCTGAAGTGACGGGAGAACAACTATGTAGGGAAGATGGAGGGACGGGCAAAACTAAAAAAGGGGCTTTAGATAATCATCTGAGGGTCAACTAGCACTGGTTCCCAAACACATTTTTTGTTTCCTAAATTTAGTTTTTTAATTATTATTTCAAAACATTTTCAAAAAACATTCCGCAAAAAGTTTATTTTTTTCATGAATAAAAAAATTCAATTATTTTTACGTAATTGAATTAATAAACGATATAAGAAATTCCATAAATTAGAAAACCAATGTTTAAGAAGTAGTGAAAATAGCCAATCTACAAGCTCACAGCACGTCGCGAAGTGACACATTGTGAGCTTGTAGGTCTGCTGTTTTGATGAGTTTGGGTCCCAGGCAAGCATCTAATTTATCTTTTGGGTCTCATAGACTGTATAAAAGATATGGACAAAGCGAAGCCATTGGTTTCTATGCAGCGCAAATGACACAATATGGGTCCTTGGCATGGGTGTTGACATCATAGATTGTAAAGGCACCAAAGGATGCTATTGGCTGGTCACGTGCAACCGCAGAGCTACATGGGAGAATGTGGTCGGAGCCTCCCGAAATACAGCACACGAAGAAGAACACAGCCGGCTGGTATCAGTTTAGTTGGCCACGCCCCCCACAACTTAACAAATATTTGGTCCAACAAATAAATTGGACCAAATTTCGACAAAACGCATATGATGGTGATTGAAAGGCAATTTTTAACAAGCGATAGGAACCATAAAGTATTCATGAAAATGTTAATTAAGGTTAGAACACGAAAGGGGAAAATGAATGGGATCCAATGGAGAACAATTCTTTTTGCGATCGGCCGGGGGGGAAAACAGCGCAACTAGCGGCCAATCATAGGAAGTTTTACTTCTGTATTGGAGTCATTTTAAATCGGCAGAACTATGCCCCTGGTCTCACTCTAAAAAGTTTAGGAACCACTGAACTATAGGACATGCAGCCTTTGAAATAGAAAAATTAAACATTTAAGCCCAAATTTTAACCGGAAATAGCAGATCTGCAGTTTTTTATCAAACTAGAAAAAAATCTAATCATTTTGAAAAGTTAAAGGACCATCACTTCCATTTTCATCATATAATTGGTCCTTGTGTGACTTTATAAACAAGGAGTGAAACTGTAGAATAGAAAGCATAAATTACAACCAACTCAATAACATAACATAAACACATACTGTATAAGCATCAGTTTCCCAATATGTAACACTCTCTCCAGTTAACACCACCCCCACTAGGCGGTAATTTAAACTATTATGCATCCCACAAACATCACAATACATAATTATCACATGCAAAAATGTTTTCAAAACATGTCTATTGTAAATTACACAAACAAAACGTACAGGAGATGGTTTCAAGCCGAAATCATTGAGTAGCGTGTGCGTGTGCGTGTGCGTGTGCCTGTGCATGTGCCCGTGTGTGTGTGTGTGTGCGTGTGTGTAAAGTTAAAGTCCTTGTATTTGTCACATACATTGCTACCGGTCTTTGGTATGACCCGGCCGGGGATCAAACTCTGACCTCCCAGTTTCAGGGTGGACACTCTAACCACAAGGTCACTGAGCTGGTGCACTCCTTTGGCTGCTGGATAAAACTGACTACTGATTTAATGCACACCTGAAACTATTTTCCATTAATTATCGTCACACATTCAATTATTTCTACGAATTGCATATCACATGACCACATTATAGTCTAACATAATACCAGCAGAAGGCATCAAACACAACTAAAATACACGAAAATGCCCGGGGCAGCACAGTATCTAAAGAGAATAGTGTCATAAACATAATTATTCATGGGGGGGATAAAGTATTAAACAGTTAGTACATATTAAGAGAGTAAATGAGGTAAAAGTCAATTTACCACAGCAGCCCTTGATATACTGTAGTGTACAGTATAATGTCAATTTATAACATGTGAACGTGACACATAGTAAACAGGTCCATTTGGAACCATTTCCCAGAGTAAGATTACACTGAGGTTTTCACATTGTATTACTGTTTTGTTGCACACAACCAATAGCAATTAATGGTTATAGGAAAGGAGAGAGAGAGAGAGAGAGAGAGAGAGAGAGAGAGAGAGAGAGAGAGAGAGAGAGAGAGAGAGAGAGAGAGAGAGAGAGAGAGAGAGAGAGAGAGAGAGAGAGAGTCAGAGATCTACTCTCTCCGTAGAAAATATTAGGCAAATGAACTCTATCAGAGTTTTTGCTTTCAGGCTACTACAAAAGTTGACTACTTATTGACCAACACTTTCTTACCAACATGTTTTGTGATTTTTTAATTCTTTGTAAAAAAGAATATATATATATATATATATATCGTCGTTGTCCGGTGAAAACCTTGTATGTCCAAAACCGTTCGTTTTGCATTTATCACTTTAAAAATGATTTAAACTCGTGAAAATAGCCGATCTACAAGCACACAACGCCTTACAAATTTGAAACTTGGAGATACGAGGTTTCTGCCCGACAGTGACGATATATATATTCAAATTATGACAACATGCCCAAAATAGTGATGCCAGGGTTAAAGTAGTTGATTAATGTTTCAACCAGGCAAACAGCAGACCCATCCTGTACCAATCATCTCTAGAATATATCACTTAATTAACAAGTAATACATTATATTTCATCATGTGTCTTTAGTGTCCCTTCTCAGTAAACTATCCAGCATGGAAGAAAACACACTTAATTAGCCTAACACTCTGTCATGGGATGTAGTTGCTTGAGAAAACGTCAAATTTACAGACTTTGTGAGTCGAGTGACACCATCATGCGACAATGATGCTTTACCTTTAAAGTACAAAGACCTCTGACACAGCAGAGGTGATGGAAGACAAGCATTTTGTTGTTGTCGGGTAGAAACCTTGTTTGTCCAAAAAAAGTTTTTTTTTTGTTTTGTATTTGATCATTTTAAAAAGGATTTAAAATAGTGAAAATAGCTGATCTACAAGCACACAACGCCTCACATTGTGAGGCGTTGTGTGCTTGCAGATCTGCTATTTCCACTATTTTTGTGCGACAGTCTTGTATGATGAAGCAGGGAGTGCAAAAAAACGTACAAATTTGAAACTCGGAGATACAAGGTTTCTATCTGACAGTGACGATTTGAGTGTGGGCTTTACTTTCCTTGAGACCAACTTCATTCTTGGCCAAGAGTTTGTCCAGGGCAGGTTTCAATGCGATGCCATGTTTACGCACCAGCGTGCATGCAATTGTACACTGTCTCGCTCTTCTTTCTGCTCTGTTGAAGTTTGGAGACTTGGAATGTCTGCATCTAAATTTATGTTAATATATTATGGAGATGTACTCATAATTTGGCTCATACTGTATCATTCCTCATTTTAATACCTCCCTAAGCCACAGTGTCTGAAATGCACGCCATGCACTGCATTTTAGTTGAACGTTTGGAGTTGCAGCGGACAGTGATAATACAAGAGGGCATTTGGCAACATTCCAAAACCACAGACAATTCTTGCTGTCGCACCCTGCCGAGTGTTGCTAGGTTACGGTGCTGAGAGGTTGCTAGCTAAATGGCCGTGGGACCATCCTATGGAGGCCTAACAGAGAGCACCACTTCACATTCCAAATTCGGCAACACATTCCTATACTGTGCATCAAGTCATCCAAATGAAGTGTTGGTCTGAAATGGGATCGGAGCCTACTACTGTGTTGTACTCTGATTCCGCATGTGCTTGTGCTTGAAGGAGATGACCTCAAACTGAGTCGAAAGCCATAGCCCTGGTAATGGTAATGCCATGTTCTATGTTGTTGAGCTATGTATATATAGGGTGACAGCACCTCACATTTGCCCACTGTTCACAATGGGTTTAACCACTTGAACCCTATTCGGGGGCCAACTTTACCAATCTATATAAGTTCAAAATGCAGAGCTTGTAGGCTATTTTCGCCAATATATTGAGTGCAGAAGGAAAATTGGAGTGGTTTGGCAGGGCCGTGTTGTAACTAATGGTACTGCACTGCTTCAATATTATATCTGCCCTGAATTTAAACCCATCATCTTTTGATACCATGGTGATGCAACTACCCCCAAAGAACATTTCTGAGAGTCAGCGCTTCCAAGGACCTTTTCCTAGAGCGCATTCACATAACTGTATGGTTTCCATGCTTCATATTGCAATGTACAGTATGACGACTGTATATGAACACCACTCAACTGATCATAAAACCTTTCTCTATGGGTTCTATCATGCTGAAGGTCATATATCCATATCTTGTATATACTGTAAGTGTATAAGCATGTTACTGTCCATGAAGGAGAGCTGTGGATGTGAGAAAAGGACCCCCGGGTGCGGTCGTTTTTTCTTTCGGCCACCTACGTTCTACATCAGTGGTTCTCAACCACTGATCGGTAGGTCTTCCTCAGCGTCGAGGAAGACCTACCCAGGTCGAAACGCATACGTTGTCCTGTCCAGAGAGGTAAATAAATCATGTGAAAAGGATTTCCTTGAGTGCTGGTGACTTCTTTGCTTCATGATACTGTTGAGCCATGCACCAAAAAGGTTTTATTTAATTTGGAGTGTTGCGGGCTGTCTGCTCTGTTGCAGTCTCCTCCTCTCACTCAACAGTAAACAAACCAACATAAAGTTTAAGGGTAGAGGGTATATGCACATTTCTAAAGTGACACTTTAAGGACTTTTTAATACTTAGGAAAAGGGGGGGGGGGGGGGGGGTTAAAATACTGTATGATTATTTTGGGGGTTGCAACCTGAAAAGGTTCTAGTGGTTCTAGATTAGAACCACTAGGCAGAGGCTTAATTAGCCTACACAAAACAAAGCCCCAAACAGCGGAAGCTAGCGCATAGCTAACGCCGGTCTTGCACACAGGAAAAAAGGGACCGAATGGATGGTGTAGCTGTCTGGGTACCTATAGAAGCACCTATTCGCGGGGAAGATTTAGTATTCTGTCGCATAACTTGGACGGTGCTGAGTCGGCTCATGCGACCTTCGCAACACTAGACACGGCGACTCGCTCGCTACTGCTCGCTTGGTGGTGTCTCACGTGGATCAAGGTCACCTCAATCATCTCCACCGAAAACAAGAACCTACCGGTATGTGGAAAATGACTGATAACAACATACCAGCATGTAGAATCTGTCCATTCTGGCTCCATTTCATGGTCCTGATCAGGGCTGATAATGCCATTGCATGGTGCTGATGTATCCGAAACGGGTGCTCAGACTACTACAGCATATACTATTTTAAAAAAGGGACTGTTCTTTTGCCAGGGCAGCAAGAGCGATCTCTTCTTGCGTCCCCGACCTGGAGTCGCGTCCGTTTTTCTCAGGTTAGGGTTAGGGTTAAGTTTAGGTTCAGGTGGTACCTGTTCACGCTATCCCAAGGGGGAATTAAGTCACCCAGAAGGTACAGCAGTTAAAGGTTACAGGACAAGAAAAAAGAAAAAAGAAAAGGACTGTTGTGTACAGCCGAGCGACAAAAACAAACAAGAAAGAAGAATCAACAATACAGGAGAATCAACCATACAGAGCAATTAAGTAAAAAATATATATATACATAAAGTGTCGAGACAGAACACAACACAACAGCAAAAAAGTAGTACTAACGTTTCTGTAAAGGATTGCAATTTTAAGGGACTTCTTTAAGCATATTGCAAACTCAAAGAACTTATGGTCCAGTCATTCAAACATTAGCGAGTCACGTCGACGAAGGTTTAAATTTCACGAGGTTAGCTTTCACCAGCGTCAGGTGCTGCTTGCCAGGACGCCAGAAGAGCTCGTCCTCCCTCTGCCAGGGTCCATTTGTTAGTTGGGGAAGAAAAATCAAAGAAATCCATGAATTAGAAAACAAAATGTCAGCTCTACAAGCGCGCAACGCGGCGCAAAGCGACGCATTGTGCGCTTGTAGATCTGCTATTTTCACTAGTTTGGGTCCCAGGCAAACGTCTAATCTCTCTTTTGGTTCTTGAGCTAAAAAGTTTTGGGAACCACTGCTTTATACCATGCTAGACTGATCATTACGAATTGCTAACACACACCTTGTACTCTGAAGGACTTGTGTATAAACAAGGTTAGGAGATGTCAACTCTGAAGGACTTACACATCAAGGCTTTCAACCAGAACATCACAGAGAATGGTGAATGTGGACTGCATATAGGAAATACTAACAGGAACCACAGTTGTTTGGAGCTCTAAAACAGTTCATTCAATCACAGGAGGCACCAATCACACACACACACACACACACACACACACACACACACACACACACACACACACACACACACACACACACACACACACACACACACACACACACACACACACACACACACACAAGGTCAGAGAGAGCGGAGGCGCTAACAACACCTGATGCTAGAGAGGAAATAAAGTGATGAGGAACCTAAAGCTAACCTAAAAAGTTGTGTATTCAGCTGTTGTTAAAAAGTTAGCCTCTCTAACTTCGCCAGGGTCAGGGACAGTGCTGTGTTCTACCTGTAACGCACGTATACGGCGTCTGCTGTCGGAAATAAAAATATGAATGGCGTCTGCCCTCGTGAACCTTTCAAAGTATCGTATTTGATAGATATTATTCACTGGCGTCTGCCCTGGCCACACGAATAGCCGAGGATCATAGATTATAGTTTGCCCTAGAAAACACCACTGGTCAGGGAGTATGTTCTACAGTTTTGGTGCATATTGAAGACATTGCCGTCACACGGCGCAGACAGAAAATCAAGATGAGAGAGGTAATATGTAAGAGATTAAGGGAGTAAGACATTAGAGACGATAAACACATGCTGCACTATACTCTTTCAAAAGAAGTTGACATTTGACTGCATACGTCACTATTATTCCTGCAGGTCTTCACAGGGCTGTATTAACCATTGGGCCTGTGGGGCCGTTGCCAAGGGCCCTTGGCTCTCAGGGGCCCTTGGGGGAACTGGGACGCGTGGTCATTGACAATTTACTAAAATTAAATGTTTACGTTAATTAAAAATCAAATGTGTAGGCCCCTCCTCTGTTGTCTACAGGTGCTTTCTTGGCCCACAGATGATAATCATGGCTTAAAATCCGAGCTGGGTAGTGCGTGTCGGGAGGGAGGCTCTTTATGCCATCCCAACAAAGGAAACTACTAAGGCAGTGGCATCGAAACAGGAAATCAAACAATCTCCACTGTGCTATATAACCTCGTTCCTGGAATAATCTCCTGTCTTTCCACTTGCCTCTGTTGTTTCCCTGTTTGCCTCCCCTCTCCCCTTCTCTCTCTCTCTGTCTCTCTTTCCCTCTCTATCTTCCCCCGTTTCTCAGCCCTCCTGTTGTAAACATCTCTCTGGAGGCAGAGGTCAGAGGACCTCAGTGTTGCCTAACACCCAATGGGATGTGTTTGATGCTGTCAGCAACAATTTGGTGCTGGTCCAGGCCATGCCAGGAGCACGTCAACCTGATTTAGGTCCTCCCCGGAGGGACCGTGGCGCCGGGGAGAGTCCTCCTCTATCGGCCCCGCGAATAGAGCTGGCTGGAGAAGAATATGCGCATGGAATGCCATCAGAGTGGATGTTGAACACACATGACCAGTGACCACGCATGCATGCACATGCATATGCACGTACACACACATACACACACCCAACACTCTCACACACATCGTCGTAGTCAAGTGGAAACCTTGTACGTCCAAGACCGTTTGTTTTGTATTTATCATTTAAAAAATGAACTAAACTAGTGAAAATAGCAGATCTACAAGCACACAATGCCTCGCGGTGCGAGGCGTTGTGTGCTTGTAGATCGGCTGTTTTCAGGACTTTTGTGCGACAGCCTTGTGTGATGAAGCAGGGCTTTACTTGGTGAAAAAACGTACACATTTGAAACTTGGAGATACGAGGTTTCTGCCCGACAGTGACGACATACACAACGGGAGAGAGTCATACACAAGATACAAAACTACAACCGTAGCCTGATAAATATATGCACGGACGCACACACGCACACGAGTGCACATGCGTACACGCAGGCGCGCGAGTGCACACACACACACACACACACGCACACGCACGCGCACACACACGCGCACACGCACGCACACACGCACGCACGCACGCACGCACGCACGCACGCACTCACGCACACTCACGCTCACACACACTGCCTTCCTCTATAACCATAGAGGCCTACAGGACCTTACCAAGATTGGAAGAGAAAAGCACGTACTCGAGAGGTGCCGTATAACGTCTCACAAAATTACTGTGAACACCCCGGCTCATGCAGTCGAGCAGCCCACAAAATAATTCAGTGGGCTACTTTGCGAGGTAGCCAAGCGAGGGATCACACGGGAGACAGAGAGAGAGAGAGAGAGAGAGAGAGAGAGAGAGAGAGAGAGAGAGAGAGAGAGAGAGAGAGAGATAGAGAGAGAGATGGAGAACGATAGAGAGATGGAAATGGGGCCTCATTCAATTAAGTTTGACTACATGTAGATGCATGAATATATGGAAAGCAATGAGGATGATGGCTAAGTGACCGGTATTGAAAGGACTCAGTGAGGATGATAATTTGATTCCATGTGCATTCCTCTCCTGCTATTTACCCCACACACACACACACACACACACACACACACACACACACACACACACACACACACACACACACACACACACACACACACACACACACACACACACACACACACACACACGTTCAACTACGCAGTTCTCTCTGTTGCTATAGTCACCTCATTCTTTGCCCTCTCTCTCCCTTTCTCCATCACGGCCAACGATCCTCCGTCAGCACGAGTTCATTCAATTTGCCTTCGCATTGTACTGTGTCCTACGTACGTTGAGTCTATATCAAGGGTCTTCAACAGGGGGTCCGGGACCCCTGGGGGGTCCCCAGAGTTACTGCAGGGGGTCCTCCAAATCTTTGAGTGACAGAAACTTTTTTTCCTCCTTTTTTATATTAACCACTTGAACCCTAGCGTCCATATTCTGAGAACTTTAGCCAAAAATAGCAGATCTACAAGCTCACAACGCCTCGTGCTGCGAGCCGCTGTGAGCTTGTAGATCAGCTATTATAGGCAAAGGGGTTTAGTGTAGAGGGGGAAAAAGAGCAGACTAAGTACAGAGTGAAAGGTCAAGTTTATTAAGTATTGACGGTTCAAATGGTTAAATATCCGAAAACACAAATTGACATGAATCCAAAATACACTGATGATCGTGCTGAAACTATGGAATCTATGAAAAGGTGTGGGGGTCCCTGCTTCATCTCTCTCTCAACTAACTTAGCCTGAAAACGTTGAAGACCCCTGGGTAGGTATCCGTACTGTGTGGCCACATTTGCAATCACTTCTACCTGGTGATGTCAACCTGATATCTTGTGTGTTTCAAGAGCTATTAAGCATGCGTCTAATTATAGAGACTAGACCTTACCCGTTTGAAGATATGTGCTCCAATATATGTGCAGAGTGTCGGTTATGGAGAAAGTAACTGTAACTGGTGCGTGCGTGAGAATATGTGGGGGCATCATAATGTAAGGAGCAGCCCATGGAGGAGTGTATATTTTTTGATGGATACAAATAATTTAACAGCTAAATTAGGTGAATAGAAGTATGAGGATGTATGCGCTTGCTCTACATAATTTTGCCATACCCGTCGGAAGATAAGACACACATCAAATGCACCCGGTGCATGAGTGACCCGTGCATGCAGGCAAACCACATGAGAGAGAGAGAGAGAGAGAGAGAGAGACACTGCAACATTCCTAACTGTGAGATTGGTGGGTGTGGGGTTACAGATCCCATGGCCTGGAGGAACGGACCGTTGCCCTGACAACAGGCTGAAGTTGAGTTGAACAGAAGTGGTATAAAAACGCGAATAAATAGCTTGAATTTGGTGAAAATGGAAATCGGGCTCCGTCAGCCTCTGTATAATGCTAATGGCCAATGCCATGTGAAAATTGGGATCAGTTGCTGAAGAGATAAAGGTGGAAATGCATTTGTGACTGACCTACTGACTGACTGACTGACTGACCTCTCTCTAAAATTATATAATGGATTACAAGTAAACACCTCAGTACCTGCACTCATTTTACAGCGATGAATGGCAAAGGAGCATCTGTACTATTAGCTTACAATCAAGTGTGTGTGTGTGTGTGTGTGTGTGTGTGTGTGTGTGTGTGTGTGTGTGTGTGTGTGTGTGTGTGTGTGTGTGTGTGTGTGTGTGTGTGTGTGTGTGTGTGTGTGTGTGTGTGTGTGTGTGTGTGCGTGCATGCGCGTGTGTGTTGGTGATGATCAGGGCTGTCATTGTTTAGTGAGTTTCATTAGTGAGGGAAAAATAATTTCCTTGCCAGACAGTATTTTATTCAGCTATTGTGCTTAATCCCAATTTAATGCGCTGAAACTGATTACAGGGATGGTGGTTTGGTAGTGTGTGTGTGTGTGTGTGTGTGTGTGTGTGTGTGTGTGTGTGTGTGTGTGTGTGTGTGTGTGTGTGTGTGTGTGTGTGTGTGTGTGTGTGTGTGCGCGCATGTGTGCCTAAAAGCATCCTTCATGTCTTCTCTCTCGCTTTCTCCCTTCTCTTCTTAACAATTTTTCTTCTTCTCCCATCTGCACTCTCTATCGGTTGTGCATATACTTAACACAAGCTACTTTCATCTTCCACTAGCTTTGTAAACAGTGAATAGTTCAGTAATGTTGATCAATTTGCATCGACGAACTGTGTTGGTCTGTAAACCTGTGCATTTAAGATCATGCTGTTTTATTTACAGTGGTGTAATGTAACTAATTACATTTAGTACTGTACTTACTTACGTATTTATACTTTATATTTATACTTTACTTGAGTATTTCCTGTTTCCAATACTTTTACTTCTACTCCACTACATCTCGGATCCAATTATTGTACTTTTACTCCACTAAATGTTTTTGAAAACTTTAGTTACTTGTACTTTGCAGATATCATTTATAATATTATAAAACATAAATAAACCACTTTAGCCCTATTGTATACCTTGGTCGCATCGAGACGCGTTGTGAGCTTGTAGATCGGCTATTTTCAAACATTTTGTACTTTTACTTGTGGTACTTGAAGTACATTTTGATGCCAACACTTTCATACTTTTACTCAAGCACATTTTGAATTCCAGATGTTCACAGAGTATTTCTATATTGCAGTATTCATATTTTTACTTAAGTAAAAAAAATAGTACTTTTTCCACCACTGTTTATTTAGCAAAGGTTCAGGATCCAGTAAGAGCCACAGCAGATCCATAGTGACGGATGGTGACGACATTCTGCAATACTGGTATGTAGTACTGTATTTATAGGCCTATGAGGTAATGTGTTTTTATGCGTGCGTGCGTGCGTGCGTGCGTGCGTGTGTGTACAGATATAACGAGGCCAATGCCCATTGGGAACGATGCCCGTTGAGATTGCCTTCCCCTCCGTTTATCCAATACCCACTGTACATGTTGTACCCATTGTCAGAGTACCCATTAAGAGTACATTGGGCCCTATTTTGTGCCCTGTGCTATGCCATGGCACTATCCGCTACCCGTTAATTACATACGTACAAGGCAGCTGGTGCTGCCCCTAAGCTGCATCTTACAGCCACGCTACCCACTATACAGTACATACGCATTTGCACCTAGAGGTGTGGCCGATGGATGGGCGGGTTGTTGCACTATTTTTTAAATCGCTACAGTATTTTGGAAAAGTGCATAGTCATCCATTTGGTTGTTTACGGGAGCGCCCGCCTGCAATAGAAAGGTCCGGCCACACATTGGGCATGCATGATCCCAGAGCCGATTTGAAAGATTCATATTTCACTCACAATTTGTGTATCATTTAAAATACATTATTCCTTCATTAAACCTATGAGATAAAATACAAGTTTACCACAGTTGTCTTCTTGCCTTCTTGCCTTTTCAGTACGCAAGTCACACAACAGTCACACCTCCTCACTCTCTATTCAATACGCGAGTCACACAATCTTCAGAGGTGTTCTTCACTCCTAATTCTCAACAAATCTCTGTGATTCTAATTTTCCTATAATCAGCAGAAGTGAGAGAGTCAATTACTTGGGCCAAATTGTGTTTGTATAAGATTCGAGTCTATTAGAGACAACAATTTGCCCTGCACAGTGTCATTCGCTTCAAACCATACTCTCCAGTTGGACTAATCCATTACACAGGAAATAAAGAACGGATTGCAATAAAATAACATCAGGGGCGTAACTACCATGGACCGCAGACAACGCAATTGCATTGGGGCCCAAAGTCATTTGGGGCCCAGTGTCCCACCCGTGCTTAAAATAAAATAATAATGTACTGTATAGAGATGCATAGGAATTTGAGAAAATATTGATGGTTGCTGCAGCTTCTATTTCCAGTAGTACGATTTCAAAATAATCGCATGCATCAATGATCCCATTATATCCAATAATAAAGACTCGCACCGTTTTAAGAGGAAACAGATTTCTATTGGGCCCCTTGACGACTTGGCTTCGTCAAGCCTGCTTTCTTCTGTGTAAAAACAACACAGGCATGTAGAATATCGTCGTTGTCTGGTGGAAACCTTGTATGTCCAAGACCGTTCGTTTTGTATTTGTCATTTTTAAAATTAACTAAACAAGTGAAAATAGCAGATCTACAAGCACACAACGCCTTGCACCGCGAGGTGTTGTGTGCTTGTAGATCGGCTGTTTTCACTACTTTTGTGCGACAGCCTTGTATGATGAAGCAGGGCTTTACTTTAAAAAAAAAAAAAATTGAAACATGGAGACGAGCTTTCTGAAAAAACGTACAAATTTGAAACATGGAGACAAGGTTTCTGCCCGACAGTGACGGTAAAAACACAACAAGACTTTGGGGCAATGTTAATACTTACCATTCTCTCTGAAACCAAGACAATGTCGGCATATGGAACAAAACTGCATTCTCTTTCGTCGTCCTCCTTACTTAGCAGGTGAGTAAAGTAATTCATCTATATAGCTGGCTAAAGTTGCCGACAGAACTACAGAACTATACTGGCATTGCATGCAGTGATGCTTCACTGTCGATGAAACCATTTTGGCTGTTTTCCATTCCTTTTCTAAAATGAAGGAAACACAGAGAACATAATAATATTATTATATGTGAAAACCGTACGTCGGGGCCTGGCGGGGGGTCGTTATGCCGCTGAATAACATTCTCTATAATTAGTAACATGTGTGGGTGATACTTATACCGGTATGTAACGAGTGGCGACCGTCAGGGGGTCTCGATCCGCAGGTTGACTGCCGCTCGCGTTTACCCCTTCTAAAAGGCGCTTAATCATTCGTAATTTTATATATATATATATATATATATATATATATATATATATATAGTATGTGTGTGTGAGTGACTGAGCAGTTGGCTCTACAAGCGTGACAGGGTAAGCATTTCAGGGTAAGCGGGACACAACTGCTGCAGGTTTTCATAGTAAGTCCTGTAGCACCCTACGGTCGCAATTATGGTTTTATTCAAAGGCAATCAAAGGCTAGAGCTCATGATGCAAACATGGGGATTTGTCCGGTGCCTCGTTGCTGTCTTAACAGCGCGGCACTTCTGAATTAAGTGAATGTGATTGTCATTACAATTTAATCCACACAAGTGTGACTGTTAATTCCTTGTGTCAATAAGTTGCCAGTTAAAGTTATACTATGTAACTTTTTTTATAAAACAAATCTTAAAGTTGTCCTAACTATTAAATCGCTAAAGTTTTAGAACACCCACTCCGTTAATTTCAGCCCCTAAAGCCTTCTGTAAATATGTTTTCTATGATCCTGGCCGGGGTCCGGATTTCGCGGCAATATTACGTCATCTGCATCATCCGTATACGTTGTATATACGTTGGCCAATCACATCGCGGATCATACACACATGATACACTACCGGCCAATCACAGCGTGTGCTGCGTCTCTTCAGGAAGTAGCCACCCTCAGCTACAGTGTTTACGATGGTGAAGGATTCTTGCCTCTTACTCCCCAAATCCTGGCCAGAAAATTACGTTCTACCCCTCTATGGATTCGTATCGGTTGCGGTGGTTTGTGGCGGTGGTTTGTGTCTTCTGATGTGTCTTCACCCAAATTGTCGAGCGGTTAATTTACATCTTAGAGGCGTAAACATGAACATACAATACATCCACCTCGATAGGCTCTCGGTCATTTTCCTAGTATAGTGAATTAATACAAATCCACCTCTAGAAATGGACTTGCAAAGAGAGAGTATTATTTGGACAAAATAGAGAAAGCGCACTTCAGAACAATTCAGACAATTGTCTTTTAGAAAACTACCTCAACACACAGTGTAGTAGATTATATCATGATTGATTATGTGTGACGTTATTAGAGTAGATCATGTGTTCATTGATTATATTAATATCTAGGTCTTTATGATGATACTAATACTTGATACTGTAGTAAGGAGTCGAGAGGCCTTCAGTAAGTACAGCTCGTCCCAGAGACTTGGAGCCACACAGTATAACTCTATTTGACCATTCTTCTTGGCAGAACTACTTTACCACTGACCAGAGTGTTAAACTGTATTTCTGTCCATGATATCATGTTACATAAAGCATAACCAACACCACCTAACACATTGTCTTGTCTCCTCATATTCTCATTGATTATTGATTGATCTGAATTCCTCAACAACAGCCTCTGCTGTACTTCAGCAAGTTACTGTCACACTATTTTCAGTTGGATACTCACTGATGTGTTTTCCTTCAAGAGGTGTATTGGAAATGCTAAGAGGGGAATAAATGATACTGTGAAAGGGCCAGGCCAGTATTTTTCTGTGATTGCAGAGCAGAGCTGTATGTAACAACTCTGTAACAGCCCTCTCTCTCACATACAGTACTACACACTCATAAACATGGTCTCAAATGCACACACGTGCGCACATGTACTCTACATGCACATGTACCCACACACACAGACAATGCCCCATTTCTAAGAGAATTGTAGAGACAGCAGAGAATGAGGAGACACAATCAATACTCTTTTTAAAACTACTCTTGGAATGATTATACTGACAACCAAAGACCATTTCTTTTGTGTGTGAACTGAAAGAGTTCCATGTTCCTCGTGCTGCTCTGAACAACACACCATCATGCTCTGAATATGACCTGGATGATACAACCCCTTTTTTTTTTGTCTGCTTGAATGTTGGCCTACAAACACTTGAGAGTGCTGTGAATCGCTCGATCGTTACAGCTCTATCCGCAGTGCGGTGGAGAAAGTGGCCTTGAGTGTCATTAGTGAATGCCTTCTCAGTGAATCAACTATGTTTGTTAACCACTTAAACCGTGCAGTCAGTGGTGCATTGGTGATTCAATGTTTGGGGGGTCGCTTATCTAGAGACGTCACGCGCACGTCGCTCAACACCTACTACTGTATACAGTTATACATACTATTGATATGCATACAGCAGGGTTCCCCAATAGGGGGCCCGCGGGCCATTTGCGGCCCGCGGGGGGCTACTGTCAGGCCCCCACCAACCCCAGTAATAAAGGTGGTATAAGAGCAGCAACAACACTAGTATATCGTCGTTGTCGAGTGGAAACCTTGTATCTCCAAATACAACGACGATATCTGAACTGTCGCTGGAGTAGCGGGAACGCCACCGTCACCCCTGCAATGCAGTGGCCCTCGGCTTGGTACCCTAGACATGATTCAGCCCTTGGGGAAAACTAATTGGGGAACCCTGGCATACAGGCTAGTTTCTTTGTTAAAGAGGCGGTGCCATAGTTTTGTACTTTTTCTGGTTTTCATGTGTCTAGGAGATTGACAGTACTTCATTAGACCACCTGGTGTGGTTGTTATGAGCAAGTATGTATTCCCTTTGTATTGGGTTTCTCCCCTAGAGGCTGCTGACACCTTGTGGGTCAAATGTGCCGATCCAAAAACACAGATAAAATTACATCATATAATCATCCCCTCCCCTTTTACCATTCACCCAACAATGTGGGTGTGGCTAACTTCAGCAGGGTCACCAGACCACCCACCATGACAACCAGGCATACTGTTTGGCCACATAAAAAACACATTTTAACTCTTTCTGTACACTTTTATGGAAAAAAAATCTTCCTTCTAGTATAATCATAATACCTGATAATCATGTTTTAGGGGGGGAACAAATCATGGCACTTCATCTTTAAAACACCCCGTTGTGACACTAAAGCGTTGGCAAGGTGTGAACTTGGGGGGTTTTGGCATCAATACATGTTCGTTTGCGTGAGAGGCGTGACCCCTGCTCAGAAAAGATATGGGGCAGCGGGGGTGCACGACCCTGCGTACAGTATACTGTATACTTATTTTACCCCTCCCTACACCAAATCTCTTTGTAGAAAATAACCAAATTATGCAAGCTCACAAGCGCGTCGCATTGTGACACGTTGTGAGCTTATAGATCTTCTATTTTTGACAAATGTTCATTTCTTTTTGACAAATGTATGCCAAGACATATATACCCAGAATACCGTTGCTTAGGGATGGGACAATAAGCGATATTATCGTTTATTGTGATAAAAACCACTCACGATAATCGTATCGTGGACATTTAATTTATCGTGATATCGTCCTCCGTCATGCACTGGGATCAATTCACCCTTTATTTGCCGAGTTGCATATCCGGTACCACTTAAACCTCAATAATTTGTAAAAGGTACATACTTGATAGTCTTTTTTTCACTTTCTATCAAATGTATTTGCCAAAAAATAGCCGACTGTGAGCTTGTAGATCAGCTATTTTTTGGAAAATGTTCCGCCTCAGGATAATGGATTTTGATTATCGCAATAATATCGTAAATCGCGATTTCTTTTGTCACAATAATCGTGATATGAAATGTTCATATCGTCTGGTTAAAAGGCACAATCAAGGTGATTGGCTAGCACCTCGGGCACAGGCAGGTAAGGTGTGTGTGTGTGTGCATGTACTGTATGTGTATGAGCATGCACATGCATGTTTGTGTGCGCGACTGTGCGCCATGTGTGTGTGTGTGTGTGTGTGTGTGTGTGTGTGTGTGTGTGTGTGTGTGTGTGTGTGTGTGTGTGTGTGTGTGTGTGTATGCGTGCATGCATGCATTTGCCCAGCTCACCTGGATTTGCACAGCCCCCGCAGCTCCCCAAAGCGAGGTCAGAACAAATCCTGCCCTAATAAACAACGCTCCCGTTTCCCTTTTTTTCCGCCCTATTAATCATCCTGCCTCCAAGTTTAGACTTTTATGTCACAATCTCTTTTAAAAAGGGATTAAACGTTTTTTATGCTCTCATCACAGGGAGGCACTCCACCTTGTTAAGTCCTCATGGGCACTTGAACTCTAAGCAGGTGTAAATCAGTGGCTTTCTTTCTCTGTTTGATTTATATCCACAGATTGTGATTAAACGAGAAGACGTGCGGGGGGAAATGCTTGTATCAGCATCTGTGGAGATCTTTAAATGTGAACCTGTTATTTTGCTACATTCTAAATTATTCCGGTGCTCTTTTTCGCCTCCGCTTGATTATTTATGGTGCTCCCAAATTTCTTGGGCTCACTTCCCAGACAGAGGTCAATTGGAGGATTCACTGGAATGATGTCATAGCTCGAATATCCACCCCATCCCCAAAGGTTATTAATTTGCTTTATGTTCTATTTAGAGTACAGTGAGGATTGGCAGGAAAGCGAAGGTGCAGAGGAAGGGAGACATGCAACACAAATCTGACTGGGGATCAAACTGGGGATGTTTCTTACATTAGTAAGGGCAATTTACAAGCATTTAAGCAGCTCTTAACCGCGCCGACGTTGGCAACGGAAGAAGTCGGATAGCGCCTGCTGCCAACAGGCAGCCATTGGGAGCTTGTCGGCAAGAGACACTTGCCGTCAATAAAGCCGTCGAGACCCGTTGATGAAGAACTGAACATGTTCAGTCTTTTGCCGTCTTTTGCTAGGAGTCGGTAGAATTGTGGGGGTTGTTGAGTGGAACTTTAGTTTGCTACTGCTGCAGAACCAAGCCTAAATAAGCCAGAGACATAAACCCGTCGCACATTTGAAATAAATACCATATTCTCAATCTCATCTCTCAATTCCTATACCAATCGATCATCTCCAAAGCAAAGCTAGCGCTAAGCGCTTTTGTTTGTTTTCTTACGGGGCTGAAAGAGTGTTGCCACATTTGACAGATTCAGTGAGTGAAACAAGGGCACTGGTCTATGAAAACAAGCCTAAAAGAAGCAACCATTTTCACCGCTTGAGCCCTATTACATCAGCTTTTTTTATAATCTTGAAAGCAAGACCCAAATAAGCAATTACACTTCGGAAAATAAAAACATAACCAAAAACAACCCGCAACTATGAATATTTACAAGCGACTTTACAGGAAGACCTAAAGTTGCTTATAATGAGCAGACCTGGCAACACACTGGCAGACAGAGATCAACGCAAAAATGCTCTTTCTGCCAACTAGAGTTTTTTGCTTAGTCAACTTCCAACTATAAATGCCACAGACTGCCAGTCTCAAGGAGTTGGGAAAAGTTTCTTGTGGTCTCTTTGGTGTGGAGTCACCTTTACCTTTATAGTAAAGTCTCTGAGTTTGAATCTGGACATTGGACATTGGGAAAAGCGGGACAACTCCCGAACGGCCGGTTCATTCCCGGCCGGTCCAGGCCAGCCATTAGGAAAAAAAATAATAATAATTCGTTCCATTTTGGGGGCTGTGCGGCCAACAAAGTAAATCGTCACTGTCGGGCAGAAACCTTGTATCTCCAAGTTTCAAATGTATAAATGTTTTCGCAAAGCAAAGCCCTGCTTCATCATACAAGGCCGTTGCACAAAAGTAGTGAAAACAGCAGATCTACAAGCACACAACGCCTCGCACCGTGAGGCGTTGTGTGCTTGTAGATCGGCTGTTTTCACTAGTTTAAATCATTTTTAAAATGATAAATACAAAACAAACGAAGTTTTGGACATATAAGGTTTCCACCCGACAACGACGAAATAAAAATAAAAAATAAATAAATGAGGGCCTCTCGAACTCTTTTTCCCAGGCTGAATCAGGGGCCCAGCACGTCCCTGGTTTGAATCCTCTGTATTAGTGTACTAGTGCCAAGATTGGCATTGTGCCAAAAGTCCAACTACCATCACTTTTCCTCTCACCCAGCCTCTGGTTTCTTGTGTCTTTTTCACTTTCCTAAATAAAACCATAAAAATACCCCCCAAATAATCAAGCATCTGTACAATGTAATCATTTGCCAGAATTATTCTGTGCAATTATTTGCATAATAATGCAATAACGCTTTAATAGGCTACAATGCAAAATAACAAAATGGGATGATTTCAAAGCTCTATTCTATGAAAGAAATAAACTGCACTGGATTCCATGAACAATTCTTTTATGTACCATAATAAAAATCATTTTAAATGCCTTTTCTACTGTAGGTCTATAAAGTCAAAATGGGGATCTCTCTTCTATTCTTTTTGCTGATTTAATTTGGTTTTACATCAAGCTAAACCATTCAAAGTGTCTGCTGTACTTTTGTATAACCAATGTGGGACCAATATGGGAACATTGGCCCGCGTGGGCCTGATGAGATTTGCACATCTCACTGCATTATGCTTTTCATGATAGTGGGCTGTTTATTTATTTACTGTTATGGCACCTGAAATGGTGGGCTATGACAGTGTCTGCTGTCTCCACGTGCCTTTCCCTACTTCCATATCGTCACTGTCGGGCAGAAACCTTGCTATCTCCAAGTTTATTTTTTTTTCTCGTAAAGTAAAGCCCTGCTTCATCATACAAGACTGTAGCACGAAACTAGTGAAAACAGCATCTTTACGCGATGCGAGGCGTTGTGTGCTTGTAGATCGGCTATTTTTACTAGTTTAAATGATTTTTTAAAGATAAATACAAAACAAACGGTTTTGGACATATAAGGTTTCCAACCAACAACAACGATATGACTCCTTTCTAGATTATTTACTTTGTATATTTCAGACCACCATTCTTATCGTAGGTGGAGCGACTTCCCTGAGGTTACCATGGTTTGCATTCAAGCAGCCAGAGTCGATATGCTGACTTCACATACAGTACAGAACAAGGGGAAAAAAGATGCATGACACACTCGCTCCATTAAAAATATATAGGCTACTGTAGGGGTGGATGGTATAAAAGTTAGGGGCCTAGGGGTAGAAGGTACAGTATGAATGTACACTATTGTGCTGTATGGATTTTTACTGTACTTCAACTTCTCTTAATTCCCTTTGTCTTTTCTGCTATACTTGAAGTCTTTATTTTCACCTTCTGCAGCTACCTTCTGATTCTACTGATTCTACAGTGTTTTTCAAAGATGGAAAGGTTTTGCGATTGTTTTATGTTACTTGCAACTTTGCACAGTAAAATAATGTTCTTAAGATGTCTCAACTTGTTAATTGCCAGGGGCCACAAGAGGCCGCTAGAGTGCCAGACATTTCCCCATGGGGCTTCACTATAACATCCGGGTATCCAGGCAGAACTGCCTTGGGTTTTCACTGCAATGAGTGTTATGAACGTGAACCGGAGGAAGTGAGCTAACAGACCGATCTGAGGCTATTTAGCCGCAAAAAAACCTTTTTCGCTGCCCTAGGAACACAGTTCAGAGAAAAAGGTCTCTAAAGATGTGACAATGTATTGGATTAGGCGGCGCGATGTGGCGGCGTTACCCGATTACGGGCCCGTGGAAAGAGCTCGCGGTTTTCGGGGTGGAATCAAAATTTAGACGGGGGCTTCGTCGAGGCCTCAGATTATTTAATTCATTTTATTAAAGAAACCGGAATTGTTCGGTTTTGGTACCTCGGATACGTCGCGCAAAAATAGAGTTTTTTGGGGGGGATCTAAACTTTATTCTAAACCATTTTCAATGGAATAAATCGTCGCAACATGTAGAATGGCTCCTTGGAAAGCGATGGACGAGCCAGGACCACCCACGTCTCTACTAGCAGCTCAGGGTAAGTAAAATAGCAAAAAAGAAAATTGGATTGGATTGAAAAAAAGAACCGAAATTCTTCGGTTTGTGCACTAAAAGAGATGTAATATGGGAATAATAATAACTAATATGTTTAACCATAGCTGCTATGCATTTGCCAAAACAGTGCTTTACCCCTGCAACCCCTACAGCACGTCAGCCATTTTCAATTGGTGGTCTAAAGGCCTGTCCATACTTTGAACGAAATGTTCGGTGAGTTGGACTTTCCGACGTGAAATTTCCGAACTCTCAGTCGGTCTAATGCTTTTCAGAAGTCGCTAGTGATGTCATTTTCTAGTTGAACCAGAGCTTTTGACCAAAAAGGGCGGTTTCGGTCAAAGTATGGACATGCCTTAATTGACAGTTCAGAAACCGACCTGATCATCATCGATGGGGATCTATTAGAAACTACACTTAAAAAATATAAAATAAAAATAAAATGACCAAATCTGCCAACCGATGTCACTGGTAGGCAGGTTTCAGAACTGTCCTGAGACACAGCGATTGAGGACCAATTATATGTGGGTGAAGTGGTCCTTTAAACCTGATTTATACTTCATCGTTGTATGCCGACAAGCCGACCTTGTGGTGTCCACAGTAGGGACTGCAGGTTGAGAGTGGTTGAAATACTTTCTTACTTACTTTATTTTATTTCATTAACATGATGTCTATCCTTCCTGCAATACATTACTCTTCTGATTACTTGAACCATCCCTTCATATTTGTATTCCACTGTTAAATAAAGTCAAGTTATACCATGGGACTTCATTGATAACATGCCTTCTTCCCTGTGGCTGACTTTTTATGTGCAAACCTACAGTGCACCATTAAGACAACACAAACAAAAGACTAAAGAACAATTTGGCTAACTTCCAAACCATGTTATCCAAACGCCCCAGATTCAGAAAGCCTTTGAAATGGTTCAAACAAAGCTTCTGTTCTACATACTGTATGAGAAAAAGCTATGTCAGACCAGAGCGTGAGGAAAAACTACCAATGACTTGCCAAGTACGACATACAGGGTATCTAAGCTAATTGGTGTTTGGGAGCAACATTGCTGGTTGACAATCACATGTTGTTCTGAGGGAGTAAGGCTGTAGGCCCGAGAGACTATGAGCTACTACTGTACTGTAGCCTACAGGCATTTTCAATGAAAAACGATCTCTGTCCCCACACTAGTTTTAACACCTTTGTCTGTTCATACTCCAAGCCTGAAATGCACAACTAAAGTGCACTGGGTACGTGCATGCCGGACACTACATCTGGCATTTGACAGCGATTTAAACAACATCGATGACATAGGGTCGATTCACACCGTTATAAGGAGCCTAACTAATTTCGGTTCGGCAGTGTCCAGACCCAAATATGGGTTTCCCCTCCCGGTTCGGGGGGGCGTCAACCGACTTTAGTCGGCTCCACGGTGCTGTCAAAATGTTGTGACCTCCCGACTTAATTTCGGTACTTAGCGGTGTCATTCAGCGGCTGTGAAACCAAGGAAAACAGCAGTCGTTTGGGAGGGAGACGCGCCGACTTCCAAATGATTGTGGACGCCGTGTATTGAGTGTTTCATAGCGAATACAGACAGCAGCTGGGTCTCGCTCTGAGTGATGGCAGGCAGGCGCGCGCGTGACACACACACACACACACACACACACACACACACACACACACACACACACACACACACACACACACACACACACACACACACGGCACGTCTATAATGTGAGCTTGTAGATTAAATGTTTTCGAAGCGTTTGTGAGAGAGAGTGAGAGAGTGAGAAGAGACCCCGTGTCCCCGTCACTGGTGCTGCTGCCTGCTGGAGCTGCTACTCAATGGACTTCCAGTCATTCAGCGTACAGCGCGAGGGTCAGTCAGATATGTATCCTTCCTGCAACGCTCATGTATCGGCCACAAACGTCGTCATGCCATGGACCTCCAATATTTACAAGCCATGGACCTCCAATATTTACAAGCGACTAGGCACTAGCCGTTAAGAAAGTATGGATGAACTCCCCCCGAACCTAAATAATTTCGGGTCGGGGAGCCCTCCCGAACCGAAATTAGTTAGGTTCATTATTTGAGTGTGAAACGACCCATACTTGTATATGGCTAGATATTCCTGTGAAAGTGAAAAGTTTCACGGTCAAATTTCTACTTGAGTTAGGGTACTTTAGTAAAAGCTAAAAATGAAATGAAAAATAAAATAAGTATTCAAAATGACATGCTTTTATTTAAGTATTCAAAATACACGACTTCATTCCGACATGCTGCCATTCAGACATCCCCCCATTCCGACACTAACCCTATACCTAACCCTAACCTCTATGGAAGTGTCTCCATTCAGACAATTAGAAGTCAATGTCTGAATGGCAGCATGTCGGAATGGAGAGCGGCCCCCGCTATGGAAATGTAGATATAATCCTTGTGTTGATAATATGAAGAAATACAAACATTCTAAGTATAAACCACGTCTGCATAATAACTCCTAGATGAGTGTAGACACGGTATGAAAACTACATTTAAAAATAAAATAAAAACAAGGGTTTGCATCCTGTCAGGTGACAGTGTCGGTGTAGCTGATTAGTGGAATACAAGCTACTTGGATGTCGATAATGATATATCAACAAAACAATTGGAGACATACAACACAAAATGATTAACACCAACGTATCACATTCATAATATTATTAAAACAAATTATCTTGCATCTGGTTCGGCACATTGCTAGTTTGCAACCGACACAGTTTTCATTTTCACTTGTAAAAGAAGCACAAAGCCAATGTGGCTTCTCAGCCATTATGATGAGGGAAATACTGTGAATGGCTTTCTAGTCTTCAATTTCATAGGAAACCCTAAAAGCAATCAATGTGGAAACCAACCAAGAAAACAAATATATTGGAATGAGATTAATGGAATGAGATTAACACAGTACAGTGACAAAAGGGAAAAGGGAGACCCTCACACCAAAAAGAAGGTGTCAAAGGAGGAATAGATCTAAATCAGTGGTTGTCAGCCTTTCCGGGCCACGACCCCCCATCTTAGGAATTGGGGGAATTGGGGCAATACATTTGTTTGACTCGGATCCACAGATAAATATTGTGAAAATATAGCTCACAACGCCGCACAATGCGAGGCATTGTGAGCTTGTAGATCGGCTATCATTGTAGTTTTTTTGTTTGTTTTTTTGAGTGAGAAAACAATGTTAAGCATGAACCAAATCATCTGGAAGCCTCCCCAAAATCATGTGGGGGTCCCTACCCACAGTTTGAGATCAACTGTTCTAAGCAAGACACTTTGCAGCCTTTATCTGAAGTTCACGATGGAAAGTCCCCTGGTGAGGTTGCCATATGCAGAGTAAAAAAAAAACAAAACAATAGAAAAAAAAAAAAAAAAAAGATGTTTGGGTTGTGACACCTACCTCATGTGGCAGCGATACCTACGTTTGCAAAATGCTTTCCAGTGCAGTAAATGCATATCATATCAGTTTTTGCAGCATGTAAAAAAAAAAAGAAGAAAAAAACACAAACAAACAATGATGTTTCGCGGTGAGATGTTTCGCTGTGAAAAGCCAAAAAAAAAAAAGAAATGTGAGAGTGTAACCTCTGCAAAGGAAAAGGAGCTACATACTGGTGATTTTGATCCCGGATTACAGACATAGATTACTGGTTTAACTGGAAAAAGAAATGCATTTGAAGAGCGTGATAAGACAAACAAAGATCAAAACAAAACGTTTTAATATACACTTGATGAGACAAAGGCGTAGCTATGGTACCCTTCAAAATCTTTTGGATGACTGCACAACCACTTTAAAATAGCTTTGCAATTAGGGCTGATGGGCAAATATCAATATCAATATTGTATAAGTAATGTAATGATATGGCGCATAAGTGTTTTGTATTTTGGTCATTCCCTACCACGCTTTTTTCATTTTTCTTACCTTTTAAAAGTATACAGCATATTATCTCAAATAAGATCGTGCATGATCCACATGCCGTGCCACGGCACCGATGACAAAAGACTGCATGTGAATCCATTGAACAGTTCCAGAGAGCTAACTAATTAGCATTATTTATTGCGGACGCTAGGCAGGATCAGGAAACAGAAATGGGCATTTTCCCTCAAAATATAACATGGGAGCCAATGGAGATTCATTTTTTTTATCCGGTTCGAACCGGATCCGGTTCTTTTAGAGCAGATGCGCACCATCGCGATTTTTTATGAAATTAAATAAAAAAGAAATCTGTCATAATTATCTCATTATTGGTGGTGGGGGCTTATAAAATAATCCTGTGATATCTCGTCGTGAATAAGTTAATCACTAAAACCCTATTTTAAACTTTCAAATAATTTCATGAAATTTCTAAACTAGTGTACATTTATTGTGAGCATGTACAGTACATCTTCTAACACTTCCTATGCTTCCCATGTCTTACACATAATTATGTATGATTCTTTATAATAATCACCATATCATGTTATAAAGATTTTTTTTATAAATTATTGTAATATAATACAATAATTTCATTTCCAATATATCATAATGTATTGTATGAGTATATATGAGTTTAATACTATTTATACCGTGATCTATCTATCTATCTATCTATCTATCTATCTATCTATCTATCTATCTATCTATCTATCTTCACATAAAAGTATATGGTCAAACATCTGTTTATTGTCAAACCTCCAGACAGGGTCCCCCTAAGGGATAACAGCGCCATCTGATGGCGCAACAGAGTAAAACTCATAAGCTCCCGAACGTCAAATACAAAATGTCGGGAGGGCTGTCAATCACAAACGAGGGCACCGCCCCCCGAGTGTATAAAAGCCCCCTGGGCCAGCATAGCTTCCTCTTTCCGCACCTCTGCTTACCGCAACTAGAGTACTGCGAACTCAGCCATTATTATTTTAAAGTTTAAGCTTAAAGCGACGGCTAGGAAGTCGGCCACAGGCCTCTTTAGAATATTCTCCCACTTTAACGTCTATTTTCTTCAGTTATTCTCCTTGTTTTCATTTGTTTCCTCTGTTTCTCCTTCACGCTTCTTCTCTCGACGGTCATTTGTGCGTTAGCCTTGCTTAGCTTAGCTTAGCTTAAGCTAGCTCGCTAGCATGTCTGCGCCACGACCCAGAGGACCGAGCCCTAGCCACTTGCTGGCTATGGTGCCCAAGAAGTGTGGGAACCCTGCTTGCAGAGGACTCATCGCAAGGGAGGACACTCACCCTTTTTGCATCGTCTGCGAGGGGGTAGGACATGCCCTGGCTGCTCTGTCTCCACCAGCTCCAGCCTTGGGGGTGAACTGCGTGGACTGCCTCCGCTACAACGAGGTAGCCCTCCGGGCCCGGTACGAGATCGCTTCCGCTGGCTTCGGCCTAGCCACCGCTCTCGTCGCTGGACCTTCCCCCTCTACCCCTCCTAGTGTGCCGGTCAGCGCTGTACGCCACAGCGCTGCTACTCGCCACGAGGTTGGGCCTCCGGCGGATGCGGCCCTTTCTAGCACCGGTAGCCCCGGCGCTAGCGGACCTGTTTCCACTCCCGCTCCACCGGAGGTCCCTTCCACTGTTGCTCATGTCTCTCCTGGCACTGGGGCCGTGCCCAAGAAGAGGACATGCAAGGCCGCCTTCGGAGTGGTTTCACCGCCAGTTCCCGCCACGAAGGCCGCCTTCCAGGAGTTCCACCCCGGTGCTTCTGGCCACTTCACCGTCGGTGATTTTCCTCAGTCATTCTCCGTCCCCCAGCAGCGCGCCATGCAGTCCTCCTGGCACGACAGCGATGGAGATGAGGCGGAGGACGACTACGACCCTGGAATGTCGGAGGAAGGGTCCGAGGGTGAGTATGAGGAGGAAGACCCTCAGCTCCCCTCCGGACAGGGCGGAGACGCAGCCAAGGAGGTCCCTCATGCCGAGGTTCCTTCCTCCGCTGTGCTCTCCCCGGCCCATACTGCTCCCATCCCCCCTACTACGCCAGTAGGGGGGAGCGGAGCAACAGCACCCGACCCAGACTCGATCCCGCTGGACGAGCTGTCGGTGTTGGAGCGCGCCGCCATCAGATGTAACTTGGAGCTGCCGCTCGAAGCCCCAGCGCTTGGACCCCGGGACAGAGTCCCCATCCTAGGCCAGGACGTGGAGCCTTCCCCACCGCCACGCATGGCGAAGATCCCTGTGGTGCCTGGGTTTGCGGAGGCCCTGCATTCCACCTGGTCCACTCACAAGGACCCCCCGAAGCTCCCTTTCCTTGTTGACTGCCTCAACGCGGAGAGCATAGGGATCCCCCTGTGTCCCCCCATGGATAAGCTGCTCGCTCAGTCCTTTGCGGGGAACATCAAGCCAGAGCACGAGCGGACGGGACCGGGCGGTCGCTGTCCATTCAAGCTGGCTGTCGGGAACAAGGCGCCTGGATTCGCCATTGATTTTGACGACAAACAGTCTGCCTTGGTGAGGAACTGTTACAGATCCTCTGCGCTGGCCGCCAGAGGACTGAACGTTACACAGCTGTTGCTCACCTCTACCAGGCGCCTCCTCGGTGAGCTAGAGGGGGTCCCTGAAGACACAGCAGCCGAGTTGGACAAGACCCTCCGCATGCTGGTGGACCTGAATGTCCATGCCATCGAATGGCTTGGACATGGCATGGACTATTCGATGCAGGCGGAGAGGCAAAGGTGGCTCAACAAAGTCAAGCTACCTGGTTCCTCGGGGGTGGAGACCGCGAAGGTCATGCAGGACCTACCCGGACACCCTACCACCTTGATGGGCGGTGGACTGGATCTCCTCCGCCAGGAGGTGGAGGCCAAGAGGATCACCCTGGAGCTCCTGGAGGCTACCACCGAGCCCAAACAGGAGCCTAAACCTGACAGGCAGGGACGAGGGAAGGCCCAAGGTCAGGCTGACAGAGGGCGCTCTTCCTCCAGCAGGGGAAAACCCCATCCCCCCAGGACCCCCTCCTCCTCTGCGGGGCCCACCCGCGGAGAGGTGAGGGCTCCTGCCCGCTCACAGCCTCGCCCCCCTCACAGGGGCGGGAAACCGAGCGGCTCCTACAGGGCCCGTGGGAAGCCGTCGCGGAAGTGACATTGGACCTTGGCGGGGCCCCCTTGAATTTTCAGGGGACCCCCCCTATCAAACGCAGGCGGGTGGACAATATATTTATTTCTCATGCCAAGAAAATAATATGTGTGCCTCCTCCTCTGTGTCCAGTGCCAATAAAAATAAAGAGTATGTTGATGAAACAATGCCTGTTTATTTCGACTCCTCCTGCATTAGCACAGACAACTCCATTTTGCATGAAAACAGCCAGTATAGAGAAGTCCAGGTTGGATTTTCTATCAGCTCAGAAAGCACCGCTTTATCCAGTCAGGCAGACGGGGTACAAGCCAGGGGTTTCTCTTTGCAAAATGCTTCCTCTTACGTTAGATCCTATTCACAGCATTTCAACTCCTCTTCTATGCAATACTCCTCTGTCTCCACTGAGCGGCACTGCAGTGCCGAGTTTAGTACAGGACAGGGGTTTGGTGCTAACGTTAGGGAAGAAGTCAGCTTTTCACAACAACCAGGGTCGGCCTCGTCTTCCCGTAAGGAAGAAAATAAAGGCCTTAGAAAAGGTATTAAACGTAAACACACTTCCCCAAGCCGGGGATTGTGTTTCTTATGTAATAAAACCTGTCCCCCGGGTTCCTCGTTGTGTTCCCCCTGCATCTTTAACGAGCGGGGCCAGGAGGGCGTTACGTTTCTGGTCTCTACCGGATACGGAAACGAACCTACCGGATACGGGGGTCACGCGCCTTCCGGTGCGATGGCAACCGGATACGGAAATGAAAGTGCCGGACACGGAGACCCCTCGCTGCGCAGCGAGGTGGCCACCGGATACGGAAACTTCTCTTCTGGGAACGGAACCTCTTCCTCGCGACCCTTTAGTCACGCGGATTCTGTACAACCCCAAGGCTTCTCCTTTGCTCAACAACACGCTGGCTCGGTGTGCGGAGCATTGGAAATGTTGCAATCCGAATCAATGGGTGTTTCGGACGGTGACACGGGGGTACAGGCTACAGTTCGCGGAAGTACCCTTTCTCTCCAGCAAGGTTATTTACACTCGAGCCCGTGGCTTGAAGGCAGAGGCCTTGAGAGAGGAGATAAGCTCGCTATTGCGCAAGGGCGCTATAGTGGAGCTATCTCGGGATCAGAGCCGTCTAGGTTTCTGGAGCCGTTATTTTCTGGTCCCCAAAAAAGGGGGGGGGCTACGTCCGATTATGGATTTACGTGCTCTGAACAAGCACTTGAAAAAATTCAAATTCAGGATGTTGACGTCAGAGGCTCTGATGAGATCAATGAGGCAGGGGGATTTCCACTGTTCAGTGGATCTAAAGGACGCTTATCAGCACGTCCTTATTTATCCCCCCCACAGGAAGTTCCTGCGGTTTGCCTTCGAGGGGCGCCTGTACGAATACACGGTCCTCCCTTTCGGCCTTTCCCTGAGCCCGCGGGTTTTCGTGAAAGTGACCGAAGCGGCCATAGCTCCACTGAGGCGACAGGGGGTCAGACTCGCAAACTACATAGACGATTGGATGATTTCAGCCGCCTCCTGCTCAGAAGCGGCGCGTCATACCAATCTGGTGTTATCACACCTGAAGTCTCTGGGTTTCAACGTCAATTTTGGCAAAAGCATGTTGACACCCTGTCAGCAGATTTCCTTCATAGGGATATCTCTGGACTCGGTGGAGATGTCTGCCCGCCTCTCACCAGAGAGGGTGGACAGATTTCTGGTTTGTCTCCGCTCCTTTCAGCTGAACCAGGTGGTCAGATACAAGGAGTGTATGAAGTTAGCAGGGCTGATGGCCTCAGCGGTGCAACTTCTGCGCTTGGGCAGGTTTCATATGAGACCTTTCCAGCGGTGGACACTGGCACTCAGGATTTCCTCCCGGCAGGGCTACAGGAAAGTGGTTGTCAGCCAGGTCTGCTTGGACGCTCTGGTTCCTTGGAGGGATCAGGCGTTGTTGACAACTGGAGTCTCCATGGGCGAGGTGGTGTCACGCAAGGTGATTACCACGGACGCCAGCCGCTCGGGGTGGGGTGCCACCCACGAGGGGCGTTCAGCCAGGGGTCTGTGGACTCCGGCTATGTTGGAGTTTCACATCAATTATCTGGAATTGATGGCGATCTACTTGGCGCTCAAGTACTTCGAACCGTTTCTCCAGGGTTGCCATGTCCTAGTCAGGACGGACAACACGGCGGCCATGTATTATCTCAACAAACAGGGCGGCCTATCCTCGCGCACGCTGGATCAGCTGGCTCGGGAGATGGCTCTATGGTGCGTGCCGCGTCTCAGGTCCATCAGGGCTTCCCATGTTCCGGGACTTCAGAACGGCGGCGCCGATCTGTTGTCCAGGGGGGAGCCTCGCTACGAGGAGTGGTCACTCCATCCGGCAGTAGTGAGGCAGATCTTCTCCAGGTTCGGGCAGCCTCGGATCGATCTCTTTGCCTCCCAGGAGAACTCGAAGTGTCCCCTTTACTTCTCAGTAAGGGGGCCTTCTCCCTTGGGGACGGATGCGTTCGCTTACGAGTGGCCGGTGGGCCTTCTCTACGCGTTTCCGCCCCTGCAGCTGATCCTTCCCACGTTGGAGAGGATCAGGTGTGCCAACCTGGAGGTTCTTCTGGTGGCACCATCCTGGGGAGTGTGGAGGTCCTTGATCACCCCACTGCTCTATCGGTCCCCTTGGCAGCTCCCATTGCACAGGGATCTGCTACGCCAGGCAGGGGACGAGATCTTCCATCCAGACCCGCGGGTCCTAGACCTGTGGGTTTGGCCCGTGAGAGGGAGAATCTGTTGGCAGCAGGCTTCTCACCAGCGGTTGTAGCTACTATTCAGAGTGCTAGAACCTCCTCTACTAGGGCTTTGTATGATGGGAAATGGAATGCCTTCTTGGACTGGTGTGAGCTTCAGGATCCTCCTGTGGTGGCTCACTTGGCTCCAGCCCAGAGGGTGTTGGATTTCTTGCAGAACCGCCTGGACCTGGGTCTGGCGTTTTCTACCTTGAGGGGTTATTTAGCGGCCTTGGATGCCTGTCACCTGGGGGTGGCAGGCAAAGGCTTGTCTAAAATCCCTGAGGTGGTCCAGTTCATGCATGGTGTCGACCATTTGAGACCTGTGACTAGAGTGTTGTTCCCTTCTTGGGATCTACAGGTGGTTCTGGTGGGCCTATGCAAGGCACCGTTTGAACCTATTGAGAGTTCCTCCTTGAAGCATTTGAGTTTCAAGACGGCTCTTTTGCTGGCTTTGTCTACGGCAAAGCGAGTGAGCGACCTTCATGCGCTCTCAGTGAGTCATGATTGTATGAGGTTTCTCAATAATGACTCTAGGGTTCTTCTTAAACCTCATTTGGGTTTTGTTCCGAAGAACCGGGTGGTCCCGAAGGACCCTGTTGTTCTGACGGCTTTTCATCCTCCTCCGTTTGCTTCGGAGGAGGATAGGCGTCTTCATTGTCTATGTCCTGTTAGGGCCTTGAAGGCCTATTGTGACAGGACGGCGGACAGCAGGTCTACTTCTCAGCTTTTTGTTGTTCTGAATGCTCGGCAACGAAAAGCGGTGTCCACACCAACTTTGTCAAGTTGGATTGTGGACGCTATTAAGTTGGCTTACGCCCGTGCGGAGTCTGAAGTGCCGGTGGCATTTAAGGCCCATAGCACTAGGGGTGTGGTGACCTCTTGGGCTTTGTCCAAGGGGGTCTCCATTAATGAGATTTGTGCTGCGGCGAATTGGTCTTCGCCCTCCACATTTGCGACCTACTATCACTTGGACCTTGCGCTTTCTGCTTTGGCGCATTCGGTCCTGGGTGCTGCTGCCCCATCTACTGTGTAGTGGGACGGCTCTCTTCTCTCCCTTTCCTGGGACAGCGTGCCGCTGTTCCTGGGTGGCTTGGGGGGGACCCTGACTGTTTCCTTATCTTACTGTAGTATTATAAGGCAGACCTATGTCTGCTATTAGTGCATAAGGCAGATCTCGGTCTGTCAGGGTCTTTTTACTGTCTGGACACGCCCAGGCCCTGTGGGTCTGGGTCGGCCGGTTCCTGGGAGGGGTCACGTCGGTTGACGGTGACTCTTTCAGGTTGTGGTCTGGGTTCACGACAGTTCTGTCGGTGCATGGCTTCTCGGGGTGTTTATGAGTCCCTTAGGGGGACCCTGTCTGGAGGTTTGACAATAAACTATTAGGTTCCGAACGGAACCCTGTTTATTTAAAACCGGAGGACAGGGTCCCCCGATTTAAGCCCCTCGGTTCGCTTGTTGCGGGCAGAGGTGCGGCTTTAGAGGAAGCTATGCTGGCCCAGGGGGCTTTTATACACTCGGGGGGCGGTGCCCTCGTTTGTGATTGACAGCCCTCCCGACATTTTGTATTTGACGTTCGGGAGCTTATGAGTTTTACTCTGTTGCGCCATCAGATGGCGCTGTTATCCCTTAGGGGGACCCTGTCCTCCGGTTTTAAATAAACAGGGTTCCGTTCGGAACCTAATAGTTTTGTCTATAACGCCATTGCAGCCCTATTTCCAAGCTACATATTATTCCACATCCGCCGTCATCAGCACTCAGTCCACACTGAGTTGTCTGAAGGAAAATGTTGAGGAGAGAGATTATTCTTCAATTTCTTCAAATGGGTTTTGCTGAACATTATCTCTGTAATGCTTTAGTCTGTTATTCAAGCTGTACATTTCACTGACTCACACAACTAAACATCCCTCCACAATGAAGTTGCAGACAGGAAAAGGGATATTGTCAGGGTGTTCACTTTCCTCATCAATGAGGCATGATCCTTCAGGCACATCTCCCCTCTGCAACCACCCTCCATGGCATAAGTGACGGCCCTACAACCCAGTACTGGTCCAAGACGGATTTGTGTTTACTCTCCACAATGCCGTGTCGGTTTGTGTTCAGCAGTGTGACCTGGAACTTTCAGGAGGCCGGGCATGGATAATAAGGGCCTGCAGATGGAGTCGGTTAAATGGAGTGCAGATGCTATTGTTGTCTGTGGAATACATCTGCCAAGTGGAAGTCTTCTTTAATGGCCTGTCAAAGGAGTAATCAAAATCAAGCTCTTCCACACCGCTGAAGAAGGATATTTCTGCAATGGATGCCTTGATGCCAAATAAACTAAACAGTTCATGGAAAGGGTTGAATACACAAGCGGAGTGCACCAGTGAATAATTGGTTTACAAAATCTTTATTTCCTCAAAATGCATATCGTCGTTGTCGGGTGGAAACCTTGTATGTCCAAAACCGTTCGTTTTGTATTTATCATTTTAAAAATGAAAAACAATAATGAAATAGATGATCTACAAGCACACAACGCCTCGCACCGCGAGGCGTTGTGTGCTTGTAGATCTGCTATTTTCTCTAGTTTGTGCAACAGTCTTGTATGATGAAGCAGGGCTTTACTTAACGAAAAAACGTGCACATCTGAAACTTGGAGATACGAGGTTTCTGCCCGACAGTGACGATATTAATTCAGTAACACCCAATTGAGTAGTTTTTGAACAGATTCTAACCAACAGATGTGCTCGGCTGTCTCAGCTCCCCACAGTCCCACAGTCAGTGGCTATTCAATGAGATGGGCAAAATACAAGCCAGGAAGGATTACAGCCATCTGAGATGGACACAAAGGTATCAACATCTGTCCGAGTTTCAGACATCACAAATCAACTGATAGGACAATGGTGTGCTGTGTTTTTGTGATGTGATTCCAGGCATCATTCAGCATAATTATTTGGATAGAGAAAGGTTGTGCCCTCATGAAAACAATGAGCCTCATTGACAAGAACCATATCTTTTGGCATGAGAGATGATCAGCTGCAGTCATACCCAGCCACAGGATCTGCTTGGCACGGTCCCAGAGCCCATGGCAGTGGTTTAAAGCAGAGGTTCTCAACCTTTTCAGACCGCTACCCCCAAAATAATCATATTTTAACTGGGCACAGGCACATGATGCTCTCAGTGAATGCCAAAGGGAGAGAGACGGTCAGTGTGATGTTGCTTATTTCTAACCTAAAATGTTGTCAGATCAGGGGGCCAGTTATCCAGATTTAACATGAAACAAACCCGGTAAAGGTTCCTACGATTGGCCGCTAGTGTCGCTGTTTTCCCCCTGGCTGGTACCAAAAGGAATATGTTCTCCATTGGACCCCATTCATTTTTCCGGTACTTTAAATTTGATTTTCTTACCTTAATAAACATTGTCACAAATAATCTATGGTTCGCTAATTTAAAGTCTCCTTTCAATCACCATGATATGCGTTTTGTGAAAATATGCTTCCATTTATTTTGTTAAAGCTGGGTATGCTTTTGCTCATAGACTGTAGAAAATAGGTCCCGCCCGCCTCCTTCCTCTTCGTCTACTTTATTTTCGACAAGCTTAACACAGTGTCACAAGTATCCCTGCGGTTGCACGTGACCGTCGGCAGCCAATAGCCTTTCTTGAGTACCATTAATACAATGATGGCGGATACCCATATGAGGGGCAAAAAAAGCGTCATTTTCGCTCTGATAGAAACCATGGTGACGTCATCTTGGATCACATGATCACATAGGGTAGCAAGCAGCCAATCAGAAGCTCAAAACAGCATATTGGGTATGGCAAGAACCACCCCCGGAAGCTTCTGATTGGCTTGTGGTCATATGATCCAAGATGGCCACGATGTGAATATGGCTAATGATGCCATATTCACGGATTTGTAGATATATTTTTGCCCATACCTTACCCCTTATCCCAAAACTTCTTTGCCTTTTTTTACTCTTTGAAAAACATTTTTAAATACTTAAAATAGCCGATCTACATCAACCTATTGTGAGCTTGTAGATTAGCAATTTGAAATATTTAAAAATGTTTTTCAAAATAGTAAAAAAAGGCAAAGCAGTTTAAGGAAAGGGGCATGGACGAAAATAGAGCCCCCTAGTGTTCAGGGAAGCATCTTGTATTCATAGACACGACGGCAGTCCCGTGTGACAAAAAAAGTTCAAATTCTCAGACGGAACGCACAAACTCCTCTGTTCCTCATTCACATTAATTTGCATGCACCAGAATACACCTCCAGTTCATGGCCTCAGCAATTGCAAGCCGACGCTCAGGGAACCCGGAATGACGCTGATAGAGTACTTAGCAAAGAAATACACTTAACTTTACAAACAAAGCAGTTAAGTTATTAATGAAGCAACACAACACACATTTGTGTGCGTGCGTGCGTGCGTGCGTGCGTGCGTGCGTGCGTGCATTAATACTTGTGTGTGTATGTGCATGCCTCAGTGATGCGATCACAGAGTGGAGTAAATAAAGATGTTTTATAACTTCACTATGTTAGCTAATGTCATGATTTTGCCATACAGTAGCCTGCATCCATATTATTAATTAAGTCATAAAACTTTCTGAAGTTAGGTCCTGTAATTTAAATGAGCAGAATACTTTAAGGTGCCCAAATGTCCTAAAATTTTAAATGAGAATATTGTATGTGTATTGTGTCAGCATCTCCATCTAACCCTGACAGTACGTTTGATTCTGGCTTTAGGCTGGATGTGGCTGTGAATACATCATGTATTGAAAATCTATGACTTAACTCTCCCGCCGCTTCGAACGTTCACGTTCGCCCCATTTTTTACAGAACCTCGATGCCAATACGGCGCTCGTTCGGTTCGTTCGTCTGATGACTGTAAGCTGATGAGGCATCGCGCGGCCGTCTACTGTAAACACATTTTCCGCGCTGATGGTGTAAAAAATCCATTATGCGTTAACATCAACGGAGAACAATTCACTTCCTTGTTGATTTTCTCTGGCTCTGAGGCTCTGTGGCCAGTGACTGGTCTTCTTCTTCTTCAACACATAACAGGCAAATTCACATTCATTCTCGCATGACGCCGCCCTCTGCTGCCTGGCAGACCAAAGTGCACTATTGCACAACCAAAAAAAATAAAAATAAATAAATAAATGTCTGTCTGTCTATCTACTATAACGTCGCAAAGGTAAGCCGCTTTTTGATGGCGCCAGACCCAATAAATAAATAAATAATCTGGCAGTAGGAGAGTTAATCTCTGAAGTTTACAATCTTTAGTAGTCAGAGGCAGAAAAGATACAGTAAATGTTGTTTTTTATTGTATTCTTACCACCCATGTCCACGCCAAAAATGTCAGGGGGAAATGAACAACAATGGTATTCAAATGTAGTCTGTAATAACCAGCATGCATTGCAGTGAACCAGCAAACACTATACAAACAGTATAGTAT
>NC_137812.1:37648278-37738823 GCF_963921795.1 Nannobrachium achirus | reverse complement strand
TGTGAAAAAAAGATCCATATTTGAAACTTGGAGATACGAGGTTTCTGCCCGACAGTGATATTGCCCCGGGAGCAATGATGAACAAAGAAAATGAAACAAAACAAAAACAGCGGCACGATGGACAGATAGCACATTGCACAGACAGAGAGAGAGAGAGAGAGAGAGAGAGAGAGAGAGAGAGAGAGAGAGATGGACTGTAAGAGAAGCACCTTGGGGGTATTTACATGGTGTGAAGGAATATGAAAAATCAATGAGAACATAATGAGCTTTATTTAGAAAGTTGTCAGACACCAGCGGTGGGCTTGTTTACCACACTGGATCCACGGCGGGAAACAAAAGGGCCGTTTTGTCGCGACAACTCTCCAACATCCCCCCTTCACATGTGTACAGGGGCGTCACAATGGGTAGGAAAGTGGGACTGAGTTAATAGGGCCCAGGTGGTGGAGGGGCCTTAATTATTTTATACTTTAGCTATTGAAAAATAGCAGATATACAAGCTCACAGCGCGGGCACTCGGCGAGCTTGTAGATCTGCTATTTTTTAAAAGTCGTGAAAATGTGTGCAAATCTTTGAATATATGTATTTTTTGAGCGAACATTTGTAACTAAAGATGTTGCTTCTGGGGGGTCCCTGGAACTCAATATTTTGAGATGGGGTTCCGTGGCCAAATACATACCATTTTGGGGGTCCTTCACATGAAAAGGTTTGAGCTCCACTGACATAGAAACATAGGTTTTTCAAAAAAACTCAGAAGGATTTGAAATATTCAAAGATTTTCATGATTTTTCAAAAATAGCAGATCTACAAGCTTGCAGCGCGGCACTCGGTGCCGCGCTGTGAGCTTGTATATCTGCTATTTTTCAATAGTTAAAGCACAGGGGCCCCGCAGTGAATCCTTGTACCCAGGGCCCTGAATTTGGTGCGACGCCCCTGCATGTGTACATCTGTTTCCTATTGCATGCTGGGAAATAACAGAGTCTATTCTAAGGCAGGACCGTATCGAGCGCGGTCGATCACATTAATAGTTATGCTTCCACTATCTCGTCAGCAGGATAATGTGGCTTCGGAATGATATAATCAATCGACAAAGGTTGCGAGTGCATTCCAAAGAATACCTCTCGGTCGACATTGTACAGCAGGGACGCGCAGAGAATGTTAGAGAGGCAGGGGCTGACATTTCTAAAAGGGCCTTTTGGTGCGACGACGTGTTGTGAGCTTGGAGGTCTGCTATTTTCAGCACTTGATAATGTAGCCCCCACAGTTAATACAACCATGAACGAGCGACAACAGCCCTGCTAATTGGGCTCAGCCCTACTAGTTGTGCGTTGGTCTGGCGAGTGGGAGCCCCGGGTTCAATCCCCGCTTCCGCGCATCACTACAATAACACACTAAACTAAGCATAAAAAAGGCAATACTGGAGATGTGGCGTAACGGCATGGATTTCTACACGGTGAGGGCAATTCTTTCAATATAAGATGCTGCATTCATGTTCAGGAGAGTTTGGAAAAGGCAATTCTCTTGAACGCTGCCTTCAGGTATGGCATGGAAAGGAGGCATTTGCATTTCTTTCACCATAGTAAAAACTGCATTCATGATCTGGATAGGGCACTTTTTTTTACAGACGGATAAAACGGCAGGGGCTCCAGCCCGCTTTCATGTATATGTGTCCACGTGCCTGTTGTACAGCTGTACGTGTACTCACTGTGAGCCTCTCTTGTCGAGCTGCAACAAAGAGCGCAGAGCTTTTACAGCAACAGTCTTCATTTTATACTGTGTTCAGAATTTCATTGACCCCCCCCCCCCCCCCCCCTCCCTCCATCTCGTATGTCCTTGCAGTGTCCTTACACACAGCATGCCTCAGAAAGCTATTAAGAGTTCTTTACGCGTTGCCTGTGCCTTCGCTTCTCCTTGTCTTTTCTTCTCTTTTCATCCCTACGGCAATCTGAGCGAGGGATCGACCAGAAGGTGCAAAGAGGTGCAAAAAGCTTCCACCAGCGTTTCCATATGGCCTTGCTTCCGCTGGGTTAGTGCGCATGCCGCGGTATTGTGTGTGTGTGCGCGCACGCACGCACGCACGCACGCACGCACGCACGCACGCACGCACGCACGCACGCACGCACGCACGCACGCACGCACGCACGCACGCACGCACGCACGCACGCACGCACGCACGCACGCACGCACGCGCACACACACACACACACACACACACACACACACACACACACACACACACACACACACACACACACACACACACACACACACACACACACACACACACACACACACACACACACACAGGGGTGTCACACCAGATTCTGGGCCCTGGATACCTTAACTATTGAAAAATATCAGATACAGTATACAAGCTTGTAGATCTGCTATTTTTGAGAAATTGTGAAAATTTGAATATTTCAAAACCTTTTTATGTCAGTGGTGCTCAAACCTTTTCATGTGAAGGACCCCCAAAATGATATTTCATTGGCCACGGACCTCGATCTCAAAATAATAAGTTCCAAGGACCCCCCTCCAGAAGCAAAATTTGAGTTACAAATGTTCGCTTGAAAAATACATATATTAAAAAATTTGCACATACTTTAAAGACTTTTCAAAAATAGCAGATCTACAAGCTCGCAGCGCGGCACTCGGTGCAGCGCTGTGAGCTTGTATATCTGCTATTTATCAATAGTTAAAGCATAAAATAATTAAGGCCCCTTCACCTTGGGCCCTAGTAACTCAGTCCCACTTTCCCCTCCTTGTGACGCCCCTGCACACACACACACACGAACATGCACGCACACACACACACACACACACACACACACACACACACACACACACACACACACACACACACACACACACACACACACACACACACACACACACACACACACACACACACACACACACACACACACACACACAGATAAAGACCTGTGTATCTAACACTTACTTTGTAGTACATGCTACACCAGATCTATCTGGTAGTTTTGGATTCTATTGTGAAAATAGCAGATCTACTTGCTCACAACGTGTTGCGAGGCGTTGTGAGCATGTAGATCTGCTATTTTCATAATTTCTGCCTCTAATATTTGACAATTTGGCCAATGTTTAATTTGTCATTTTAGAGGTATTAAAAAGTCCTTAAATTGTCACTTTAGAAATGTGCAGATACCCTATATACACTTAAACTTTATGTTGCTTTGTTTACTTTTGAGTGAGTAAACAATGTTGCACATTAAGTTAATCATCTGGGGACCACCCAAAATAATTTGGGGACCCCCGTTGAGAACGACTGATCTAGAGTGATAAAAATAACAATTACAACTTCCCTATCTTAAAGGTAGCGCTACCGTTCCATTGAAACTTGCCAGCGCTCAACTTTTTGATTTGGAGGGCAATCTAGCTCCAGCGATACGTTTTTACTTCTTGGCAGCCAGCAAGTCAATCATTGCAGTCAGTTGAAATGTTCATTCCCCGTGGATTGGTTACAAATATCCCCTTTCCCGGGTCTCGTGGGAGTCCCATTAGAACTAAACTAGAGTGCTTTTGGCCCTGTCCCCGATTTGGTGGTGCCTTTTCCCAGTGGTACCTTTTTAAGAGCTCCTGTGTTATTGCCATATTGATGGGTATCAAAGCCCAGGCCCATAGGTATGACAGGCTGTTATGAGGAATAGAGAGACATCCCACTGTGATTTGTCACACATACATTTGTTCAGGGTATCGGGTTAGAAGGGACTCAAATAGGGGCAAAAAAAGGATGAGCTGTTTTGCATCTTCACTGTCTCGTGGAAACCATGTATGACCAAAACGGTTACTTTTAAGGAAATAGAGAGAAAACAGGTTATTATTATTACGCTCTGTAGAGAAAGCGGTGATGTCCCGGGACATCGCCGTTGAGTTTTGCTTTTCATCCAGCGTTCATATGCAGCCGCATCAGGGCATGAAATGATGTAGTGTCGATGTAATTTTGCTAGGTGGCAGTGGCGCCTGATTTGGAATCGCACATGAGTTCTGGGTCGAGCCATTTGTTTTCACGCTCGTCAGCAGGTTAGTTACTCACCAGCGTTAGTTTCAGTGAGGTTAGGTTTAGGGTTAGGGTCGATTCATACCGTTATAAGGAGCCTAACTAATTTCGGTTCGGCACTAGGCGAACCCAAATATGGTTCGCATCCCCCGGTTCGGGGGGGCGTCAACCGACTAAATTCGGCTCCACGGTGCTGGAGAAATGTTGTGACCTCCCGACTTAATTTCGGTACTCAGCAGTGTCTTCTCATTCATTCATCCCGGCTCCAAGTTCATATGCTCGGCTGTGAAGCCATGAAACAGCGGTCGTTTGGGAGGGAGGCACGCCGACTTCCAATGCTTGTCTGGCCGTGTATTGATCGTCGCAGAGCGGATACATTGTCAGGTTCTCGCTGGGAGGCGCGTGCGCGACGCGTGACACACACACACACACACACACACACACACACACACACACACACACACACACACACACACACACACACACACACACACACACACACACACACACACACACACACACACACACACACACACAGCTTTGCTGCGTGTATCGCTGCGTCGCCGACCGTTTTAAAGACAAAAGAAGTGCTTAAACACAACTTTGCTAATTGCTTGTGTTCCGTGTTGATTAGGGATGCGAATCTCGACCACTGAGGCGATACGATACGGACCTCGATACACAGCCAGCGATACGATATAATTGCGATACATTGAAATCCTGCCGATACGATACATCACGATCCACCCCTGTTCCCGATAACATGCGATACGATTCACGATTCACCACGATTCAAGCCCAAATCCCAAAATTTACAAAACATAGCGACTAAAAATTTATGAAATTTAAATTCAAGGCAATTATTGTTTCACTGTAGTACTAGGCTCTGTCTAACAACCCAACATATAGTATTTTGGGAGAACACAAAGCTGCTGGCTATTGTAGAATTGTTTGATAACTAATCATATAGAAGGCCTATGTCATTATTAGTAGGCCTATATGTCTTCAACTGGGGGTCAGGGACCCCAATCCAGGGTTATTACAGGGGGCCTGCCAAATATTTGTGTGATACAGTAGGCTATAATGCCTAGCCTACATCGAGGGTCCCTGCTTGATCTCTGTCTGAGATAAGGGTCCTTGACCTGAAAAACAATAAAGTCCCTCCCTGGTTTGTATTATTATATTATATTATATTATATTATATTATATTATATTATATCCAGGATTATGCCATTTTTATAGCCAAAATGTTTTAAAACAGACCTACAAGCTCACAGCGCGTCGCATCCACAACACATTGTGAGCTTGTAGGTCTGCTATTTTAGGTGCGACACCCTTGTACTGCGATGTATAAATTAGGCTTCTTTCCCAGAGCAGAACTAGCAGCAGAGAAAGTGAGAGAGTTGCTTGCATCAACAGGAAAGTTGTAGAACAGTGACAAATACTTTGTTTTAAACGCAAGCAGTAGTCCTACAACACCCAGCAACATTGTTGTTGTGTGTGTGCAGTTAATATAGCGCAGAAGATGATCTCAATCAATTGTCCGTCGGAGATTCGCTAAGAAACGGCTATTGATTACATATCACTCGATCAGCCTGTGCTACTCTGTGACAACAATCAGCGCAGCTGACTTGGATGTTATACAGCTAAGTACTGTACTACTAATCTTGCATATTTTTAACCCGTGGGGCTGCTAGTTCGTCTGTGTTGATTCACTCGCATTTCGCTGCACTGTCTGTCTCCCTGGTTGCCTGCATGCAGAGTGCAGATGTTGTCCGTCTGTCCGAGTCGCAGCTCGCGTTAAAGACTGGCTTTTGGGGAGGGGGCTGAACGGCTCGGCTGATGATGGTGCATTCATGGCGCCTCGGAAACACAGGATAGAATGAAATACTATATGGAAGAACCGATACAACCGCGATATTTACCGATCCAGACACTCACGGTACGATCCATCACGATTTCGGCCGTCTATTGTACCGGTACACACTGAATGAACCGATTCACTCGTATCGCGGACGTTTGTATCGCGATTACGATCCGTACCGGTATATCTTCGCATCCCTAGTGTTGATAGGTTTTCCACGACGAGTTGTGACTGTGTGATGACATGCATACAGCAAGGGAGGCGGCACGTCTATAATGTGAGCTTGTAAATTAAATGTTTTTGACAGAGCTCGATCGAGCCTCCAATATTTACAAGCGACTTCAGCACTAGCCATTAAGAAAGTATGGATGAACTCCCCCCGAACCTAAATAATTTCGGGTCGGGGAGCCCTCCCGAACCGAAATTAGTTCGGTTCCTTATTAGAGTGTGAAACAACCCTTAGGGTTAGAGTTAGGCATAGCTTTACTGAGGTTAGGGTTAGGGTTAGGCATAGTTTCACTGAGGTTAAGGTTAGGGTTAGAGTTAGGGTTAGGGTTAGGTGGTCGCACCTCCACGCGGTCCCTAGCTCCAGTTCAGCCAATCAAAAGCTTCCATGGGCGGGGTTTGCCCAGAACTCATGTGCGATTCCAAATAACGCGGCAGTGACGCACGGATAGACGATTCTACTTCCTTGTTTACCATTCACCATGGTAACGTGGCTGCAGTATTTGTATGCGAGCCATGACATCACATGGCGTGTTGACGTTTCTTGCATTTCTGTTGCTCACACGGTGACGCGAGGGGAGAACGTTGTCAACTTTTCCACTCAAATATCTGGTCTTACTTCGTTCTGTTTTCAACCCCCGAAAATGCATTTGTCGTCTGAACGGAAGACATATCTGACTTTTCATTGTGTGGAATTCTCGTTGCAAGGTCGCAACAAGTTTTCATTAAACCTTTCTCCTATTTTGGGTTATTATTATATACATTAATAGGCGAACATTTTCCATTTTTAATTGCCAATCTAAGAGCTCAGATCTGTTATTTTTACTATGCTTTTGCATGACACTGTCATACGTCGAAGTATAAAAAAGTTTAATTTCTGCTGGACACCAACAATATACAGGTACATTAAATATTGTATATTGTTCTGCACATGTGTATGTGTCTGGGTGTCTGGGGAGATGTGTGTATGTACAGTATGTGACATGTGTGCATGTTTTTCTTTCTTTTTTTTCAGAGAGGAGGACTGTGAATCCAGCGAGGGAGGCATGCAGGAGGAAATGCAGTTTAGGGGAAGGAATGCAGAGCACATTTGTTTGAATCAAAGTAAATGAGATGCCATGATAACATATGGCAGCGTAAACACCAAACTAAGGCCTGTAGATTATGATAAACAATGGCTGTCTCTGGAGAGACAACAGTCAACTCTCATTGCTGTGGAGATGGCACACGTACGCATGCCAGCCAAAGTGCTGTGGCATACACACTAGGGATGGGACGATATGAGAATTTCATATCATGATTATTGCGACCAAAAGAAATCGCAATTTACGATATTATCGCGATAATCAAAATCCATTATCTTGGGGCGGAACATTTGCCAAAAAATTGCTGATCTACAAGCTCACAATGCGTTGCGACGCTCTGCAAATAAAAGGTGAATTGATCCCAGTGCATGACGGAGGACGATATCACAATAAATTAAATCTCCACAATATGATTATCGTGAGTGTTTTTTTATCACGATAAACGATATCACGTATCGTCCCATCCCTAATACACAGGCAACTGCAGACAACAAAAGAAAACATTAGTAAAAAAATTACCTGGGCAAGGGCACGGACGCACACACACACACACACACACACACACACACACACACACACACACACACACACACACACACACACACACACACACACACACACACACACACACACACACACACACACACACAGAGTAGAACAGCTGGAGCTGAATGCATGAAGTGTATACCTATACTGTATAATGTGTTTTTATTTTTTATTTTTTCACATTCTTTCACAGCATAACAACATCTCCCCTCTAAGAAAGACATTTCAAATACAAAACCTATGGTACTATTACTTGGTCCACTCCCTTTTCCGCTCTACGCTAAATCTCTTCGCCGAAAAAGGCACGTTGTGAGCTTGTAGGTCTGCTATTTTTCCCCGAATGTTTGCCTATTATGAATAGCTCTATAGGGTTGGTACGGTTCAGTTCCTTGCTGGTGATGTCCCTGTGCCTTGGCCCTTCCAGCACATCAAGATATCCACCCACGAGAATACTGTTCTAAACCATGCATCGACTTGGTAATCCCCAATCAGAGGCAATGAGACTATTTAGGGAGCAGATGTCCTCGCACAGACCTGGCACACACACACACACACACACACACACACACACACACACACACACACACACACACACACACACACACACACACACACACACACACACACACACACACACACACACACACACACACACGGTCATACAAAGACATGCACACATATGGAGCAGCCCGCTCTGCTCTGCTAGAGCACGTTAGCTACCTCACCAGATGCCTGCAGGATAATCTACGTGCCATGGAGCGATACTCTGCCAGCCAACCAGCCAGCGTGTGTGCGTGTGCGTGTGTGTGTGTGTGTGTGTGTGTGTGTGTGTGTGTGTGTGTGTGTGTGCGCTTGTGTTGTACTTTTTGCTGCCAAGGTGTGGACTAAAAACTTTGGCACAGAGCTTGTCAACACTCCAAGATTCACTTTGGGTTCACACTGGCCTCACCTCTAATCTCCCTTTACACACACCACTTCTTTTTAAAATCTGACTTCTTTACAATGTCTTTCTCTTTCTCTCACTTCTCTCTAGTGTCTTTAAACAACACGTTTCCTTTTCTCACAGTCTTTCCCCTCCTTCCCCTTATCTTCTTTTATCCAGTGGTGGAAAAAGTACTCACATTTTCTACTTGAGTAAAAGTATCAATACTGCACTATAGATGTACTCCGTTACAAGTAAATGTCCAGAATTCAAAATGTACTTGAGTAAAAGTACGAAAGTATTGGCATCAAAATGTACTTAAAGTAGCCTACCAAAAGTAAAAGTTCAAAATGTTTGAAAATAGCAGATCTACAAGCTCACAACACGTCGCATCGTGACGCGTTGTGAGCTTGTAGATCGGCTATTTTCAAATATTCTAGGTATAAAATAGGGCTAAAGTGGTTTATGTATGTTTTATAATATTATAATTTTTACCTGCAAAGTAACTAATAACTAAAGCTTTCAAATAAATGTAGGGGAGTAAAAGTACACTATTTGGATCCGAGATGTAGTGGAGTAGAAGTAAAAGAATTGGAAATTGTAAATATTCAAGTAAAGTACAAATACCTTGTACTTAGTTACTTTACACCACCACTTTTATGGCACACACACACGCACACGCACACATACACACACACACACACACACACACACACACACACACACACACACACACACACACACACTCTTTCCCTATCTCTCTCTCTCTTTCCCTATCTCTCTCTCTCTCTCTCTCTCTCTCTCTCTCTCTCTCTCTCTCTCTCTCTCTCCCTCCCTCCCTCCTGGAAGTGGCCCCAACACCTGTGCCTTTGCGTCCCCGTCGCCTCCTCAGTGCCTGCTAGCAGCACACGTGCTGCCTCGTCGGCAGCCCAGAAAACCTCCGAGCCTCTCTGTCCCCAATGTCTATTTAGATTGCTTTAGATGGTGCTGATGGCAGACATGTCTTTTAAAACCCATTTAGGCCTAAAATTAGTGGATGCTTTAACCATTAAAAAATAGCAGATATACAAGCTCACAGCGCGGCACCGAGTGCCGCGCTGCGAGCTTGTAGATCTGCTATTTTTGAAAAAGTCGTGAAAATGTGTGCAAATCTTTGAATATATGTATTTTCAAAGCGAACGTTTGTAACTCAAATTTTGCTTCTGGGTGGTCCCTGGAACTATAGATATTTTGAGATGGGGGCCCGTGGCCAAATACATATAATTTTGGGGGTCCTTCACATGAAGAAGTTTGAGAACCACTGACATAGTAGTCTCTCAAGAACAGACTAACTGAGCTCCAGTTAAGTGAAAAGGACCTTTTCTTTGACGATGGCTGGCCAGATTGCTGACATAGAAACATAGGTTTTTCAAAATACCTTAGAGGGATTCAAAAGACACTTAAAGAATCAGGTCAAAATTCTATTTCACGATTTAAAAAAAATAGCAGATCTACAAGCTCACAGCGCGGCACTCGGTGCCGCGCTGTGAGCTTGTATATCTGCTATTTTTTTATAAGCATAAAATATTGCGTCATATTGTGTTCAGGCCTAAATGGGTTTTTAAGGGAACAGAAGTACTAACAGAGGATGCCCAGTGAGCCCACACAAAAAATCAAAGTCAACACGAAAGCAAACAAACAAACAAAAACATCCAAGTGCTGTTCACAAAACGAAGCCATTGTGTGAATAATGGACAGGGCGACTGGCCGCTCTCGAATATCTTAAAGGGGCCCCACCCTTTCACATTTAAAATTTTTGTCTTGTTTTTTGGTCTTCCCAGTGTCTCTTCCATTCATTAACTCTAAGCCTTGCCTTTAATTTCAGTGATTTTCTGAATGGGCGTGTCTGAACGGTACTCTTTTGAAATCTTCCCAAAGCCTAGGTAGGCAGTGGGTCATTTCCTATTGGGCCCTCTTGAGGGGGTGGGCGGGATTTTTTGGGAGGCTATATTCTATTGAGACTATATACTGTATATGAGGTGGAACCATGAGATAACGTGGTACTAAAATTGGTAACGATACAGAGAAGATACGGCTTGGAATTAGAGACAGACCGAACATGACATTTCAATATCCGAGTGGTTGTTCAGGCTAAAACCTGTATAAAACCATATTATGGACCAATATTTATATAAAATATATATTTTGAAAAGCATGGTGGGGCCCCTTTAACACTGGGTGCTCAGATTAGGAGTGATTTCCGTTACTCCCACGCCATGTGAGGAGCATGTTCACACTGGCGCATACACAGGTATATCCAAGTGCCTGCGTGCACCTCACACTCATATTGTATAGTCAGACACGCTGTGAACGTAATGAATAATTTCTGTAACAAGCGGATCTGACTGTATCACTTAACTCCCTCCTCATTCACTCCAGCAGCCTATACCGCAATCTGATACACTACCAGGGACGTGCTGGCCATTGGGAAAAGCGGTACAACTCCAGAACGGCCGGTTCATTCCCGGCCGGTCCAGGCCGGCCATTAGGAAAAGAATTTAAATAAAATTACGGCCTTCGTTCCATTTTGGGGGCTGGGCAGCCAACAAAGTAAATCGTCACTGTCGGACAGAAACCTTGTATCTCCAAGTTTCAAATCTGTAAATTTTTTCGCAAAGCAAAGCCCTGCTTCATCATACAAGGCCGTCGCACAAAAAGTAGTGAAAACAGCAGATCTACAAGCACAATAGAGAGAGAGATATCTCTCCATAGCGCGCAATGAGGGCCTCTGCAACTCTTTTTCCCGGGCTGAATCAGCGGCTCAGCACGTCCCTGTACACTACACATACGAGAGCTCTCTCTCTCTCTCTCTCTCTCTCACGGTCGCGCTCGCATTCACCATGCGAGTGAGTGAGCAATTGCATAATTACTAATTCACCTCCTAAACTGGATCAGATGCCACAAGCGTGGATTTTACGGTGCACGGGTCCTAGTCCTTGTTGTTGGCATGACAAATGGCCCTCTCGCTGGAGCGACTCCCAAAGATGCAAATGCTTTAGCCGCGGGGCTAACGCGTGTCTGTGTGTGTGTGTCATTGTGTGCCGTTAGCGATGGTGCCCCCTCGATAAGGAAAGACGGAGGTCTTCGAGCTGCTTGGTTAAATCTAATAAAAGGGGATCATTATGGGCTCTGTTAACGAACCAGAGTTAATTAAACACAGATAGATGGCTGTTAATATGACAACGGTAATATTTTTCTATCGGAGCGAAGCACTTATGCGTGTATTGATTGCTCTTGAAGGGACAACAAGCAGCCGTATAAATGATGGGGTGTATATGTCACCTGATAATAGCCTCGCGCTGGGCATGCACCATATATTTCAGAGAGCCAATTGTATTACTCTGTGCTGTAGCCACTGACCCCCTGCGTAGGTTGGCCTCACGGAAGCATGTTAGTCAACCAACCTTGAAGAACACATCAAGACAAATGGTATAGCTTACAGCAATAAGCAAGTTACGCCATGGTCATTTCTCAAACTAGCCTGCTTGCACGGTACATTGGTGCATTACATTTGGAGGCTGTATATCCACATACTGCAAGATATCCTCATATCCGTGCTGGTTGATTTTATGTCAGTGTTCAAAGCAGTGCTCAGTTCAGGTTTGCGTACAGACGGGTTCAGTATCACAAGCTTTTCTTGTTTGGGAGAAGAAAAAACTATCTTGAGGTTTTTAATAGACTGTGTTGAAGTCGAAATATCTGTAAAAAAACAAAATGTGATTCATAAATGCTCACTACCCTCAAAGCATCTGACCCCTGTCTGGTGGTGGGAGCTCAAAGGCGTACACACAGCCACAGAAACCAGGCAGAAAAATACTGACTATTGATTTTAACATTAACGTTCATGATTCCCCAAATCACTTGTGAGTTGCGGATTTGAAAAATAAAATAAAAAAATAGCTAAATTGGTGTTGAAAGTGGTGCTGTAAAACAAGGTAATTATGATGGCGTAATATACATTTCGTTTTTATTTTAATTAATAGAAAATGCCAAAAGCAATTATTAAGTCCCTGATACATTTCCTGGCTGCCGCTGAAAAAAGCTATTTCCTGTTGAGATTAAGAGTCATTTTTGGAGTCAAATTGCATTTTACAAAGTATCACTTTTCCAATGTCAGCCTCATATAGAGTTATGAAAATAACTGAGGTTCAGGGTAACACCATCAAGTTCTATAAATACAGACACATCTACTCCCAACGTGCCACAGCCTTTCACATTACAACTCTCTGCCCTTCACTCTCTCTCTGCCCTCCCCCTTCCCCATATCTCTCTGTTTTGGTGAACTATGTGTGTGTGTGTGTGTGTGTGGGGGGGGGATTCATTCAGAGTCAACCCACATCTCACTCCCACCGGCCGACCTTTAATTCCTTAATTCAGAAAATTAAAGTGTTATTTTCATTTACTTTATTTCCTTTCAACGCTGCCTGAAGTGTTTTACAATTATAGGCCACACACTGCAGGGGAAGACAAACGATGTTGATGGGGGATGGCGAGGGGGGGGAGGCCAAGTGGAAAACGTAAAGGAATTGTACCCTCCCTCGGCTTAAATGGAAAAATATCAAGTGGTATTCAGACGAATGCAATTTACCAAAACCTCTTAAAGGGTACTTGACAAGATATATTAAACAAGGTGTCTGATTTTGTAGAAAACAAAAGGACATAATTGTGCCTTGTTGAAGCAGGAGAGTCCACTTTAATACAGTCAATGCAGAGACTGTATTCAAATTAGAATTCACTGACAGATGAATGGATATCTAGAGTAGAAAGGGGTTACGATAACACATTGAATGTTTTATTTTATTGTATTTATTTAATGATAAATACAGGCATATATTGAATAAAAAAAGGTCAAAATGTGTCTAGAGAAAGCAACATGGAGCACAGAGACAGCCCTGGCTGGGGTGACGATGGCTCTGCATGGGTCAAAGTGTATTAAAGTGCATGAAACATAAATTAGTAAATACAATGACCAGGTCAAGATGTTGAGCATGTGGTGTGTAAATAAAGGAGAACAGCGCAAGATAAAAGGTGAGAAAAGTGCTGGACTGTGCATGTGACTTTATAATTAGACTTCTACCACATGCTCAAGGGCACAGGTGTAGCAGGAGGAAAAAAGAATGAAAAACAATAAAGCTGTCATAAATAATGTAAGCGTTCAGATAAAGGGCTTTCCTATCTATTCTGTCAGTTTGCCGAGAAATACAAAAGTAACCACACGTACCTGTGTATTTTGACTAAATGTACCTGTACATGCATTTGTCACCAGCTGTCTTTGGCCAGAGCCACAATATTTTTTTAATGATGATACAGATTCATAGTTGTTGAGTTTGAGAAAGTTATTTTGCATCCATGCTTTTGCATTGGTACAGTAAGTCAGATAGTGAGGGTAGAATGGATGACTGCGGTGATGGTCTTGGCGGAGAGGTATAGTTGTATGTCATCGGCATGTTGGCAGAGGATCTGTACAACATGTAGAGGACGAAGAGGAGGGGACCAACTACTGAGCCCTGAGGGACACCGTGGGTAAATGGGGACAGTGGAGGAGTTGCAATTGTTGATAGAGATGTTGGTGACAGAGGTGTGATTTCAGCCAGGAAACGGCAGTGCCAGTTATTTCAAAGGAGGACTGGAGGCGTGTCATGAGGATGGAGTGGTTGACGGTGTCAAAGGTGGTGCAGAGGTCAAGGAGGATGAGGATGGAGAGAGGAGAATGTCGTGGTGACCTTTAGAAGAGCAGTTTCTGTGTGTTGTGTATTGAACGGAAGCCGGATTGAAAGGGATTTGAGATGGGGGCATTACTTTGGTGAAGAATGGAGAGAGTGAGGGGAGACAGGCCATGGGTGGAGAGGATTGCATGGGTTGAGGATGCAGGTGGAGATTTCTATATCAGTGATTCCGGAGGATAGGTGAGATGCAGTGATTTCTGTGAAGGAGGTGACTGGATGCTTGGAGAATTGAGGGGTGTCAGGTTTAGGATCATGGCTGTTGGTGAAAGAGATCATGGCTGTTGGTGAAAGAGAAGGTGGCCAGTTCAGCGTACATTTTACATTAAAAGAATTACAATCGATCAATCATACCGTATTTGCTAGTGGTGATGGTGGCTATAGAGGTTTGAGCTGGTGGTGGAGAAAAGTGACTTAGGCTTGTTGCTGCCAGATTGGATGCCGGTGGAGTAGTGAAAGGTGTTGAGGGCGTCTAAATATTGCTGCTGGAGTCGTTTGTATAGCTTGGAGTGGACAGTGAGACCATTTCTTTTGGCAAGCTGTTCAAGCTGGCGGCCCTTAGAGCTGATGATCCATCAGATGGGCCAAAGCACAAGCACAAACCAAAAGACAGCAGATGTACTGAATGAGAGAGAGTGGGGTGGACACCATAGAGTGTATATATAATAGAGAACGGATAGCCCCGCCCCCAGTTATTCATCTCAATGCAAGTGCTCAGTGGCGTTTTGAAGCATGCGGAAGTAGCTGAATCCAGGTGCATTGTGGGGGAAGCGCGCGTGCCGAATCTGAAGCCGGTGGGACGAACGGTTCTCGAGATACGCGGATTACATACACGCACACACACAGAGATTTCTCACATTTATTGTAAGATTATAGGGAAATGTAATGATTATACTGTATGAGTGGGGAGTATATATTTTGGAGTATTTTGGGCTAAGTTAAATCATAAAGCTATGTAGGCCTACAGTATACACACACACACACACACACACACACACACACACACACACACACACACACACACACACACACACACACACACACACACACACACACACACACACACACACACACACACACACTTTGTATTGTGACCTGAATGCACACAAAGTCATAAATACATAAATAAAATACAAACAATTACTCACCTTTTGTTCGATATATTGCAATAAAAACATGTCTTCCCCAAAATCCCCAGGCACACTTGGACCCACCTGTCTCGCAGTACAGCGCTGTGCCTCAGCTGTTTGAGAACTACTGGTCTGGACATATTTGGAAAGGGACATTTGTGACCAGTAGCGTGACCATTAACAGCTTTCGTGAGACAAGCCATGCAAGCAACGCTGCCAAGTAATCGCTCAAATATTGTTGAGTTTGTCGTTTGTCGCCTGGCCAATTTTCTGACATGCAGTAAACAAACGCCAGACACAGAGCTACTGTAGACATTTGCATAAAACACAGTTAAAAGTGTTAATTCAAGTATTAACCATATTAACCCTAGTCTCAAGTAGCTAAAGAAAATCTGTGATCTCTGCCTACTTACAGTATGTCAGGGGAAATATCAATTCAGTCTGGGTGGAAACTATTTGGAAATATTAACAAATAACAGCTTAATATTGGGACAGTATCAGGCTTGGTTTATGCAGTGGACATAGGTTTGTTATTACTGATCGCCATCCAAGCCCATTAAGGTACGTTAGATCCAGACATAATCAGTAGGTGGAGATCTCTGACAAAGCCTATCATTCGTATTTTGGACAAATTGTGCCAATGGAAAGTGATGCATTGTGAGGTTGTACAGTATATCGATACAAATCTTGCTATTTGTCATACAACAAAGTATATACTGTAGGGCAGGGGTCTTCAACGTTTTCAGGCCCCTTAGCTGAGAGCGACATGAAGCAGGGACCCCCTCCTCTACATATTGTATAAATGTGTGATACAGACTTTCATCGATTTCATAGATAGATTCATAAACTTGTTTGACAAAACTGTCATCAGTCCGTTAGATTCGTGTTTATGTGTTTTTCTTTCAGACTTTTAACTATTTAAATTGTCGTTACTTACTAAACCTGACCTTTCACTCTGTACTTGGTAAGCTCTTTTTTACCTCTTCACCAAACCTATTTGCCAAAAAATATATATTTTTTGGCTAAAGTTCTCAGAATTGGGATGCGAGGATTCAAGTTGTTAATTTAAAAAATATATATCCTAACGCAAAGATTTAGCGGCCCCCCTGTAGTAACTCTGAGGACCCCCTAGGGGTCCCGGACCCCCGGTTGAAGACCCCTGCTGTAGGATTTATGTGTTTAAAGTGTAAAGATATGGCAAGAAAATAACTAACAGAAACGTAGCTACCACACATCGACTGGTGCTGGACCAAAGAGGCTTCAGTTCAAAAAGGTAGAGCCCACACACCAAAGAAGGTAAAAGTTCTCCTATACAAAATAACTGACAACGCTTGGATCCGCCGTGGAATAACCACACACAGACACACATGCACGCCGCGTGCAGTCGGACCGTCTGCAGACATGCAGGGGCCAGAGGATAGAAGCAGGCAGGTTCAGTGATTCCGGTGTCAGAGGCAGTCTGAAGGCCAGGGGCGTCACGTACAAGGGGGGGAAAGTGGGACTGAGTTACTAGGGCCCAAGGTGGAGGGGCCTTAATTATTTTATACTTTAGCTATTGAAAAATAGCATATATACAAGCTCACAGCGCGGCACCGAGTGCCGCACTGTGAGCTTGTAGATCTGCTATTTTTGAAAAGTCGTGAAAATGTGTGCAAATCTTTTAATATATGTATTTTTAAGTGAACATTTGTAACTAAAATTTTGCTTCTGGGGGGTCCCTGGAAGTAAATATTTTGAGATGGGGGTCCGTGGCCAAATACATATCATTTTAGGGGTCCTTGACATGAAAAAGTTTGAGCACCACTGAAATAGAAACATAGGTTTTTCAAAAAACCTTAGGAGGATTTGAAATATTCAAAGACTTGCACAAATGTTCACAATAAAAATAAAAATAAATAGCAGATCTAGAAGCTCGCACGGTGAGCTTGTATAGCTGCTATTTTTCAATAGTTAAAGCACAAAATGTGAGTGAATCCTTGCACCCAAGGCCCAGAATTTGGTGCGACACCCCTGCTGAAGGCTCTCTCCTCCGTGTCGATCTTCTCTCCACTAGACCTTACATGGCAGCTCTCCTCTCCGGGGCATACTGGGAAGACAGCAGGGGTGAGCGGAGGACAAGGAGCGCGGGGATGGAGAGGGGGTAAAGCGGCATGGCAGGTACTAGGGGATTGTTGCAATGCCCTTGACACGAGGGAAACGCTGGAATGAGAGCGAACAAGTGCAGACGAGGAAAGGGTATGTAAAGAGAGAGACAAGAGAATGCCTCTGGAGGAGGATTGCGTTTGCGGCGCGTGCACGGTGTTTGGCCATGTGTGTTCGGGCTGAAATAGTGGCCTAGTAAATGGGTGCAAGACCAAATAGAGTGCATCTGACTTCTGTTGGGCCCTGCCTGTGTGTGGAAAAATATGGTCACCAGAGGTGTGTGTGTGTGTGTGTGTTTGTGTGTGTGTGTGTGTGTGTGTGTGTGTGTGTTTGTGTGCGTGCATGCGTGCATGCGTACATGCGTGCAGGCGTGCATGTGCGCGCGTATGTGTCAGGCAAGGGCTTTTCTCTGGGCTAGCAGATGTTTTGCTCTCACCTTGCCATACCTCATAACGTGTGATGGCTCTGGACCTGGGGCCAGTCTGGCATACTCACAAACATGAAAGCATGCACGACGTGCACGTGCACATGCACGCACAGATGTTGAAAATGGGGGAGTTAATTTGGTCTTGCACACTCAATCATATCGATGCACGTATACACAAAAATGGGTAAAAACATAAACATACACACAAGAAAAGAGGTACACAGATTCTTCCAACGCTGCATGCATGTCATCATTGGCAGTGTTATTAATGCCCTAAAGAAAAAAATTCCAAAATCTTAGTGTGTCGAATTTAGCACCCTTGCGTTCTTTTATAGCAAGGTGGGTCCAAAATGAAGCACGCTCCTGTTCTTTAACTGTTACACCAAACCTGACAAACATTGATAGTGTTTGCCATTCCAGTTCATCAGCATGGGGAGTCGTTAGGAATACAACGGTGGTGGACTGGTGCTGGTGTCGTTGGTGCTGTTCATTCCAGGTGTGGTGGTGAAGCTGGCTGCAGCGGTGGGCATGGACGGATTAACCCCAGCGAAGGCCCCTGGCCGATAATTTTTTAGGGCCCCCCCACCCTCCACCATAACCCTCCTCCCTCCTGACGTGCACTACCCAGCTCGGATTTTAAGCCATGATGTTCATCTGTGGGCCAAGAAAGCACCTGTAGACAACAGAGGAGGGGCCCACACATTTGATATTTAATTAACGTATACATTTAATTTTAGTAAATTGCCAATGACCACGCGACCCAGTTCCCCCAAGGGCCCATGAGAGCCATGGGCCCCTGGCAACGGCCCCACCGGCCCAATGGTTAATACAGCCCTGGCGGTGGGCACTGGTGGACAGCCTAGCGTCTTGGTGGTCTCTGCCAGCACCACGGTGCCACTGGCTGCGACGATGGCCACTGGTGGTGGGCCTGGCGCTGCGGTGGTCGCTGGTGGTGATAGACCAGGTGGTGGGCCTAGTGTCACGGTAGTCGCCGGTGTCCTGGCGCTGCTGTCCTCTGCTGGCAGCGGTGTCTTGCTGGCTTGGCAGCGAAGTGTAGCATGGTGCCCTGGATTAATCTCTTCTTCCTTGTTGGTTGCTTAAGCTTCATCTTTTGTAGTAGTACAATAATGAAAATGGAACGGTCTGTTGACTCTTTATACCATTGTTTCCCAAGCACTGGGTCGGACACATTTTTATGGGTCCCTTAATTTTTTGTTTCCTTCATTTTGTTTTTAAATTTTTTTTTATTTTTTTTTATTATATTTATATGGTTTTCATGAAGAAAAAAAAAATAACAATGATTTCATGAAGTAATTTCATGAATAAATAAAAGAAAAATCTAAGAAATTCCATAAATTAGAAAAAAAAATCTATGAAGTATTTAAAATAGCCGCGTTGTGAGCTTGTAGATCGGCTTTTTTCACAAGTTTGGGTAACGGGCAAATGTCTAATTTCTCTTTTGGGTCTCGAGGTGAAATGTTTTATACGGAACCACTGCTTTATACTGTACCTGGCAGGTAAAACAGGTTCTGCCGACTTGCTGCCCCTCATTTGAAAACAAAGGCAACATGCATGTGTGCCATTCCCACAGTATGGACACGGTGGTGATTGGCTGCCCGTCTTGCCCGTCAGCCAATAGCGGGGCAGCCAATGTATCTTTATTGTTGTCGGAGGAGGAGCAGATTTGGTTTCTCCATTTTTTTCCCGCCTCTGTCTTTCAGCAGCTATAGGCAAGAGCTCAATTGGCAGGGCAACTGCCCGAGTTGCTCAGCGCTGTACACTTCTGCACAAGGCTGTGATTGTCTTGAAGCAAATCTCTTTTAATCGAGAGGGTATAATCCACTCTGGATTACACAGAGTTGCAGTGAGGGAATATAACTAGTTTACTCAAGTAATGTAGTTGCGTAAGATGTTGAGGTACTTTTACTCTACTTATTACTTTATACTACTTACACTTCATCTTGATGATAAAATGATTTATTATGAACCGAGTGGCTGAGGCTATATTTGAATGTCTAAAATGAAATATATATAGTTAAGGTGGCCTTTACACTAGCAGATAATCCGGGCATTGGAAATCTGGTGTCATCAAACCAGGGCCGGATCTAGCCTTTAGTAGTAGGTGGGGCAGCAAGAAATGATAGGGGGGCACCTCCAGCCCACGCCGTTAGGCGTGGGCGGAAAAAAATGGGGGGATCAAACCCCCTAAAACACCCGAAATGCATAAAAAACAAAGCATTTTGGCACACTTATACCTATAACACGCATTACAAACAACAGGTCTTACACCTATCTCTCTCTGTCTCTATATATTGTAGTAGAGATGGACTGATTGCAAAATTCTTGGCCGGTACCGATCCACCGGTTTTATGAAGGTCTGACCTGCCAAAACTGATTTTCCGATACCGATTTCTTTAGCTATGAACTAGAAAATAGGGTTGCTCCAATACCCTTTTTTCAGGCCAAGTAGGCCTACAAGACATACTTCAATTTGAGTACCAATAAGCTAGAAGAACACTAATGCCAAATCAATCACAAAAGTACAATATCCAAAATCACAGACAATATCCAGTCTAATATGATATGGATATAATATTGATGCCAGCTGATCATTCATTCACTGTAAGGCCTAAATGGTAAATGGTGCATTTATATAGCGCTTTTAATCCAAAGCGCTTTACTTGTGCATTACATTCACCCATTCACACACACATTCATACACCGGTGGCGGAGGAAGCCATGCAAGGCACCAACCTACTCACCGGAGGCAATTAGGGGTTCAGAGTCTTGCCCAAGGACCCTTCGACATTAACTCAGGGGGAGCCCGGATTCGAACTGGGAACCCTTCGGGATTTATACCCTTCATGCTCTAATACCAGTTTCTCTACCCCTGAGCTATGCCACCTAAAGTTAAAAATACATACTATTGTATATTGTATAATTGCTGTGCCATTGCTTCTGTCTGTGTCACTGTTAGAGCTGCATGATTATGGCAAAACCTTTATTTTAAAATTATTGGTATACATATTGAGATCATTTATTTCAAATATTATTAATAATATTATTATTTAATAAATATTTTTTAACAAGCAAAACGATTGTCTTAAAAGCTAAAATAAATAAGGTTGCATTCATTGTCTTCAAGGTGAGAAATTTACCTTGTGTCACAGTAGTCTGACTCTAGTCTATTCCTTCCTTTCAAATATTTAAGGGCAAAATATTACCTCATGACCCTGGCTGTTCCTGTTGTTTTGGGTTGTAAAACCTCTGTAAGGGACTTAAAATGTTACATAATACATTTCTGTTGCTTAATGTACTTTGTGAAACTATCGGAGGATACTATAACGACCTTTAACAGGCTTCACCTGGACATGCATTGATTAATCCAGCGTGTGGACAGACACACATGACACCACGCAAAGTGAACTGACTTTTTTTTTTTCCAACAACAGAGAAACGGGAGGTGGTTTTCCTTTGAAACTGGCTAAAATAAAGGGAAATTTATAGGATGGCTTTTTCTGTCGCTTGCAACAGCTTTTGCAATGCTGTTGCTTTCTGTTAAATGAAAGTGAAAGTAAACTCATTCTGCATGGACCGTCTGGACTGGAGGCAGGAAAGCCTTGCGATGCTTTTTTTTTTTTCCTTCTTCTTTGAGACTACATTGACACAGGATTATGGAATATATCCTTACATTGCAAAGGTAATCAGCATCATCTGTATTCTGTTGTACTGTAGGCTGCCACTAAGTAGACTGGCTGCTATTTGCTAATGTTTAAATTAGTCCAGAGCATGTCAGTGACCGTCCGGTCACCGATGCGGCCGGCCGATTTTTGATTTTTGCATGCCATCATGTTTGGTGGGGCAGACAGGGCATTTAGGGGGGCATTGCCCCCCCTTGCCTATGCCTAGATCCGGCCCCGCATCAAACGCTACAGGATAATCGTTTAAGATTCTCTTACCAGATTATCTAAACATGCACACACAACACGATTAAAAAAAAAGTGGGGGCACCGCAAGCTACAAGATTCTCACATGTGGAAGCAGAAGAAGTAAACATTGGGACGAGACGAAAAATATGGCAAGCGAACGTGTTTTAAAAGTCTGTTGGACATCATGCAGCGCCTCCTCTGTGTGTGTGTGCGTGCGCTCGCTCGTGCGTGAGAGAGAGAGAGAGAGAGAGAGAGAGAGAGAGAGAGCGAAAGAGAGAGAGAGAGAGATGGTCCCGTCTCGTCAGATCAGCGGGCTGTCGGCAACAACAGTCCCTTGGGTCCGAACAGCGGGGTCAGTGGCTGTCTTTCTCTCGCTCGCCCACTGTGCTGCTCCATATCAGTGGCGATCCAGATAAATATCAAACATTTGTGTAAATAGTCGGGGTGGCTCCGACCGTCCTTAACCCTGTCCGAGCACCTCGGCGGGATTAAGATTGGATCTTTAAACCCTCACACTAGACCACATTTATGCCCGGAAAAAAAAAATAACAATGATTTCATGAAGTAATTTCATGAATAAATAAAAGAAAAATCTAAGAAATTCCATAAATTAGAAAAAAAAATCTATGAAGTATTTAAAATAGCCGCGTTGTGAGCTTGTAGATCGGCTTTTTTCACAAGTTTGGGTAACGGGCAAATGTCTAATTTCTCTTTTGGGTCTCGAGGTGAAATGTTTTATACGGAACCACTGCTTTATACTGTACCTGGCAGGTAAAACAGGTTCTGCCGACTTGCTGCCCCTCATTTGAAAACAAAGGCAACATGCATGTGTGCCATTCCCACAGTATGGACACGGTGGTGATTGGCTGCCCGTCTTGCCCGTCAGCCAATAGCGGGGCAGCCAATGTATCTTTATTGTTGTCGGAGGAGGAGCAGATTTGGTTTCTCCATTTTTTTCCCGCCTCTGTCTTTCAGCAGCTATAGGCAAGAGCTCAATTGGCAGGGCAACTGCCCGAGTTGCTCAGCGCTGTACACTTCTGCACAAGGCTGTGATTGTCTTGAAGCAAATCTCTTTTAATCGAGAGGGTATAATCCACTCTGGATTACACAGAGTTGCAGTGAGGGAATATAACTAGTTTACTCAAGTAATGTAGTTGCGTAAGATGTTGAGGTACTTTTACTCTACTTATTACTTTATACTACTTACACTTCATCTTGATGATAAAATGATTTATTATGAACCGAGTGGCTGAGGCTATATTTGAATGTCTAAAATGAAATATATATAGTTAAGGTGGCCTTTACACTAGCAGATAATCCGGGCATTGGAAATCTGGTGTCATCAAACGCTACAGGATAATCGTTTAAGATTCTCTTACCAGATTATCTAAACATGCACACACAACACGATTAAAAAAAAAGTGGGGGCACCGCAAGCTACAAGATTCTCACATGTGGAAGCAGAAGAAGTAAACATTGGGACGAGACGAAAAATATGGCAAGCGAACGTGTTTTAAAAGTCTGTTGGACATCATGCAGCGCCTCCTCTGTGTGTGTGTGCGTGCGCTCGCTCGTGCGTGAGAGAGAGAGAGAGAGAGAGAGAGAGAGAGAGAGAGAGAGAGAGAGCGAAAGAGAGAGAGAGAGAGATGGTCCCGTCTCGTCAGATCAGCGGGCTGTCGGCAACAACAGTCCCTTGGGTCCGAACAGCGGGGTCAGTGGCTGTCTTTCTCTCGCTCGCCCACTGTGCTGCTCCATATCAGTGGCGATCCAGATAAATATCAAACATTTGTGTAAATAGTCGGGGTGGCTCCGACCGTCCTTAACCCTGTCCGAGCACCTCGGCGGGATTAAGATTGGATCTTTAAACCCTCACACTAGACCACATTTATGCCCGAGGATCACCCCCTTTAATCAGTCAGTCAGTCACACAGTTCTCACTACAAACACTTTACATGTGTCCCTCTGGGCTTGATAAAAATGACAAATAAACTCTTAACAATTCTGTTTATAGCATTCACTGTCCTGTGTGTGTGTGTGTGTGTGTGTGTGTGTGTGTGTGTGTGTGTGTGTGTGTGTGTGTGTGTGTGTGTGTGTGTGTGTGTGTGTGTGTGTGTGTGTGTGTGCGTGCGCGCGTGCGTGTGTGCACGCGCGCGTGTGTATGTGTGTGTGCATGTTTGCATACATGCATGTACCAAGTACTACTCTGTTCATTCTGTGATGAACACTGACACGAATACTCAAGCACGCATACGCACACACACACATGCACACACACACACACACACACATGCACAAACACATGCGCGCACGCACACACGCATTCAAACACACACACACACACACGCACACACGCAGGCAAACACACACACACACACACACACACACACACACACACACACACACACACACACACACACACACACACACACACACACACACACACACACACACACACACACACACACACACACACACACACACACACACAACTATTATCACAATAAGTGTAGCCTATACTTTATCCCTACGTGGCTATAGCCTTACACTCATAAATGCATTTCCAAAATCCATCCTTCTGGTGTCTTACAAAATATGTTAATACCTATATCAGCATGGAGAAATAATGTTCAAACAAGACAGGGACTAATAATGACTTGGTGAGGCCAGACATCACTGATCTAAGCACTCCATCTATGACAAATACCCCTATATTTGGGCAAGGTCTGTATTCTCTGTAACCCTATGCTATATACACAGGGCCAGAGGTATGTGCCTTTAACTATGCCTTTAAGTAGTTGGTGGGCTGCAGAGGTGTATTATGGGATGCGCTGGTACTGTTGTTACTTCTTGTTCAGGTAGAGAAGAGTGTGGCCACGCACATAACAAGGAAGTGATATTTCATTTGTTTACGAGTGGTAGTACTGAAGATAGAATCCCGGCTGTTCACGTGATTACCTTGGAATATATTTGTGTTATTAAATCACCAGTTCTCCAGCACGGACTCCTTACTTATTTTAGCATAGAACAAAGTTAAGGATTGCTCTGAAACGAAGAGGAGGACGGTGGTTATAGGTCTCAGATCCAACTGTTGTTGACTTTTATTGCCAAATGAAATATTTCAAGAAATACAAAAACATTACGTGAAAATAATTGTGGCATTGATTGGTCCAGCAATTTGTGATATTAGCCCCGGACACACAGACGGACAGACAGACAGACAGACAGACAGACAGACAGACAGACAGACAGACAGACAGACAGACAGAACCATTTTTAGACGTCTCTCCTCCTAAAGAACCACGGCATAAAAAGCCCCTCTAGCGGTTCTCCGGTCAGATTCCGTAGCTAATGAAGGAGGGCAAAGATAAAAGGGTGCCTTTGAAAAAGACACATTCTTAGCAGAGTCACATGAGTCCGTCCCAATTTAGCCTAACCTGGCTCACGCCCGCCCTCTATTGAGACCCCATACACACGTACGTATATGCATGCACATGCATACGGGCACACATGTGCACGCATGTGCGTATGCACAAGTCATTTTGAAAAAAGGCAACACAAGGACACAGACATGGGTGAGCGCACTGACTGGAGCACATACACAAACATGCTTGTGCAAAGACACACGACACGCGCGCTCGGCTCTTGTCATTACCCACTCCGTCAAAGGAGATCATACGGGCATTAATTGCGAGTGCAATCATGCTCTGAGCCTACGGTTCAAAGGAGCTGATAATGAGCTGTGATAGGTCCAGCTGATGGAAGGAACCAGGCTGGCTGCCACACATGCGCATGCAGTTGCACACACATGAGCCCGTGTGCATGGGTGCGTGCATGTATGTGTGTGTTTCGGGAGAGTATCATGTGAACATGCATTCTACTCCCCATCTTACTGTAGTGACATTTCACTTGGGGCTGAAGTTTAAAGAACGCTGAATATATCGTCACCATTATGTTCCTGCAAACAGTCAAATACTCACTTTTTTAAATGTAATACTGAAAGTGAGGTTTCTGGTGTGCATGACAGCTTCTGTACAACCTATTTACAGACACACACACACACGCACGCACATTCGTCATGCACGCAGTCGCACACACATACACACCCACTCACACTTTAAGCCTACTTTTTATGTCTCATTTCCATCTCCTTCTCACAGCAGGGGAGGGGGATTTCAACATCCTGGGCGAACAGAACTCCTTGGCGTTCCACATTGTCGGTTTGGGGATGTGATAAAAATATCAACCCCATCCTTGTGTTGAGGTCTGGCCTCACTGTACCCACAGAACATGAAACCAATGCCGCCTTCGCCACAGCTCTGGCCCTCTAGCGGCTAGCTGTCACAATGTGTGCACACGTGTTATGCATATTCTTGGATGACTAAGCCCTTTATTACAATTGTGACCGTTGCTTGAATGCAGGGGTGTCGCACCAAATTCTGGGCCCTGGGTACAAGGATTCACTGCGGGCCGCCATGAACGCATTATTACGCATTATTTTGTGCTTTAACTATTGAAAAATAGCAGATATACAAGCTCACTACTGCAAGCTTGTAGATCTGCTATTTTTGAAAAATCTTGAAAATTTGTGCAAGTCTTTGAATATTTCAAATCCTTGAGGTTTTTGAAAAACCTATGTTTCTGTCAGTGGTGCTCAAACCTTTTCATGTGAAGGACCCCCAAAATGATATGTATTTGGCCACGGACCTTTGCTTAAAAAATACATGTATTCAAAGATTTGCACAAATTTTCACGACTTTTAAAAAAATAGCAGATTTACAAGTTCGCGGCCCTCGGAGCCGCACTGTGAGCTTGTATATCTGCTATTTTTCAATAGCTAAAGTATAAAATAATTCCAGGCCCCTCCACCTTGGGCCCTAGTAACTCAGTCCCACTCCCCCCCCCCCTTGTGACACCCCTGCTTGAATGTGTGTGTGTGTGTGTGTGTGTGTGTGCGCGTGTGTGTGTGTGTGTGTGTGTGTGTGTGTGTGTGTGTGTGCGTGCGTGCGTGCGTGCGTGCGTGCGTGCGTGCGTGCGTGCGTGCGTGCGTGCGTGCGTGCGTGCGCGCGCGCTCGAGCGTGCGTGCGTGCGTGCGTGTGCACACATGCGCGTGCGTGTGTGCAAAGCCTATGTGTGTGTATTGTGTAGGCAGCCACTCTATAGCTGCTAACCTGTCTTGTAGCTGCCTCTGTATTCCTGGCATGGCTGTGGTCGATAAGACAGTGCCATGCAATATTAATGCAGCCTTCTACTGTGGTGGGTAAGAGCTTCGGACAGCCTCCGCTACTGTTTCGCATCGAATTCTGAACATGCACGCTTCCACCCAGGCCTCAAGAAAGAAGACAGGGGAGAGAGACGGTAGGGATGGGACGATATGAACATTTCATATCACGATTATTGTGACAAAAAAAATCACGATTTACAATATTATCGCGATAATCAAAATCCATTATCCTGGGGCGGCCAAAAAATAGCAGATCTACAAGCTCACAACGTGTCACAACGTGACACATTGTGAGCTTGTGGATCGGCTATTTTTTGGCAAAGACATCTGATAGAGGGTGAAAAAAAGACTGTATCAAGTATGAAGTATCAAGTTATAAGTATCTTTTACCAATTATAGTGGGTTTAAGTACCGGATATGCAGCTCAGCAAATAAAGGGTGAATTGATCCGAGTCCATGACAGAGGACGATATCACAATGAATTAAATCTCCACGATACAACTATCGTGAGTGTTTTTTATCACGATAAACGATAATATCGCGGATCGTCCCATCCCTAAGAGACGGAGACGCCGGGGAGAGAGACGGAGAGGGAGACAGATACGGGGGGTGACTGTGAAAGAGGGGCTTGGCAGACAACGAAAAAATGGGGAGGATGAAATAGAAATGGGTGGGGGGGATTCATGGGTGGAGGATGGGGAAAAGAGTTGGAGGAGGTGGATGGGGTGTGAAAGGGAATAAAAGTGGCAACGAGAAGAGAGGCATAGAGAAAATGAGAAGAGGAGAATTGGATGAATAGGAAAGAACTGGCGACGCCGATTTGAAAGATGAGTGGGTGAAAATGGAGATGGAAAAGGGGAATGATAGAAGTGGTAATAGAGATACAATATGTAAAAAAGAAAAGTAGCTGAAAGGGAGAGAGAGAGGGGAACGAGAAGAGGGGTGAAATTTAGATGGAAAAGCAGCTCGAGGGGGAGAAGATATGAGAAGGGAGAGAGAGAGCAATCTGTCCATCAGAGATGTTAATGAGCAGCACTGAACACACAACCAGATAGAAAACATAATTATAGATTATAGGGTCATCTGATATCAATACCGCTCTGTTTTCCATTCACATGTCATTCTCTCCAAAATGACAGGAGCCAAGCATATCTTGCATGTTAACGGCTGCCTGGCAAACTTTATACTGGAGCAATTAAAATTGAGGCGTGTCAGTAACACAAAAAAATAAGAAGAAGAAGGATGGATTTTATGAGAGTGAAAAAGCAATCTTTACATAACACTTAACTGACAGCACAGAGAAGAACCCTGACCTACATTTGCAGAGTTTATATATCTCACTCGGCTCTTAATGTGGGATTCTCAAGAGATAAGGTTTCAGAAGTTGGTCCTTGTTAAGTGGACCGAATTTCTCATGGGATGCGTCTCAACTCTTTTGGCTGTCTCCCTAATATGCTGTATTACCAGCGACGTGCAGAGAATGTTAGAGAGGCAGGGGCTGAAATGTGTAAAAGGGCCTTTTGGTGAAAATATCGAAAACAGCAGACCTCCAAGCTCACAACGCGTTGCAGCGCGACGCGTTGTGAGCTACACAGAGCTACACAGAGCTACACAGAGACACAGAGCTACACAGAGAGGTCAATTCTTTCAACATAAGACGCTGTGTTCAAGTTCAGGAGAGTTCGGACAAGGCAGTTCTCTTGAATGCTGCCAGGTATGGCATGGAAAGAGGGAATTTTGCATTTCTTTCACCATAGTAGAAACTGTATTCATGGTCTGGAGGGGGCACTTTTTAACAGACAGATAAAAGGGCAGGGGCTTAAGCCCCCCTTTGATGTCTATGTGTGCACGTGCCTCTGTATTACTTGCACAGCTCTCCCTCCCTCCCTCCCCTCCGGATGCATTTAGTCCAGAAACTCAAAAAACGACTTGAGTGTTGGCGGGTGGGTAATTTATTCATATTCTGGTGGTAGGTTAATGACGGCGTGCTGAGAGCAGAGAACAGAGAGGCAACCTCAAAAACTCAAGCTCAGTGACATTTCCAAGAAATGGCAGTTAAATTACGGCCTTTCAAAATGTAAATCCCTTTGGGTCTAACACTCCATGATTTGTTGGCAGCGCTTTCAATGGAGGGCTCACGGTTTTGCATTTGCATGCGGCGTCGGGGGGTATCTGCATTATTTTGTAAACACAAAGTAGGAAAACAGTCATGAATCTCTATTTGGTATTTGAGTTTGTCGTCTGATTCTCGCTCTCTTTTTCTTTTCTTTTTTTTTTTTTTGCTCTCTGCCAAGGTTGCTTTCATCAAGGGAGAGTTATGTTTGGAAAAATACATAACTCAAACCCATTACGGCTTGCTTTTAGCGTCAAGTAACACAAACTGAAGTACACTGGTGCAACACTTGATGATGCATTATCGACTCAAGTGGGCGAATTCCGGCTTTGGCAACATACAAATGAAACCAGTTTTCAAGGTCTATTTGATAATAGGCTGAGGGATACGGCACCGCCAGCTCTGTTCTTTTATCAAATACGCTATTGTCTATATATATTCAAATGTGTGAAATTGCAGTTTGAGCTTATTTAAATTCCGTGACATTCAATAATGTGGACATGTGGCCAATAACAGCAAGCGGCACAGTGCAGTGTTTTAGTTGTGACAGAATGGGGAAAAAAAGCACCCATTCCTAAGAGGGACATCAGGAGAAAAGAGGTTGACATATTCACTGTAAGCACTCATTCAGAACCTCTCCATTCAACAGCATATATCTCTCTTTTTTCACACACACACACACACACACACACGCACACGCACATGCACACGCACACACGCACGCGCACACACGGTATCTCTTCTCGTATCTCCCCCTTTAGCCCACAAGTGTTTGGTTTTCTGTTTTCCATTTGAGTCCTCATATCGCCAGCGCTGTATCTATCTACTCACATTGACACTTCAAAGCGGTAGGGTCAATGGCCAAGTGACATTGCTTTGTAGAGCAATAACACTGCACTCACCCATCCCTCTCTCTCTCTCTCTCTCCCCGTGCCTTCTACTAAGCTGTGAGCATGCTCTGCACACACACGCACATGCACACACACACACACACACAAGCTACAGTACACTGCACACGCACATGTCATAGATGGATCTAAACATCAGCCGGTCGCTGTTGTTTTCAATATTACTTTTTTTATTGCATACAGAAAAGACACACACACACACGCACACACACACACACACACACACACACACACACACACACACACACACACACACACACACACACACACACACACACACACACACACACACACACACACACACACACACACACACACACACACACACACACACACACACACACTCAGTGTTACTCAGGTGATGGGGGCTGTGTGTGTATGTGTGCTAGAACGTATATGGCATTATATTACATGTAATGGGATTGCATCACTTATTGACTCCAAAAAGTTAAACATGCAATCCATCAAATCCTAATGTCTTTGAAAAGCTGCAGTGGTCAAATTAAATTGCTTTCAATAAACCATTTATTAATGTATTTTTTGCCTAATGTATGTTTATGGTCGTACAGTAGGCTACTTGTGTGTTTTGTTTCCGTGTGTCTGTGTGTGTGTGTGTGTGTGTGTGTGTGTGTGTGTGTGTGTGTGTGTGTGTGTGTGTGTGTGTGTGTGTGTGTGTGTGTGTGTGTGTGTGTGTCCACTTTTTGAATCAATTTAATTTGTTTTATCCATACTCTGATTCTAGCATCTTTCCATCTGTCTCCTATACCACAGACACCCAGAGGCAAGTCTGCAAGTCTGTGAGCGAGCACGCACACGCACACGCGCACACACACACACACACACACACACACACACACACACACACACACACACACACACACACACACACACACACACACACACACACACACACACACACACACACACACACACACACACACACACACACAGAGAGAGAGAGAGAGAGAGAGACCATGATTTGTTTTGTTTGACTTAAACTAATTTTGAATAATTGCTCCATTGATCCATTAGTGTTCGGGAGAACATTTGTATCAAGCTTTAATTAATTTCTTCCGAGCAAATCTCACAATTCAAATCCACACTCTCTGTAGTGTGCATCTTTCAAAGTGTGAAGCCGTTTTGTATTCTGATAATTAAAGCCCACAAATTCCAGTCTTTTAGAGATTTGAGTTAAAAACTGACATGGTTAATAGGTTCAAAAATACATTAGGCCTATACCATTACTTTTTAGCAGATCACCATAATCTCACTGACTTCCATTAGACTCGTCTCTTTTTTCACCTTTCTTTTTCTTTTTGCACTTTAAATGACAGAGTCCTCCATATTTCTTTAATCTTATTCCTGCTATGCTTTTCTGTCTCATCTCCTGACCTCCTCCCCCCTAGCTTTGTCAGTACTGGGAAGAATCCAGACTCCCATCAATTCCTTATAATGTCCCAGTCCCCTTTCACCCATCTGCCTAGTCTAAGTATAATCTATGGAAAACATGCTGGTGTGAACATAAGCTCCCATTTAACCACAGCATAAATTGACTACTAAAGCCAGAAAGAACCCAGCTCAGCGCCTGGAGACAAAGACTGCCAACGTTGCTGGAGAGGGCAATTAATCTAAGATGGCCGCCCTTAATCAACACTCATGTCGCCTCTGGTTACCGGGCTAACCTGCTTCAGAACAGATTGCCTCCTGCTGCTGGGTGATGTCATCATTGCGAGACCTCAGCACAATTAATAATAGATCAGCTAGTGAGTGGGTCAAGCTCGGGGCCGTTAGTGAGGCAAAGACTAATATGCTTCCACAGAGTAAAGTGAGGCACGTTCACAGCAGGAGCGGTTAAGATAAAAATAAAACCGCTTTAAGTAACCACAGTTGAGATACAGCTAATCAACTAGCGTGCGTGGCCAAAGTACAGTGCGGTATTTCATCTCTTTTTCATTATTTTTTGCCAGGCATGTTATTACCAGATGGATCACACAGCATAACAACGACTATTTCTTTGGAGGATTTACTGTAGTTGTGCTGAGGGGACACATACAGTACATTAACTGCTTTAACAGCAGGTTGCACAATATTTTATCTAACAACAAAATGTATACAGTAAATCAAAATACACTGAATGTGGTTGTAAAACTATAATTTTGTAGAGAGTGGGATGTTATATTGCTATATCATCAAAGCAATTTAAAGAAAACATTATGGCCTGTGTTTATGTCATCTGTATCAGTGGTTCTCAACCTTTTCAGACCGCGACCCCCAAAATAATCATATTTCCGCCCTGCACAAGCACTTGGAATTGTAGGAGTTGGTGTTACATTTAGTTTGACTCAATCTATTCCAGATCTACATAGCAGATCTACATACATAGCAGATCTACATGCTCACAACGCCTCGCAAAGCGAGGCGTTGTGAGCATGTAGATCAGCTATTTTCACAATGTCTGCCTCTAATATTTGACAATTTGACTATTGTTTGACCAGAGGTACTAAAAAGGTCTTTAAAGTCCTTAAATTGTCACTTTGGAAATGTGCCTGTATACACTTATATATGTTGGTCTGTTTACTGTTGAGTGAGAAAACGTTAACATTTAGCTAAACATCTGGGGACCCCCCAAAATAATTTGGGGACCCCCCACAAGTTGAGAACCACTGATCTGTATGACTATGCATTCATCATTCGATGAACTGAGTATACACAAAGGACCCCAATGGAAACAACAAGCTTTCTTGGGGGAAAAGTCCTTTTAGCAGACCTTGTACTGTACTGTGCCTCCCTGTACCTGTCTCTGCAGACTGTTGATAAAGTATTCAATCAATCAATATCTATTCAAACAGAGCTTCAGAGCGTTATTGCCTAGCTGTGCTCAACATTTTTGGCAGTGGTACAACTTACTATCCATTGTTGAGTTCTCTATTTTGCACTGAACGTTTCTTTCAGCGGTTGCAATTAACATGTCACTTCATGACTATATGCTGCTGTGTGTGTGTGTGTGTGTGTGTGTGTGTGTGTGTGTGTGTGTGTGTGTGTGTGTGTGTGTGTGTGTGCACACGTGTGTGTGTGTCAACAAATGTGCTCATATATATAGTATATCTGAATAGAAGCAGACATTATGCAACATTCACGGTAGAATCCTATCTTTTTGTTGTTCCCTTACCATATTGTTTTTCAGACGGCATGCTAAAACAGCTCAGCCTCTTTCCCATTTACACACCGCATAATTGTTTGTGTAGATGGGGGCTGTTTATGGGCGCTTTTCATATTATGACATGAATGGAAGGATAAAAATGAAATTGTCCATCTTCATTCTCTTTGATGGTCTGACTGAGAAGCATAATTGTGCACGTACTGTACAGAACGACCGATAAACACAGACACAACAAATCCTCTGCAATTAGTTGGCATTTTAGGATGCGGTGCAAGCGGGCAGGGAAGCAAGGCTGCAAACACGGGAAGCTGTGTGTGTGTGTGTGTGTGTGTGTGTGTGTGTGTGTGTGTGTGTGTGTGTGTGTGTGTGTGTGTGTGTGTGTGCGCGCGCGCGCGTGCGTGACGTCTACGCAATAAGGTTTGCAGACATATTATCACCAAGGCAATAAAACATTGGTCCAAAACAAATTCAACCGCCTGTTATGGCCAACTGGATACACTTAAATATACTGTAAAAGAACACTCGGTGCTCATTTAAAACAACGGTGCCACTTGCCGACAAGAGCAGATTTATTTTCCATGGGTCCAATCAGTTCTGGGAGCGATGAAAAACTAGAAAGATGCAATTCTGGGAAATTGTTGGAAGTGTGGTTGCCGTGACTCAAGTCACACTTGCAAATTAAATCTGTCCTTGTCCCTTTTATGCCCATATATGGAGATCCCTGATGTCATCGATATTAAGCCCATATCTTGGAATGCCCATCTACGGACATACTGTGTCAGTCTCATGTGGTCTATGATGTCAGACATCTATGATGTCAGTCATCTCCATATTTGGGAAAAGTTAAATTCTTCCATTTTCCCATTCAAGTCAATGGAGAACATTAATCCACTAATGCATTAATATAAATTAAACTATATATATATATATATATATACCGGTATTGTTGAATAGGGTTTAAGGTTTCAGGGGCTGGTTTAAAGGTGTGTTAAAATCGCCATAGGGCTTCGGTCAGGAAGCAGGATTCCAGATGGTGTATAAAGTTATGGTTTATTGTCAGTTACGCATAACCTTAATATACTGTCAGGGCCCCAGGCCAGGTGGTGCTTGTTCTGCTGCTGCTGCTAAACAACTGAAAATGAGGGCAGTTTATATAGGGGAATACTGATTGATTGTGAGTGAGAACAGGTGAGGTTGAGTGGAGCAGGTGAGTGAGGGGTGGAGTCGATCATGACACAGGCCAGGGGGAGGGACTGTCCAGTGTGAACTTTTGTACAGGTATATACATACAGGTATATATATATGTCACGGTTTGTTAGAGAAACAGGACGGTCGAGAAACGGAGCACTCGTGGTGCCGCACGGGGCGGAGCAAGCGGTCGCCACAACAACGTCCTCCAGGCGGAGCCGCTCGATTGTCCACGACATTGCAAGCGCCGCGAAGGCCAGCGGACCTTGGTCCTGCTCTTCGCCCCCGAGCGCCGCAGGCGCGAGTGGCCGCGAAGAGCGGGCCAGGGCCGCGCGGCCGGCGGAGCGCCGCGCGAGTTACGAAGCCGTGGTGAATGCAATCGTTATATATTTATGCCCAGGCCGTAAGGCCTGGGCAAGCCCACGATAAACGCTCATAGTAAGCTAATGGCTAAGCTAATGGCTAAGCTAATGGCTAAACACCGCCCAGCTAGGCTAGTAAATAAAGAAAGAGAGTCGCAAACGAGTGACGTCAGCGCCTGCACTAGTGAATGGCTGTCTATGGGCTGTCGTCGCCATCTGGTGGTGATTAGTGTGTGGTGAACGACAAAACAAGCGCTCTTACTCTTACCGTCCTGAGTTACCCAAACATACTGTAACATATATATATATATATATATATATATATATATATATATATATATATATATATATATATATATATATATATATATATATATATCCACCTCTTTCCGTGGGAATTTACTGGAGAATCTTTTGTACCACACTTCCGGTTAACAGCAGACATACAAGCTCACGTCGCGTCGCAGATGCAACCGTTGTGAGCTTGTAGATCACACTCGGCTGCGGCACCGGAAGCTCCGTCCAACTTCTGCGCAATGCACGATGGGATGTTGGAAAGTTGTGGATATAAATATATATATATACTGTAACGTAAATATGGCCCAAATGTGTGCCTCCAAAATTGTGGGAAGAGTAGCGCGGCAAAATAACGTTTATCCGGAAAGATGGAAGCAAGTCGGACACGTAACTTCACTAATCGTTGTTGTCGGGTGAAAACCTTTTATGTCCAAAACCATTCGTTTTGCATTTTTCATTTTAAAAATGATTTAAACTAGTGAAAACAGCCAATCTACAAGCACACAACGCCTCGCACCGCGAGGCGTTGTGTGCTTGTAGATCTTTTGTGCGACGGCTTTGTATGATGAAGCAGGGCTTTACTTTGCGAAAGAACGTTACAAGTTTTAAACTTGGAGATCACCGGCAGTGGAGCTAATACCAGTCTAACAACCACGCTTTCTGCTCAGTCTCAACCATGTGTTGTTTGTTATCCTCCCCCTTGTCTATGGCAGACAGCAGGCTAATTGCTCACCCATCCCCTTTGTTAATGCAGGTTGTTATTTCAACCCCCCCAAAGCACCTTCCTCTCCAGGTACTGTATAGCTGGGGAGAGGAAGGTATGGGGGGAGAGGCAGGGAAAACATCTGCCTTTTAACGCAAGTATTGACTTTCTGCTCGCACTGTTGTGCCTCTATTTTACAACACCAGGGTTTTTCAAAGCTTTTACTAAGACCCCTCAAACACAGTGTGTTGCCAGCCGGAAAGTTCTCTGTCTCTGGATACATACAGTAGATACCTTTTCACCTTTGTAACAATGAATCTAGTTTTGATGCAGGAAATGTCACAACCACTTTCAATTGAAGTAGCCTATATTACATTACCAGTAAGACTCCCTAATCGGGAGATAAGCAACTGTCAGGTAAGTCACATCAGCAACCTCATGTTTGGCAAAATATTATATTGAATGTTGGCAATTACAAGCTCGAGGCTCGAGAAAGAAGATGCAATGGGGCAGCATGGCTGCAGAACCATCAATGGCAATGGGGAGAGGCGTTTAAAAGAAGTGGAACCATCTTCCCCCACAAAGATATCCAAAACTTCCCCAGATAAAAGTCCACCGGGGGAAAATGCTGGCAGCGGCCAAGATCAGGCTAAAACTCAAAGCAACACCTACCATCAAATGTGTTTGACATCAACAAGCTTCCAAAAAAAGCCCAAAAACAGTTCACCATCGAGCTTAGAAACCTCTTCAGTGCAAAGATTGAAAAGGAGAAGAACAGAACATTTTTGAGAGATCAGGGAACATCACATAAGTGTAGAAGGACACTGCAGAGAGTAGAAAGAAAGGAGACGAACAATGGACACCATCTCAGACATGACGACAATCGATGAGAGAAAAGCCAAAGACCAACTGCTGAGTGCAAAATCGGCCAGGCTGACTGAACTTGACACATTGGACAGACACACGTACGTACGTACGTACGTATGTACATACATACATACATACATACACATTCAGTACATACAGTACATAGATACGTACATACGTACATCAGGGACGCCTAACTTTGTCGCCGGTAGGGGGAGCCAGTTTTTGGGTTTCACGTGCCACATTAACTGCAGGGCTTACAAGCATCGATAGGCTACTGTTAGCCGCAAATTGCAACACTAGATTTTTTTATAATGGGATGAATCTAGGGTTGCAATACCTCCCATAGGCAGCCGATGCATGAAAACAGTTTTTTGCTAACTGATTGTATTAAACGACTTCAAACTCACCAATATTGTAGCTCTATGGAAAGCTTGGAATTTACTCTTGCTAACTGCAAAGTGTTTGTTTCTGAAAAATCCACCGAAGAATTGTTATGATTTATTTTCTGTCAAGAAATCCGAGCAGACATGGTTTATTTTCTAAGTGCTGAACTTCGGAAGCGCTCGTCTTCTATAACGCCATGTACCGCTGCCTCCTGCATAATGTGACATTTAGAACCAGGTGGTCACAGGACCGTTGAGGGATTTTCCACGAGCGCTTCCAAACTCCGGGACTTAGAAAAAATGATCACCTGAACCAAATTTCTTGGATAGAAAGTAGCTCCTAACATGTCTACTGTGGATTTTTCTGAAACAAACACTTTGCAGTTAGCAAGAGTAAATTCCAAGCTTTCCATAGAGCTACAATATTGGTGAGTTTGAAGTCGTTTAATACAATCAGTTAGCAAAAAACTGTTTTCATGCATCGGCTGCCTATGGGAGGTATTGCAACCCTAGATTCATCCCATTATAAAAAAATCTAGTGTTGCAATTTGCGGCTAGGCTACTGTACAGTCACGTCATCAATTAAAATAATTTGAGAAATCATAGCAAAACATACAGATGATACACAGACAGACAGCCTGCCTGCTTGCCAGCCTGCCAGGTAGCCACACGTCATCAAATCAAATCACAACAAACAACACCAACCAGCGTGCTTCTGATTCTGAAATCTGAACCCACATAATAGCAACCAATGGCAGCCATATCTCATCTTAAAAGATAACAACATTAATTGGCACGGCGGCCAGGCAGGTAATACTGTATTATCAAAGATTAAGCTGGCTCAAAAGTCATAACTCACCAACAGATTCAGTCACCCCCACAGTCCAACATCCAAACAACATCATAGTCCTGATTACTGTTTATCCATTGTCCAGAGTTTTTAATTAGTTGTAATTAAAGCCATGCAAACTTTAAATTATTAGTATATGACAGTCTTGTATCAAGGCTACATATTATAAAATGTGTCCTATAGTTGGACAGTCTGATTTGACCAATTCAACATGTTATTTTGTGTTTCAGGAAGAGAACAGGAACACTGTTGAGCAAGAACAGTGTTGCCAGATTACATGCGAGAGAAACAAGCAAGCAGGTCTATGAATACATTCCCAAATGTATCACTTAACAAGCAAGACCTGGCAACACTGCTAAGACCAGTGTTGCCAGGTTATATGCGAGCAAAAGAAGCAACCAGGTCTATGAATACATGCCAGGAGCTAGAGATGGGATTTATGGCTCTTTATAGTGAGCTAGATTTCTGGGATCCGTTCCTTTCAAAGAGCCGTTCAAAAGACTGGCTCATTTAAGTGACTTTGTAGATTTTTATTAGAAATAACTTCAACCGTATATACATTTGAAAATAGCCGATCTACAAGCTTACAATGCGCATTGTGAGCGCATTTCATTGGAAAACTTGTGAAATGGGACATTCTGCATAATGAGTACTTTCTACTACTACTTTCTACTTGGTACTTTAAGTACATTTTGATACCAATACTTTTACTCAAGTACATTTTAAATCTGAAATTCTACTTGAGGCAGAGTATTTCTACATTGCAGTATTGATAAGTAAAGACTTTACTCCCCCTCCTAAAAAAAACGTTCCCTACTGCGAACCGGATCTCATCGTTCATTTCAAAGAGCCGTTCAAAAGACTTGCTTCGTTTGCAAACGTCCCACCTCTAGGGGGAGCCAGTGCTACCCCTGGCTCCATTGATCAGGTCTCCTGTGACGTACATACGTACGTACGTAGATACAGTACATACATGCAGTATGTACATACATACATGTGTACACAAACACACACACACACACACCCTTAATTAGAATCAGCAAACATGTAGCAACCATGGCCGATGGATAGGTCAGGAAACAAATTTGCGTGACAAACAGATGGACAGAATAAGGGACGATTAAGATAATCATGTACATTTATCCAAGCTGCTTGCTCATCAGAATGTACCAATTAAGAGATAGATCCCCTCAATGTGGTCACACTTATGTGAAATGAATCACAGATTAACAAGAAAAAAAAGACCTACATATCACGCGATCGCTCCCGCTTTCTTTCTCCCCCTCACTCCTAATCGTGTGTCATGGGTCTTCATGAAGTATGAAAGGATTGCTTGCATGTGGGTTTTGGGATAAACTTGGGATATTCTGGATTAGCTGTGACATTATGCATGTTAAATGCTCGGGTCCTGGATTAAATTGTTTCATCATTTAAGAGACGATGATACAGTACATTAAAATCAAACATGTAGCCTTGCCTCAAGAGAAACGGCATTAAAAGCTTAGCAAATTTGTTAAAAAAAAGAGCAAATTAATATCCATTATACAGACTTATACTAGCGTTTTCATTCATAGTACATTAAAGAGGTTTAGCACATTTGAAATATACATATTGATCAATGATTATAAGCATTTCCGTTAAAGCTGTTCATACCATCTGGGTCAATACACGCTACTCTACACTGGATTATTGTTAAAAATCATGCACAACGAATGAAAATCCAGTACATACAAGTATTTATCACAACATCTGGGAAGTCGAATTGAAGAGGTTTGACTGCACCACTTCTCAATTCTTATGTCTCAGCCTGTGTGTGGGTTTAATGGGTTTCTGGCTAGTACTACCATCCTATATAAGGCTGATATTGTATGCTACAGGACTGTCTAAACCAGTGGTTCTCAACCTGTGGGTCGAGAGTCCCCAAATTATTTTGGGGGTCCCCAGATGATTAACTCTCCTACTGCCAGATTATTTATTTATTTATTGGGTCTGGTGCCATCAAAAAGCGGCTTACCTTTGCAACGTTATAGTAGATAGATAGACATTTTTTTTTATTTTTATTTATTTTTTATTGTGCAATAGTGCACTTTGGTCTGCCAGGCAGCAGAGGGCGGCGTCATGCGAGAATGAATGTGAATTTGCCTGTTATGTGATTCAGACCAGTCACTGGCCACAGAGCCTCACAGCCAGAGAAATCAACACGGAAGTGAATTGGTCTCCGTTGATGTTAACGCATAATGGATTTTTTACACCATCACCGCGGAAAATGTGTTTACAGTACACGGCGGCGCGACCCCTCATCAGCTTCAACAAGGTAAACGAACGAACGAACGAACGCGAACGAGCGCCGTATTGGCGCGGAGGTCTCTTGAGAATTGGGGCGAACAGGAACGTCCAAAGCGGTATAATAGTTAAGTTAATGTGCAACATTTAATTGTTTTCTCTCTCAACAGTACACAAACCAACATAAAGTTTAGGTGTATAGAGGGTATCCGCACATTTCTAAAGTGACAAGGACCTCTAAAATGACAAATTAAACAATGGCCAAATTGTCAAATGTTAGAGGAAGACATTTTGAAAATAGCCGATCTACAAGCATGTAGATCTGCTATTTTCACAATAGAACCGTGTTATACAAAATGTAATGCCTCAACTCTTAGTGCTCGTCAGGGCGGGGGTCCCCAGTTAAAATATGATTATTTCGGGCGTCGCGGCCTGAAAAGGTTGAGAACCACTGGCCTAAATCATGGTCTGGCAAAAGTTACTATACCAAGGATCCCCTATAGGCCCCCCTATTTTTTACAAAATGACTTTAAAAAGAAACGGATATAGTGAAAATAGCTAATCAAAAAGCTCACAACACGTCAAAGCGTATCATGACTCATGTTGTGAGCCTATGTAGAAAATATTTGGAAAAAATGACAATAATGACATTCCCAAAGTATGGGCGCCAGGTTGAAAAGGATTAAACTGACATGACAATCTTATTTCATTTCAGCAGCCCTCCTGTACACACACACACACACACACACACACACACACACACACACACACACACACACACACACACACACACACACACACACACACACACACACACACACACACACACACACACACACACACGCAGGTCTCACTCCAATTCAACACCTCATCCCTCTGCTGCCCTCTGTTCATGCAGTGTCATCATCATTCAGTTTGAAAGCTAGGTTATAATATATCAGTCAACATGGCGAGATGAAATGTATTTTAGTAAAACTGACGTCCAACCGTGGGGATGTATTTGCTTCATTTGCTTCATTGCCTCAGGTGCCTGGTTGCATGCTTAGGGGGAGACTGTCATGCTTGGAGGGACGAGCTATAGCTGTCAAGCTGGTTTTATGTCTCCGAAAAAGGGAACGGATACCAAGGGGAACTCTATGAAGGGTGTTTAAAAATGCGAGGCTCCGATTTTGCACCAACTAGCTGCACCAAACAAGACCAGAGTGGTTTGGATCAATATGGACACCCTTAGGCCCCTGCACTCTCACTAGATGGCAAAGAAAAGAACAAAAAAGGATAATTGAAGATAATATTCAAGTGTGTGCGTGGGGGGCGAGGGGGCACTCAACACATACATTTACATTCATATCGTTGTTGTCGGGTGAAAACCTTGTGTGTCCAAAACCGTTCATTTTGCATTTGTCATTTTAAAAATTATTTAAACTAGTGAAAACAGCCGATCTACAAGCACGCAACGCCTCGCGATGTGCTTGTAGATCAGCTGTTTTCACTACTTTTGTGCGATGGCCTTGTATGATGAAGCAATGCTTTACGTTGCGAAAAGATTTACACATTTGAAACTTGGGAGATACGAGGTTTCTTCTCGACAGTGACGATATACTGTATATGGCAAACATTGGGTAACATTTGATTTTACTGTGGCAAACTGGAGAAATCTCACTTCACAGTCACATACACAACTCATCACATATACATTTCTCTGAACTTTGACCTTTCACCGAGCAGATTCCTCAGTAGGTCAGGTCATTTACGCACACAGTAGGTTTCATGGTAATCCAGCCAGTAGTGTTCAAGATCAAAGTGGTGCGACAGAAGGAAGGATCACTATAGTCCCACTACTGTACGTCATAACGACAGATTGGTAGTACAGTACAACAGACTGGTAGAACATCTGCAGCATGCTGTTACACACACCAGAAGAGATGTGTGCTCAGGAAGGAACAGTTTGCTCTGGTCCTTCCTGTAGAGGGCCTCAGAGATGTCAGTGCAGTCCAGCTTGCAAAAGCATATATCGTACCGTTTTGGCTTTGTATCGTAACGGTATCGTTTTACAATGCAGATAATCGGTTTTCGAATCGTTTTGCAGTGCAAATAATTGATTGTATGGAAGTATTTGTGCCTTGTATTTAGCAAGAAGGAAAATTAAAAAGAGGGGTTTTCTTTTCCATTCCATATAGCTACTCTTAGTCTATCGATAAATGTATCTAAAATGTCAAGGTGCGGGTTTGTCCATATGTGTTGAAATATAATGTCCATGTATTTGCTAGAGAATCTCAGTGTTTACTTATTTATATCCATAATAATAGATTTTCCCTTAAAAACATGCACTATTGATACGTTTCACACACATTTAATTTCTTTGCTAAATTGTTACTATATCAATTTTAAATCATTGAATCGTAATACAGCTGACAATGAAGGTGTCGTCTGAACGTGGCCAGAGCGCTCTGTCTTCTGGTCTGTGGAATGTAAAATAAGAGCACTGTTTACCTAATGTGCTGTGCACTGTTGCTACACTTAGAAATATGAAGAAAAGTGTGAACCCATAGTCATATTCATAGCTAGGTAGGCATTTGGAATACATATTCAGGTATGACATTGAAAATATGAAAAAAACAAGTGTGAATCCAAAGTCATATTCATAGCTATGTAGCCAAATTGAGGTATGACATTTGTTTTTCGCACAGCTGCAAATTTTACCTATCATTTAATAATGGAGGATTTACTTTTCGGGCAAGTGGGCATGATGACCTTTGGGCAAGTAGAACATGACCTGTACATGCCCGAAAGGCAAGTGCCTCTGAGACCCTAGTGTCAACCCCTGATTGTAGTAATGACTACTCTCATCTCTCCATGATGGACAGCTTCTAGCTCCATGTGTGTGTTACTGTAGCTGTTCTGAAAATATAAGGAGGGTAAGTGGTCACTGCATTGTACCAACTCATTCAGAGGAAGGTTGCCATGGTATTAAGCATTTTGCTGGGCTGTTTTTGTCAGTTGCTTTCTTCAGGGAGGTGGCTGGTACAAGAAACACTGCCTGATTCTTATAGGTTTAAATGGTATGTTACGTTTCAGTGGGTTAATTCTAATTCACTACAATTACAACACATTTGTTAAGCTTAGAAGTGTGGTTTGAAGTTAAACTTACAATGAACTTGTGCCATATGGGTTATTTTCAAGCCCCCAGAACGGCTAAATATTGAAGCTCTGGCGAGGTGAAAAATGCATGCACGAGCAAAAGAGCGCACCCTGGGGTCTGCTATGGGGTTCAATGGACGTCGTTTGACGTTCGTGACGGTCGTGACGTATAAGGCGTTCGTCGACGTAAGAAAAATTTGATCATCCAGATGATCCAATTCTCCCACAATGCACCTGGATTCAGCTACTTCTGCATGTTTCAAAACGCCACTAAGCACTTGCATTGAAATGAATAGCTAGGGGCGGGGCTATCCGTTCGAATTCCCGGGGACCACCGACTCCTGGTGCTCCAGAACGGATGCAAAAGTGGTGGCGCCCCCAGTGGAGGACCCCCTGCCACTGCAGCGCACATAAAATGCCGTAACTCGGGCTAGGAGCGTCCGGGAGAGCCGGGGCCGGTACCTATTCGTCCGCCAAGGCAACGCGGAGACCCCACCCCTCATTTCTCACATGGCCCTATTGTAGCGCCACCTTCAGGCCGATTTTTAAAACACATTTTTGGACACTGCTCCTACAGTTTTTGCCCTAAAATCACGAATATCACTACACAGCATGTCTACACTCATGTCATCAACATGGATCAGGAAGATTTTGGAAAAACAAATTTTTGCCCTATTTGTGGAGATAAGCCACCTACGGTCGCTTATCTCCCGATTAGGGAGTCTTACTGGTATATACTCTATGGTTATTTTCGTATTATTCTTATTATCCAGCACTCTGTGAGATCCCATGTCCCCGGGGTCTCATCATGTTGCATGCATCATCATCTCTGATCAATATGGGCTGCCTGTCACACAATTTACAGTGTGTGAGTGTTATGATGAATATTACAGCATTAATCAATGTCAGTCACCACTGACAAGGTACTATAGTGAGAGTCCTTGTACCTTGCTACCTTATTTACAAGCCATTTCAAGTCATTGTTAGTGTTTGAATATAATTGTATAGAGAGATGTACTGTATGTATGTGTGTGTGTGTGTGTGTGTGTGTGTGTGTGTGTGTGTGTGTGGGGGGGGGGGGGGGAGACGGGACGGGTGGGGGGGGGGGGGGGACGTGACGGGACGGTGGGGACGGACGGACAGACGGACGGATGGACAAACTAACTGTCAGCCCAAAAATATCTGTAAGTAGTTTGCAGATGCAAGAGAACAAACAACAACAACAACAAAAATAACATCTCTAGACAGCGATAGTACATCATTTTGACGTCCATGACAGAAACATTGATACCTAAAGGCTAGGGGTTTGCAGTCTCATTTCTTAAGTTGTGTGACGTTTTATAGAAAGAATGTATTCACTATGGGAAAGAAAAAAAAAACATCATATAAGAACTATCAAACATTTTCCATATAGCTACTTGTTAAATTATTTTTTTATGGATCAGTTAGTCTGGACTTTCAATACATCCAGTCAGTGAAATCCCATCTGACTTGTGCTATGCACATCTTCTTCTTCCACAGAAAGCCCCCGCAGCAAGCCATACAGTTAGAATTTAAGTGATGGATGGATGGATGTAGATTTACCTGACTTTTTTACATCATATAATGTAAAATGGGTGACTTTGACCTAGAAGGTATATTATTCAATTCAGTGGTTCAATTGATTGTCCTTATGAAGGCCAATAACTAGTAAGACACCTGAGGGTGGAATGCGACCTCAGGGTGACATGCGACGTCGCGCCAATTCTTGACTATCTGGCCAACCACAGCGTTTCTCTGACGATTCTAGTTGTTATCATTCTGGGGGGAGTTTGTTCATGTTTTTGTGAGGGTATCAACCCTAGGAGACACGGGGAGAACATGCAAACTCCACACAGAAAGGCCCTATCGCCAACCCCACCTAGGGTGTGAGCGATAGGGCCTAAACATGGAGATGTGGAGAACACTATATATGAAGATAGTCCAGTCCATCATGTCATATGGGACTACCGTCATAGACAGTAGCCATTGTTAGGCCGGAGTCAATGGCTGTCTGTCTGACTGTCTGTACAGGAAGTGATGTCACATGACATACTTTTTATGCCCATATATGAGTCATTCTGTACCACATCTCCATGTTTAGGCCAAACAGGTTTGCTCCATTTCTCCATGTATAGGTCCAAATGACCTCGCCCTAAAGGGCGAGGTTGCGCCAATTCTTGACCATCTGGCCAACCACAGCGTTTCTCTGACGATTCTAGTTGTTGTCATTCTGGGGGGAGTTTGTTCATGTTTTTGTGAGGGTATCAACCCTAGGAGACACGGGGAGAACATGCAAACTCCACACAGAAAGGCCCTATCGCTCACACCCTAGGTTGGGTTGGCGATAGGGCCTTTCTGTGTGGAGTTTGCCTAAACATGGAGATGTGGTACAGAAGGACTCATATATGGGCATAAAAAGTATGTCATGTGACATCACTTCCTGTACAGACAGTCAGACAGACAGCCATTGACTCCGACCTAACAATAGCTACTGTCTATGACGGTAGTTCCATATGACATATTGGACTAGACTATCTCCATATATAGTGTTATCCACACCTCCATGTTAGGACTCATATATGGGCATAAAAAGTATGTCATGTGACATCACTTCCTGTACAGACAGTCAGCCATTGACTCCGGATTAACAATGGCTACTGTCTATGACGGTAGTCCCATATGACATATTGGACTAGACTATCTCCATATATAGTGTTATCCACATGTCCATGTTTAGACAGCCAATGACTCCGGCCTAACAATGGCTACTTTCTATGGCGGTAGTCCCATATGACATGATGGACTGGACTATCTCCATATATAGTGTTATCCACATTTCGTGTAGCCGCCCTGTACAGGAAGTGATGTCACAACTCGCTGACATCACACTGACATCACAGAGGATACGGACGGTCACGAGGATACGGAAGGAAGGAAGGACACTCAAGTGACACGGTTCTTCAGAGTATATGCGACCTTCGGTCGCAACAAACCCAATGTGTGTGTCCTCCCATTTTCATTCATGACTAGAAAACATGAATGGAAGAATAAACTTCTGACAGACAGTATATATTCTGACAAAGATAATTCAATGTGCACCAAACAGAGCAGGAGTTGAGACATTTTTGTCTTAAATGTAATTTACTATTATTAGTGTGGTTGGCAATACACTATTGTTATTTTTCCGAGTTTATGGAGAAACTTTTAGCCAAAATATATGTTACAGTTTATTTGATAAACCAGTAAGATTGAGAAAGGAGCGCTTGTTTTAGTTCACCTTATGGGCAGTCCCTGGAAGAAGGGACTGCCCATAACTCTGACTGCCTGTAGCTCTTTGTGCACCCCTGTACACAAAAGATAGGTTCAACCAATTATTCTCCTTTTCTTCCCTAGAGGTTTCTTAAATTGGAACAACCCCAAACAGGGAGAGCAGCAGTGCCACAAAATGTATTAAACTGTCTTTCATGTAGAATTCCTGCAAGTGGTACCAGAAGAGGCAATGTAAAAGTCTGTGTGTGTGCGTCCGTCCGTCCGTCCGTCCGTCCGTCCGTCCGTCCGTCCGTCCGTCCGTCTGTGTGGGAGTGCATGCGTGTGGGTTTGTGTGTGTGTGTGTGTGTGTGTGTGTGTGTGTGTGTGCGTGTGCGTGTGCGTGTGTGTGTGTGTGTCTTATAACTACATTTTCAACAGCATGTGCATACAATTAGTACAATACAGTTTTTCATTTGCAGGTTTAGTAGTAACCTTTCAAGCAGCTGTAACCTGTAACCTCCAACACAGAGTATGTACTGTAGAGTTAATATATTTGAGCTAATCACCTCTAAGACAAGACTCATTGGTGTGGACAATGGCGTGGTCTCCTTGTCCGATCCATGTTATAAAGTGCTTTACATAAAACTAAGAAGAAAAAAAAAACTCCTACAACCGTACAAAACATGGTGTGCATTAGATATAAAGTGCAGTATGAAATACAGGTGCACAACATTTTCTAGAGCCTAATTATGCATTTTATTTAGATTAAAGCAAGTTTTAAGAACCAATTAAGCGAAGAAGACTTGAGCTCCTCAGGCGGTTCATTCCAGAGCCAAGGGCCTGGACAACAAAAGCTTGGTCTCCCTTTGTCTTTGGCTTCGACTCATGAACAGCCAGCAAGTTCCTGCCAATGATCTCAGGCTGCGAGCAGGCTTGTAAGGGGGCTAAAATGTCGCCTTAAGCCAGGCCATGAAGCGCCTTAAAAATAATAAGTATACAAAATCAGTCAACCAGAGTAAGGAACTTAAAATGCTATCAATATGTTGTCTTCTCCTGGTAGTAGTTAAACGTCTAGCAGCAGTGTTCTGTACATTTTGTAGCCTATTACATTTGTTTGTTTGTTGCTTAAGTCATTAAAACACCTTGTACAGTTGTGTATTGTTTTGTATGTTACCGTGTGTGCAAAGTGTGTAGAGAGATGGGCAGTATTTTAACTACATGCATTTTCTTTGTATTTTGTAATTGGCAATCAATATATGAATTGACTAATAATCGTTTATTATAAAATGCATGTTCATGAATTTTCAAAATATAAAATATTTTTGTAATTTGCATCAAAATACTATTAGATTTATATTCGAATTTATTCTCTATTCTATTCTCTATTTTCTGTGTGTGTGTGTGTGTGTGTGTGTGTGTGTGTGTGTGTGTGTGTGTGTGTGTGTGTGTGTGTGTGTGTGTGTGTGTGTGTGTGTGCGCGCACACACGCGCAGTGTTTGTCTTTCTAGATCTGTTATCTGGAGATGTCGGCGCTTTGTCACGGTTTCTCTTAAAAGCCTGATCTGTCACTTTGCCCCCTGGTGCTACAAAACGAACATTACGGGCAAGTGAGGCAACAGAAGCATCACTGCACCGCATGTGTGACCAGTAAACAACATGAACTGGCTCTGACAGCAGCATCCATGAGCTTGTTAGCTTAAACACAGTTAATAAACGCCTAAAGCCAAACTCTGTGGCTGCATTTCACTCAAAAGGATTCCCACACCAGGACGTGCAGCGTGTAAAAGGGGGAACACATCAAATTTAATGAAGCATCTGGCTTGAACTGCACTTGAAAGCAGTGATGCACCGCTGTGTGACGACTGCGCGCATAATGCTCAATTTATATTCCGTCAGTGCCGCTCACCAAAAGTAACCAATGTACAGGCTCACAATACATCCTGATGAGCAACAGGTTGTGTGCTTGTAGATCTCCATATTGTTGGTCATACAGCTTGAGGAACCAAATAGAACAGCTTACTTCTCCATTGAAATCAATGGACGAGGCCTGTTCAGCTCTGTTGCCCTATTACTTTGAATGGTGTCCATCATGTGCCCTATAGTTCATAATAACAAACAACAAAGGCCAATTTAAGCTTTGAGCAGCTATCGTGCACCTGTGTTATCGCTTGGTGGCACTAGGCACTATCCGTTACGCACAGGGCAACTGCCGCTGCCCTTAAATGATATTGTGCTACTGCGTTACCCATTAGACATTATGCCAACTCCCGTATTTGTAGTAGCGATATCTTGCTATTGTGCCCTCACATGTATGGGAAAGTGCATTGCGGGTCCTCATGCCAAATCCGTTTGGTTGTTTACAAGACTGCGCCTGCAATGGAAAAGTCGAAACTCGCGCCGGGCACACATTGAGCATGCATGCAAGATGAAAGACTTATATTTCACTCACAATGTATTATTCCTTCATTAACCTACTGCATGAATAAAATTCAAGTTTACCACTGTCTACCACTTCTTGCCTAGAAGTGTGGTCTTGGAGTGTTTCCTCTCTCTCTCTCTCTCTCTCTCTCTCTCTCTCTCTCTCTCTCTCTCTCTTTTTACTTGTCATGTCATAAATATTGTTGAGTCAATTCACTTCAAGAAACAAGAGGCGTGATAGGCCATATTCAAAATAATGTCAATAATGCAGGTGTCTTGCATTGCAAACAAGTGATATAGATTGAGTTAGAAAAGGAGGTTGCTCATCAGCAATGGGATTTCTCAGTGGAGTGCTAAAGCCAAAGTCCTGTAGAGGCCTACGTTCTGTACAGTATTAAAAACACTAAAGCAGGAATCCCCCAAAGGTAGCACATCCCAAATTTGAAGTTAATAGAGGACAAAGTACATTTCCACTATTGTTTTATTTTATTGGCACTAGAGATGGACCGATTGCAAAGTTCTTGGCCGATACCGATCCACCAGTTTTATGAAGGTCTGATCTGCCAAAACCGATTTTTCCGATACCGATTTCTTTAGCTAAGAACTCGAAAATAGGGTTGCTCCAATACCCTTTTTTTCAGGCCAAGTAGGCCTACAAGACCTACTTCAATTTGAGTACCAATAAGCTAGAAGAACACTAATGCCAAATCAATCACAATAGTACAATATCCAAAATTACAGACAATATCCAGTCTAATATGACTTTTGGAGACGACATTGACACAGGATTATGGAATATATCCACATTGTAAAGGTAATCAGCACCATCTGTATTCTGTAGGCTGCCACTAAGTAGACTGGCTGCTACTTGCTAATGTTTACTTTAGTCACAGGACCAGAGCATCATGCTGTGCAGTGCCATAGACACAATTGGCATAAAACCGGTATTTATGTCAGTGACATGCCGGTCACCGATTCGGCCTGTTTGATAGCATACCTGCCGATTTTTGATATTGGCCGATTCCGATTTCCATATTTGGCACACACCAATAGACGTCAACTTTTCGCATTCGCAAGAGCCTTCATCAGAGCATTGCTCAGAGCATTGATGTGACGATCAAGGAAGGATGAAAAGATATCGTCGTTGTTGGGTGAAAACCTTGTATGTCCAAAACCGTTCATTTTGCATTTATCATTTTAAAAATGATTTAAACTGTGCGAGGCGTTGTGTGCTTGTAGATCTGCTGTTTTCACTACTTTTGTGCGGCCTTGTATGATGAAGCAGGGCTTTACTTTGCAAAAGAACGTACACATTTGAAACTTGGAGATACGAGGTTTCCACCCGACAACGACGATATGTGCTACCACCTTTTGGGGATTCTGATTCCTGATTATCTTTGTCATAGTAGATTCTCATAATCAGTAGGTGTGGCATTTTAAGAATTGATTTAAGTTTAAGGTGTTTAAAGGTGTAATTTTTGCAGTTTATTGCTAAAATGAAATGAATTCCAGATTGGATTAGTTTCCATGGAGACCCTCCCCTTTGTTAGCCCGTGCACAGAATTCAGCAATGAGTGTTCATTCAGTGCAATTCAAGTGCGGTGTGTGTGTGCGCATGTGCGTGCGTGCGTGCGTGTGTGTGCGTGTGTTTGTGTGCGTGTTTGTGTGCATGTGCGTGTGTGCGTGTGCGTGTCAAGAGGGTGGGGAGGTGTGTGGTTGTTAACAATTCCCGGCAAGCCCCAGAGACTGTTCTATTCTACATAAAAAGATCACTGTTGCATATTCAGACTCCCATGGGGGTCATTAAAAGGCATGTTTGGAGAGCGCCAACAATCTCACATTGCTCTTAATGAGCTACGGTTATTGCTATATTAAAACTAACACTTATTAGCCAGTCTTTACGTGAATGTCCTCACGGTGGGTAAAAGAATACAAGAAACGGGAAAGTATTATCAAATACATTACTCTGGTTCTCCTTAAAGCTCTCAGTGTAATTTGGATGCAGTTGGTCACTTGTTGCACTTAAGGATATCGTCACTGTCGGGCAGAAACCTCGTATTTCCAAGTTTCAAATTTGTACGTTTTTTGAACAAGAAAAGCCCTGCTTCATCATACAAGGCTGTCGCACAAAAGTAGTGAAAACAGTCGATCTACAAGCACACAACACCTTGCAGTGCGAGGCGTTGTGTGCTTGTAGATCTGCTATTTTCACTAGTTTAGTTCATTTTTAAAATGATAAATACAAATCGAACGGTCTTGGACATACAAGGTTTCCACCCCGACAACGACGATATATTATAGCATACAGTATATCATAGACATGTTCAACCCACCAAAAATCTAACATTTATTTCATACTTTTAACTAGGCAATGTGCATCAACAGGTGTCGAGGTGATCATGTTCAACCCTGTTATTTTGGGAGTGCACAGTGCACACTGTACGCTTCCAAACTGGAGGGATGTGAAACACTTGACAGCGTTGTAATGCAGTCGGATGGGAGGCGAGTCATCCACCAACCAGTGGAACAGCTCTAATTGTTGTGCCGCCGCCGCCGCAGCAGCAGCAGCTGAAAGCCTTTCAACAGCCACTTCCATGCATTAGTGAGAACTGCTGTACTTTAGTTCCATTAAAACAATGTCTCTCCTCTCACTCCTGAGCTAATAACAGGGCAAACATTTTGAATTTGATCAAGCCCCATCGCAAAACATTGTATGCTGATCCAGTGTTGTGTGAAATACCTACTCAAAAACCTCAATGACTGAATGAATCGTTATATTAAATGCCTGGAGACCTGGACCCAATGGTAAAACATCATGCTGACTATAACAACCCCCACATACCAAAAAAAAAAAAGAATATATATATATATATATATATATATATATCAGAGATTGCGTTAGACCGGAAATTGCCGGATTTGACCGATTTATAATGACAAAGACCGGAAAATATAAACCTCATCGGACATAAGGACCGATTGAAAATGACACGGCAGTTCACCGCAAATCTCTTTCTCTCTCTCTCTCTCTCTCTCTCTCTCTCTTTCTCAATGTCTCTCTCTCTCTCTCTCTCTCTCTCTCTCTCTTTCTCAATGTCTCTCTCTCTCTCTCTCTCTCTCTCTCTCCCTCATCACTCTCTCTCACATGCACGTCTGGTTGCACAAACACACACGGGTTAAGTTACACTTTTTCCTGTTAATAATAACCTGTGTGAAATAAGCTGCATTGGGAGGTAAACGGGAGACACTTTATTGTGAAGGTAAGACAGGAAATGATAGTTGTTGCTGGGTAGGCCTAGTTGTCGGTTTGTTATGTTGTCGCTATGCTCTCTATGAGCTGCCTTGGTTTTGGAATATGAGCGCGCAGTTTAAGTTATAGTACATGAATGGACAGTCAAAAATAAGTTGTATTATCGGAACTGTTTAGCCTAAACATTAATTTGCGAACGGGGCGCTGGGGGAGAGAGAAGACAGCAGTCCATTTCAGCGTCATTTTGCAATGCGCACTGTGAACCCATGGGAATTATTGAAGGCACGCAGGACAACTACAACCCATATAAAACAAACTTTATACACTCGATTGAAGTTCTTTATGAGGAGATGTTATGGAAACTGTACAAGATCACCACCAAAGCCTTTTCAACCTTCCCAAAGTTGCATAACAGAGATGCAGGATGATCGTGACCACTCGACCATACTAGTGAGTAGTCTATAATTGATTCCTTTCTGGCCAGATTAATCTATCAACCTATGAAACATTGCGCAGACCCCACTTTCAGACTATTTCTCATTATTCTGTACATTATTATGTGTTGGCCTGAAATATGATGCAGAACAGAAACAACTTGTTATGAAACCATGCAGTATCTGTGCAAACACACAGCCTGCGTGAGTAGTCCAATATAATTAATTTCCTTATGCAAGATGATCGATCATCATCAAAACATACAGCTTCGGAAGATGTATGTTTTTTGTACAGCCTGCTACTCCTTTACATTCAATTAGTTCAGTCCCAACTATACAGCAGGACTTAAACTGTTGTTATTGGCTATGTTTTTGCACCTGCTTGTCATCCATGCATTCAAATTATTATGTCCGGTATTTTTATCAGATGTCCGATAAATTTTAATCATGCCGGTCACGGTGACCGGCTGTTAAAAATCCTAGCGCAACCTCTGATATATATATATATATATATATATATATATATATATATATATATGTTACAGTCAGTTTGGGTAACTCAGTCAGATCGTGGTAAGAGCGCTTGTTTTGTCGTTCACCACACAACAATCACCACCAGATGGCGACAACAGCCATTCACTAGTGTAGGCGCTGACATCACTCGTTTGCGACTCTCTTTCTTTATTTACTAGCCTAGCTCGGCTGTGTTTAGCCATTAGCTTACTATGCCTTACTCTAACCCTAACCCTAACCTTAACCTCAGTAAAACTATGCCTAACCCTAACCCTAACCTCCGTGGGGTGAGGCGCTATCATTCCTGCCGACGCTACGTTGTTGTGGCTCAAAGCGACCGCTTGTTCCGCCCCGCGCCGCATGACGAGTGCTCCGTTTCTCGATCTGACTGTTTCTCTATCTAACCGTGACATATATATATATATATATATATATATATATATATACATACATATATATATATATATATATATATTCTTGTTTTCTTGTTCTCTTTGTATGGAACACTGATACCTGTTGTACTTAAGAATACCATCTCAATTATTTTTGGGCACACTTCACCACCCCCATCCCCCGCCCCCGATCAATGTGTTTTAAACATACATCTGTTACTCGTATTTAATGTTCCATGTTCCTGTTATTAAATACTTTACAGATGTTCACCTACTACTTTGTTACTGCTACCTTCACCAAACAAACAAACACAAATTGACTGGAGTCTCCCAGAAAAGGATTTGACTAAACAAGCATGTTATCATCATAAAATCTAATACATTTCCAATGAGAGGCGAGCGTTCAGGTAGGGGTGTCGCATTCTTGCCCATCTCACGCACATGCCTGCCCCCACTAAGAGGTGAATTGCGTTGCAACGCATAGAAACGCGTAAGTATCCAAGCCAAGATGCACACGTGTCACTCCCCATGTGAAAAGGGCCTGTAGTGACTGGAGACATTTGCATCTTTATATGCTATATGTTACCAACACTGTCTAGGGCAGTGTTGGTAAGATATAGTATTTAAAGATGCAAATGTCTCCAGCCACTACAAGACATGGCCTCTATTTGAAGGTGGTCAGCAGCGCAAGTGATGAATTCAGAGGTTTGACACACAGCAGCGGTCTTGTTACAGCTATCATTAAACAGCAGGCACAGCTGCACGGGGAAGGTTGTTATCCTGAAGTTGAACTTTTGTCCAACCCACTATGGCAAAATCCCCACAATAAAAATGACAAATAGTTGTTGGGATGTGTGGAAAGATCTGTGATAAATTTATTTAAGCAGTTTCTGTCTTTGAGATATAAAGTTCTCTCATAGAATGTTTTTGTGGATGGTGTATACCAAGTTTGTTTTATTGCAGTGGAGACTGGAGATTAGTGGCGTGAAAAATGGCTCTAATATTTTCCACAATACTAATGCACAATAAATGTAATACTTTTAATGAGTGAAATGTACATTTCCAGCAAACTAGAATAGCTACCTATAATCTTCTTATTCAGTCCTTACTTATCCCCTTATTACTGTATGGACTCCTGCGCTTTAATCTATCGGTCATTGTTTGTAAACTTTGGTTGCTTAGTAACATAGCTAAAATACAGTTATTGATAGGTTCAAGCAGAAACATGACGGTGTGATGCAAGGGGAAATCTCGCTCTTTTGATGGGTCATTCTTTCGACAACCAGCGTCGGCAGGTTAGCTACTTACCCATCACGGTTACTGAGGTTAGGGTTAGGGTTTGTGTTAGGGTTGGGCATAGAGGTTAACATTCACCCGCATCGAAAGAATGGACTGTCGAACAGATGCTATGTCGCAATATCAACACGCTCCCGTGATGCGCCACACAGATCAGCTGACTGTCAGCTGGTCTCCCTGAGTGCCAAAACAACTACACACTATGATGCATGGCTGTTGGATAATCCCTAATGCTACATTATGTGAATAGAAACATACATGTTTGGCATATATGGCACTAAAAAGAGAATATACATCAGCAGAATATCTGAGCACATAAGGACCCAAAACGGCCACCACAGACAGACCCCACTCCCAAGGGTAGATAGACTATGCACCCACTGCTCACAAAATGTGGTAGAAACAGATCTACATTTCCTAACCACCTGCCCACTATACCAAGATATCAGAGACACATACTTCCCACAGATTACATACACCCCGAAGTGAGTTTGAACACATGACCAATGATGAAAAACTCCCATACCTACTGGGAGAAATACAACAATGCGCAAACACAGCAGCAAGATTTGTGAATGTTGCGACAAAAGAAGGCTAGAAACACAACCACCCTAAGGACTACAAACCATGGATTGACATCTAGACCTACGGCACATACAGTATGAAACAGAGCTGCTACGTTTAATTGCATTTTGAGAAAAAATAATGCTGCTATTTGTTCCAAAAGTGTACCCTGTATATATATATAAAATGTCACAATGCAACATAGCTCTGTTTACACATGTTATATATGTATATATGTTCCCCATTTTCAACTGTTTTTATTTTATTTGTAACACTTGCTTTGGCAACGTAAACGTATGTTTTCTCATGCCAATAAAGCTCCTTTGAATTGAATTGCATGGGTTAAGTGTCATGGACACCTCGACGGGGCTCGGAATCGAAACTGGGACCTTGTGTTTCCCAGGCAGCTCTATATACTATATTCAGCTATGGCCTCCCGTAATGCAGACAAATTCAGCCGTCTGGACATCATAGCCCACCCTCCATTCTTCTTCCTGCTCCTTGGAACCCACCAAGGAAGGAAACATTGCTTCGGGCGGCGTTGAGGCCTTCAACAGCCAAAAGACCCAGATGGCAATCCGTTGAGTCAGCTAAGCCCTCAGCTGAAGATCCTGTCCTCACTGTACTCCAAACAAGTTATAAAACTCACTAAGCAAGATGTAGGCTAACGTTTCTAAATCCATCAGATTGGAAGTGTTAGTGGGCTGACCCTTTTATGACAAAATAGAGGTTTACTGGGAATTTACGCTTTCTATCCTGCTTCTCTTTGTTTCAATGTTTGACACTTGATACTACTGTAAATAATAGTATATCTATGGGGCGACATCATCTAACAGCGACATCATCCTAACCTGAGGATTGCAGTCCGGTAGCTGCCAATCTCTCCTAACCTCAGGCAGCAGATCCTCAGGTAATGATGTAAAAAAATACTGAGAAAGCAGTGAAAGTGAAATTTTAGAACACTCTAAAATGTACCTGGCAGTGTTATGCTAAGGAGTGATTTAAGAGTTTTTCATGGAGACAAGATCCAAAAATATTTAGCTAATATTTTGGAATGTCTTATCCACAATGATCCCTATTCTGAAGAATTCTGTCGATCCATAAATTGCTTGTAGATTGCCAATTTTCTTATTTTTGTGTAGAGGGAAAAAAGGAGGGGGCCTACAGTAGATTAGACCCCTGGGGGACTCTGATCAACTAAATAAGGTTTAACCTTTTTAAGAAGATATGGGTCATTTGTTTTCTACACTTTCTATAGCCTACTATGTATGACTGACTTTTTTCTTTTTTTAATAATGACAAAATCTGCTAGAGTGTCAAAAGGATAAAAGACCCCAAAAAGCGCAAAAGCTAATTTCCATTCTGGTAGTTACTTTAAACAAAAAGCTGATATACCCCATACCATTGGCCTGAAATTGCATTCAAAAATGTGTGGGCAGGGCATATTTCTTACACAGAAAAATCCAATCATACTCAAACTGGCTTGTTGAGGGGCCTCTATAGAGTGAACCTCCCAAAACCTCTTTCACTTCTGCCCACAGGAACCACCATTACAAAAAGTTGTTGCACCATCTGTCGTACAAACTCCATTTCTACGGACAAAGCCCTTTAGGTCAACCATGGCTGAGATCTGTCCTCCGAGGAACGCACGTTAATTATTTTGTTTTTATTTTGTAGCCGATATTCTATCAAATATAAAGATGTAAATGTACAGTATAGTAGTATCAATGAAATAAACAAAAAGCCATATCAATCGATAAGAAGGGAATATCTTAAAAAGTACTGTAATAAATTCCTTACCAAAACATTTCTTCACCAATGTGTTTGTAAAGGTGTCTAGTAACACATCCCACAAAGACTGAAATTCAGTTTCCCTAGGAGAATCCGTTACAGCTGATGAAAGTTGGAGTCCCATAACCACACAGGATAAAACACACCAAAATAAATATGCTTTAAGTAGCATGTCGTCACCTTATTAAACTAATGGCCTAAGTCATTTTTTCCGAAAATGGGTTTTTGGCCTAAATCACCTCCTGATGATGCTTGCCACCTCTGGTAAAAGCGCCTCAATCCCAACTCAAAAGGCCTTCCTGTTACAACCTATTAAAACAATTGCCTATGTCAAGACCCCCCAAGACTGAGACTTAGGCCATTTTATTTTGCCTAAGTCATAATAAAATGTGACTTAGGCCATTTTAACACACCTTTCAAAATGGCGTCTTCCAGGAGAAGAAACAAGAACATATCATTTAAAGATGTTATTTCCATGGTTCAGGCCTTGCCCCCTATTGGTTATAACTTTTACTGTAATAAAGGTTAGTGTTGTATGTATACAAGGTTGCACACACTTAGCGAGCTGGAGGCACACTTAAAATTTCTTAGAAATGTTCTTTTCTAGTTGCCCTCAAAGACTAGTAGGGGCCCTCACAGACTTCTAGTTGCCCTCACAGACTACTAGGGGCCCTCACAGACTTCTAGTGGGCCCTCACAGACTACAAAGGGCCCTCAGAGACTTCTAGTGGGCCCTCACAGACTACTATAGTTGCCCTCACAGACTACTAGGGGCCCTCACAGACTACTATAGTTGCACTCACAGACTTCTAGTGGGACCTCACAGACTACTAGGGGCCCTCACAGACTTCTAGTGGGCCCTCAAAGACTACTAGTTGCCCTCACAGACTACTAGGGGCCCTCACAGACTTCTAGTTAAGAGTTAAGATCTGTTTATTTGACAGGGACCGTGCTCATTAATGGACATGTCAGTTTTCACTTCAATGTAAATGAGCCAGAGTTAGCCCGCCGTGGCAGTTGGCCCTCACAGACTACTAGGGGCCCTCACAGACTTCTAGGGGCCCTCACAGACTTCTAGTTGGCCCTCACAGACTACTAGGGGCCCTTAAAGACTTCTAGTAGGCCCTCACAGACTACTAGGGGCCCTCACAGACTACTAGGGGCCCTCACAGACTTCTAGTGGGCCCTCACAGACTACTAGTTTCCCTCACAGACTACTAGGGGCCCTCACAGACTTCTAGTTGGCCCTCAAAGACTACTAGGGGCCCTCACAGACTTCTAGGGGCCCTCACAGACTTCTAGTTGGCCCTCACAGACTACTAGGGGCCCTTACAGACTTCTAGTAGGCCCTCACAGACTACTAGGGGCCCTCACAGACTACTAGGGGCCCTCACAGACTTCTAGTTGGCCCTCACAGACTACTAGGGGCCCTTACAGACTTCTAGTAGGTCCTCACAGACTACTAGGGGCCCTCACAGACTACTAGGGGCCCTCAAAGACTTCTAGTGGGCCCTCAAAGACTACTAGTTGCCCTCACAGACTACTAGGGGCCCTCACAGACTTCTAGTTGGCCCTCACAGACTACTAGGGGCCCTCACAGACTTCTAGGGGCCCTCACAGACTTCTAGTTGGCCCTCACAGACTACTAGGGGCCCTTACAGACTTCTAGTAGGCCCTCACAGACTACTAGGGGCCCTCACAGACTACTAGGGGCCCTCACAGACTTCTAGTGGGCCCTCACAGACTACTAGTTTCCCTCACAGACTACTAGGGGCCCTCACAGACTTCTAGTTGGCCCTCACAGACTTCTAGTGGGCCCTCAAAGACTACTAGGGGCCATCACAGACTATTATGGGCCCTCACATACTTCTAGTGGGCCCTCACAGACTACTAGTTGCCCTCAAAGACTACTAGGGGCCCTCACAGACTTCTAGTGGGCCCTCACAGACTACTAGTTGCCCTCAAAGACTACTAGGTTCCCTCGCAGACTTCTAGTGGGCTCTCACAGACTACTAGGGGCCCTTACAGACTTCTAGTGGGCCCTCACAGACTTCTAGTGGGCCCTCACAGACTACTAGTTGCCCTCAAAGACTACTAGGGGCCCTCACAGACTTCTAGTGGGCCCTCACAGACTACTAGGGGCCCTCACAGACTACTAGTTTCCCTCACAGACTACTAGGGGCCCTCACAGACTTCTAGTTGGCCCTCACAGACTACTAGGGGCCCTCACAGACATCTAGTGGGCCCTCACAGACTACTAGGGGCCCTCACAGACTACTAGGGGCCCTCCCAGACTTCTAGTGGGCCCTCACAGACTACTAGTTGCCCTCACAGACTTCTAGTGGCCCTCACAGACTTCTAGTGGGCCCTCACAGACTACTAGTTGCCCTCACATACTACTAGGGGCCCTCACATACTACTAGGGGCCCTCACAGACTTCTAGTTGACCCTCACAGACTTCTAGTGGGCCCTCAAAGACTACTAGGGGCCCTCACAGACTACTAGGGGCCCTCACAGACTTCTAGTGGGCCCTCACAGACTACTAGTTGCCCTCAAAGACTACTAGGGGCCTTCACAGACTTCTAGTGGGCCCTCGCAGACTACTAGGGGCCCTCAAAGACTATAGGTTCCCTCACAGACTTCTAGTGGGCCCTCACAGACTACTAGGAGCCCTCACAGACTTCTAGTTGGCCCTCACAGACTACTAGTGGGCCCTCAGAGACTACTAGGGGCCCTCACAGACTACTAGTTGCCCTCACAGACTACTAGGGGCCCTCACAGACTTCTAATTGGCCCTCACAGACTACTAGGGGCCCTCACAGACTACTAGGGGCCCTCACAGACTACTAGTTGCCCTCACAGACTTCTAGTGGCCCTCACAGACTTCTAGTGGGCCCTCACAGACTTCTAGTGGCCCTCACAGACTTCTAGTGGGCCCTCACAGACTACTAGGGGCCCTCACAGACTTCTAGTGGCCCTCACAGACTTCTAGTGGGCCCTCACAGACTACTAGGGGCCCTCGCAGACTTCTAGTGGGCCCTCACAGACTACTAGTTGCCCTCACAGACTACTAGGGGCCCTCACAGACTTCTAGTTGGCCCTCACATACTTCTAGTGGGCCCTCACAGACTACTAGGGGCCCTCACAGACTACTAGGGGCCCTCACAGACTTCTAGTGGGCCCTCATAGTCTACTAGTTGCCCTAAAAGACTACCAGGGGCCCTCACAGACTTCTAGTGAGCCCATAGACTTCTAGTGGGCCTTCACAGACTACTAGGGGCACTCACAGACTTCTAGTGGGCCCTTACAGACTACTAGGGGCCCTCACAGATTTCTAGTGGGTCCTCACAGACTACTAGGGGCCCTCAAAGTCTTCTAGTGGGCCCTCACAGACTAAAACATTTTGCCTAAGTCACTTACTGCAGAAATAATTTGGCCTAAATAAGGTTTATAATTGCCTAAGTTAAAATGGCATGTTCAGATATTGGCCTAAGTCATTTTATCCTTACATGTTACATGATTGACATACACCTTTATTTGTATGTCAATAGTCATATTTTTTCATGTTTTTTGGAATTGAAATAATTAAGAAATATAATATATTCTACATTTGGCACAGTTTTTTGTGTTTCCTGAAAACCTTGAAAAAATGACTTAGGCCATTAGTTTAATAAGGTGACGATGTGAGAGGTCAAACTAGGGGTTTTTAATGATTCTGAATCCATTCATGCAAGCATTTGTTTTGCACGGAAAACATTCCTTGGGGTCAAGGCGGCTCCCACAAAACTTTGAAAAGTGATGACTAAACAATAATTGTATGGGGGCTGTTTCTACCCCAAGGAATGTTTTTTTGTGCAAAACAAATGCTTGCAATGGATTCAAAATCATTAAAAACCCCTAGTTTGACCCCTCACATGCTACTTAAAGCATATTTATTTTTGGTGTGTTTTATCCTGTATATAGTTAATTTAATGGGACTCCAACTTTCATCAGCTGTAACTGATTCTCCTAGGGAAACTGAATTTCAGTTGTAGAAAAGACACACTGGACAGCAACCCCACCCCCTGGCCTGTGTCATGACTTGGCTCCACCCCCACTCACCTGCTCCCACTCACTCACACCTGCACACACTCATTCATCACCGGCTGGGCTATAAAATGACTGTTGGAGTGTCAGGCCTTTAGTTTCTCCATGGCAGCAGCAGAGGCAACAGCAACAGCAGCAGCAGAGCCTGGCCACCATGTTATGCGTACTTGATGTGAGTTATTGAGTGTTGTATTTTATTGATTACGAGAGTTCATGATATTGTATGTTGCCCTGTTGGTTGAGAAGAAATGTTACCTGTTTAATTAAGAGATGAGATGATGTAATGTGAAATGATTCATAGACCTTTTAGTAATCACAGAGAATGTATTTTGTTTTTACCATATTGTTAGTACTCAACTTTGGCCCTTTGCTTGTTAATGTAATGAATGTAATATTGAATTGTATAATAATTATATGTATGTATTCTTTGTATTTATAGAAATAAACCATAACTAAATGGACACCACTCTCTTCAATGGCTTTCTAGCCGAAGCCCCATGGCAGTATTGAAACCCTCACCAGCCCTGAACCCTAGTCTTCCCCTCCTTTTATATATGGTCCTTCGACGCCGGGAAGTCTAACATTGTCATGGCGGAAGAGCAAGACATCTGGTGGGCTCTCCTAGAGAACAACAAAAGGATGCAGGAGAACAACGAAAGGGTGCAGGAGAACTACGACAGAATGCTGCAGAACTACAGCAACATGCAGCACCTATTCTCCTCCCAGCAGTCCAGGCCTCCAAAGGCCTCTTCTGTAAAGTCTCCTCCTCCTCCTGCAGCCAAGCGTCCTGCCCCTCCAGCCTCCTTGCCTCCAGCGCCCAGGGCCCCTCCGCCTCCACGTCAGGCTCCTGTGCCCAAGACTCCGCCTCCTCGTCAGGCTCCTGTGCCCAAGACTCCGCCTCCTTGTCAGGCTCCTGTGCCCAAGACTCCGCCTCCTCGTCAGGCTCCTGTGCCCAAGACTCCGCCTCCTCGTCAGGCTCCTGTGCCCAAGACTCCGCCTCCTCGTCAGGCTCCTGTGCCCAAGACTCCGCCTCCTCGTCAGGCTCCTGTGCCCAAGACTCCGCCTCCTCGTCAGGCTCCTGTGCCCAAGACTCCGCCTCCTCCTGCAGCGCTGCCAAGTCCTCCTCCTCCTCCTGCAGCGCTGCCAAGTTCTCCTCCTCCTCCTGCAGCGCCGCCAAGTCCTCCTCCTCCTGCAGCGCCGCCAAGTCCTCCTCCTCCTCCTACAGCGCCGCTAAGTCCTCCTCCTCCTCCTGCAGCGCTGCCAAGTCCTCCTCCTCCTCCTGCAGCGCTGCCAAGTCCTCCTCCTCCTCCTGCAGCGCTGCCAAGTCCTCCTCCTCCTCCTGCAGCGCTGCCAAGTCCTCCTCCTACAGCGCCGCTAAGTCCTCCTCCTCCTCCTGCAGCGCTGCCAAGTCCTCCTCCTCCTCCTGCAGCGCCGCTAAGTCCTCCTCCTCCGCCTGCAGCGCTGCCAAGTCCTCCTCCTCCTCCTGCAGCGCCGCTAAGTCCTCCTCCTGCAGCGCCGCTAAGTCCTCCTCCTCCTGCAGCGCCGCTAAGTCCTTCTCCTCCTGCAGCGCCGCCCAGGGCTCCTCCTGCATCCTCCCCTCCAGCAGTGCCCAGGCCCCCTCCACCTTCAGCCCAGGCTTCGCCTCTGACACCCCCATCTCTGCCTACAGCCCCGCCTCCAGCAGCCAGGTTACCTGAGCCTCCCCCAGCACCCGGGCCCCCTTGTCTGCCACCACCTGAGCCCCCCCCAGTTCATGGGGCGGCCCTACAGCCAGTGTGACTTTTTTGTTCGTGTAAATACTGCCGTATTTGGGGCGGCTGTAGAAAAGACACACTGGACAGCAACCCCACCCCCTGGCCTGTGTCATGACTTGGCTCCACCCCCACTCACCTGCTCCCACTCACTCACACCTGCACACACTCATTCATCACCGGCTGGGCTATAAAATGACTGTTGGAGTGTCAGGCCTTTAGTTTCTCCATGGCAGCAGCAGAGGCAACAGCAACAGCAGCAGCAGAGCCTGGCCACCATGTTATGCGTACTTGATGTGAGTTATTGAGTGTTGTATTTTATTGATTACGAGAGTTCATGATATTGTATGTTGCCCTGTTGGTTGAGAAGAAATGTTACCTGTTTAATTAAGAGATGAGATGATGTAATGTGAAATGATTCATAGACCTTTTAGTAATCACAGAGAATGTATTTTGTTTTTACCATATTGTTAGTACTCAACTTTGGCCCTTTGCTTGTTAATGTAATGAATGTAATATTGAATTGTATAATAATTATATGTATGTATTCTTTGTATTTATAGAAATAACTAAATGGACACCACTCTCTTCAATGGCTTTCTAGCCGAAGCCCCATGGCAGTATTGAAACCCTCACCAGCCCTGAACCCTAGTCTTCCCCTCCTTTTATATACAGTCTTTGTGGGATGTGTTACTAGACGCCTTTACAAACACATTGGTGAATAAATATTTAGCTAAGGAATTTATTCCAGGATATGACACTATTTCTGAAGATATTCCCTTCTTATGAGTATTCCATTCTCCTCTAACAGTTGGTCAAGGCTCCAAACAGAAAGAAAATCAAATCCATCCAATTTTAGGTGTATTTATTCTTATATCCAAAAGAATATCAACAGTCCATACACACATGCTGACTAATGCAACAAAAAGGCGTAGTAACAAAAATTATGACTTGCAAATTAAGGAAAAAAATAATCATAATAAATTATAATAAGGCAAAAAAGGAAACAAAACAAATGGTTAAGAACTAAGGGCCCTGGCAGCTCTCCCTCAGGGCTGTTACTTGTGTTCCAGCTTAAAGTTGTAGTTCAGTCACACAACCTAAGGTCAGAAATATGAATGTTTGGTCAATTATGCCCCTGTCAAGTATTTTTCTCACCAAAAAAAAAAAACATCTATTAAGGAGTTTTATAGTAGCTTGAACTTGGCTCTGTCTGTGCCCTCATTAACAATTCCAGGATCTATTAATTATGCTATTGTGCCACACCTGCACAACCCCTCATGCATAATATGCCACATCCCTGAAATCAACAAGCAGATCATAAATAAAACACATCTCATCACACATGTAGGCTGTCGCTATTGCAAAATCTTCCAACTTTCTAAATCCATCTTGTCATACAGCAGTACATCCCTCCAACCCCAGTTCAGTTATGTCCAATGAATTCTATCCTTAAAGCTATACTGTGTTGCTCAGCTAGTGGTCAGTAGCGGTATTGCTTTTTTCGCCCGGAGTCGCCGCGGACCACCGCAACGGATACGAATCCGTAGGGGTAGAACGTAATTTTCTGACCAGGATTTGGGGAGTAAGAGGCAAGAATCCTTCACCATCGTAAACACTGTTGCTGAGGGAGGCTACTTCCTGAAGAGACGCAGCACACGCTGTGATTAGCCGGTAGTGTATCGTGTGTATGATCCGCGATGTGATTGGCCAACGTATACACAACGTATACGGATGATGCAGATGGCGTAATTTTGCCGGAAAATCCGGACCCCGGACACGATCATAGAAAACATATTTACAGAAGGCTTTAGGGGCTGAAATTAACGGAGTTGGGGTTCTAAAACCTTAGCAATAGTAGTTAGGACAATTTTAAGATTAGTTTTAATAAAAAAGTTACATAGTATGGCTTTAAGGTAGGCACTGATTTAATAGAAACCCCAATTAAACAACACTTGCTTATTATGTATATGTCACGGTAAAAGCCACAGACACAGTCCAAGGGTTTCTTGTTTTTTTGCTAGAGCCAAAGGCCCCTACGATTGCTCTACAGTGGTAATCACATGAATATAGTCTACTGTACTACTGTATTGGAAAGTGATGTTATGTAACAAAAAATGTTTATACAGTATGTGTGGTGTGCAAGTTCCTTATTTTTTATTTTTTTGTCTGGAAATGTATTCCTCCATGGGTCAGACCAGCGCAGCTCCCCAACAAGGGCATTTAATAACTTGGCTGAGTTGGTGGAGAATATGATCTGGTAGGGGATCTATCTAAATCAACATCTTGTACAATGTTAAATCCACAGCAATAATACTGTGGAAGTCCTGACATTGCGTATAGAATAGAGGCAAAGAGCCTAGAGATAAATTGCTCTTCATCCCAGTTAGTAGATGCTTGCCAAAACAAACTGCATGCTGCATAATTTGCCTGACACAATAACAAACCGTCTGTTGGGGTCAGTTGTGAGATTTACTGCTTAACATGAGGTGTTATTGCAAATTAAAATCGCGGCACCTCTGCACTGAACTTTTCATGATATGAATAGCAAAACCAGACAGTGGACTTTGCACAGACTTTTGCCTTTCATAGTCCAGTGTACGTATTATACAGTATTAACACAGTAACACAGTAGTAACTGGGGACTAACATATCCAGTGAAAAGAATTAGGAAAACTGATAAAATGAATAAATACAATTAATTCAGTAATTTTAGTTAAGACAGGGAAAAGGGACTGGTGAGTGCCAAATCAAAATGCCATAAAAACAAAACCCTACCAACTACTGAACAATGAAAATTACTTTACACACAAACAAAACTTACAGAACACAACTTAACAAAAATACAGAGAGTGGCACTCACATCTAACCTAATGTGTTTAACGGAAATTAACTATTGTGATGAAAATGTACAGGGTACGTACCCCAAACCTTAACGAATGATTCGACTAAAGAATACACTGAACAGAAGGCACACAAAACAGGCCTGATTTTGACACAAGACTGTAGGTCTGAACACAAACAACTGTCTCTCTCAGAGCATGGTGGGAGGGAGAAGGGGCTGATAGCAGGTGCACAGGTGTAATTATTGGAAGTAAAAGGAGATGATTGGTGGACTGATAATTGGAGGACCAATGGAAGGGTGAGGCAGGGTTGAGGGTTGATTATTCACTGATAACCAGGCGTAGCCAGGCTAACTCATCTGTGAAGAGAAAAGCCTGGTCACGACATATAAGGCAGAGAGTGCCTAGAAAGGTGGGACTTCCTCCGTGTGAATTTCCCCGGAAGTTGTCTTTTTTCACAGTGCGGTGTTCCTGCAAACGTATTCCCCACTGAAACATTTTCTGTTCTACTTCTCCATATATGGGTAACTGGTCCGATATACAGTACATCACTGGCCAGATGACCAAGAATTGGGGTGTCCTCACCCTTTAGGGCGAGGTCGCATGTCGCCCTGAGGTGTCTTACAAGTGACTCAGATTCTGTTCTCAGATTTTGGTCCGAATATATGTAGAGCATAGCGCCGTGATATGTAGCATCTCATTTTAGAGGGGTCCTTGAGAGTTGATTAAATAAAAGATAAAAATGTTATGAAAAACCATATCATGTCTTTTAAAAGTTGGAGACTGCCTTTCATACATCCATTTTCCATTACTGTAAGCAATTGGGTGTTTGAACAAATAGTTTTCAGTGCAGTCACAAAAAGGCATAATGATTAGTTATCGTGATTATTTATTTATACTGCTTTGGGTTACATCTGACTCAAACAAAAGTTCTATTAAAAATGATTTGTATATCGTCGCTGTCGGGCAGAAACCTTGTATATCGTATCTGAACTTTTTATTTGTTTGTTTTCCATAAATGAATGCTCTACTTCATCATACAATAGTGTCGCACAAGAATAGCAAAAATAGCAATCTACCAGATCACAACGTGTTGCATTGCGACGCACTGTGAGCCTGTTAGATTAGCTATTTCAATATGCATATTTTCTAAAAAAGGAAACGTTTTGGATATATGAGGTTTTCACCCAACAGCAACGATATGTTTGTTCATATCACTGATAAACCCCACCATCAAACACATTTTAGTTGTATATGCAAAACTGGATCTATTACTTAACTTGCATTACTTCGAATTGCTGGTGTTCTCAAAGGTACATTGACATAAATTCACTTTACCTGTCTTGCTGTACCTAGTGCTCCATTTCAAGTGAAATTGAACCATCACATCCCTCATTGCTCTGCTCCACTCTCTCTCATGTGGAAAATCAGTGGCTGAGACTTGGCTGTCAATCATAAGGGAAGACTAACTTCTGCCTGCGATGCTTATCAATAATGACATGGGCAATTTAACAGCTACAACGTCTATCTCTCTCTTGCTCCCTCGCTCTCCAACTTTGAAATGGCACCATTGCTGTAAATCCTTGGCATACAGAGCCCTAATGCCAGTCAGAGCCTACTTCATTCTTCCAACACTAGCACATCCATTCTCCTCCTTCCATATGCAAACACACATGAATGTCATAAATTGTGCCTGGGTCGCCCTCGCGTTAGTGTGAATACAATGCTTCCAAATTGAGCATTACCCTTGTCATGATCCGAAAGCCCATTTAAGACCGGCATCTTGCTTATGATGGATGCCAGCTAAAGTAGATCCAGCATTTGTGTGCCACACCAGAAACAAATGGCACTCTATTTACTAAGTAAAAGCATGACGGATCAGGCCATCAACAGTAATGGCAAGGGGGGGTTTTGCATTTTGGCTGGGTGATGTTTTTTTGTGTGGTAAATTATTGATGTTAAGGCACTACTATTTTTCTTGGTTATGATCCCTGCTATAGTATAGTACCTCTTCTATTCTCTAATTCTGATTGATAGGTCACCATTGCTTTTAATGATATTGCATGGAATCTATGTACTATCCTGATTGCCTACTGTTCCTTGTCCTAGATGTTCACATCTCCAAAGTCATTTTCTTGATAGCTTGTTGTAATTTAGAATATATTCAGACGATGTATTTGCTTTTGTTGTGATGCTCTATATTGATCATTTCCGGTTCCTGACTGACATGAAATAAATGAATAGTCCGGCCAGAAAGTCTAAATACCGTAATCATAATCGCGCAAAAAAACTTTTTTGTGGCCATGTCACTTTGGCACAGTATAATCCAGTGTCAGGTTAGGAATTAACTTGCTATATGAAATTAGTGCTGGCAATGTTAACGTCTCATGCAGTTGCCAGGTTACCTTGTGCACGACTTCAGGGGCTCATTCCCAAGCTCCTGGAAGCCCAACTATAAAATGTGACAAATGTTGGCAGATGCACGGGCGGCCATGGTCCTCTTTACTTAGTGTCAGTTAGCGCTTACAAATAACCTGCACGCTCTTCAACTTGAAATGCTGGAAATGGTTTCTTCCAATTTAACATGAAATTACTTCAAGGACAGACAAGATGGCAAAGAGAGAGAGAGCGAGCGAGAGAGAGAGAGAGAGAGAGAGAGAGAGAGAGAGAGAGAGAGAGAGAGAGAGAGAGAGAGAGAGAGAGAGAGAGAGAGAGAGAGAGAGAGAGAGAGAGAGAGAGGGGCACTGGCTGGAGGAAGGAGAGAGAATGGGGAAAGAAAGAGAGAAAGATAGAGAGAGAGGTTTCTTTCATGCTTGCCTTCACTCTGGCTTACAGGTCCCCGTGGGTGATTAAGGCGCCTGGATAGAAAGCCGATAATTTCTGTTCTGAATTAATACATATGTCAGCAAGCTGAGCTGTACAAACTGCTGGGGGCTTATTGAAATGTATGGCTGGAATGCAGGGTGTTAATGCCTAAGTGTATTGGCCACAGCAGAGAGGGCCCATCCTTTTGTGTTATGCATGCCTGGCTTGGCTGGCTAGTGTTTGCTATGCATTAGCCGGCTTCACTCTTTGGAGACTGGCAGCGTCTGCACATAATGTCTCGCTCTGCTGAGTGAGACAGCACAAGGACGTGCAGAGAGAGAGAGAGAGAGAGAGAGAGAGAGAGAATGAATGACAGAGAGGGAAAGATAAGAAGGGGGAGGAAAGAGAGATAATCCAATGGGACACAACAAAACTTCAGAGAAACGGCGGAGAGGGTAAATAGGGAAAATCTGGTAAATAAAATTAACAGAAAAGTATACATTATTGTTAGTTACTGTAGATATATAATGCTATATGAGTCCTATTATGGTACTGTAAATTAGACTGGGACCGGTAGGTCTGCCTATTATGTTTGTTACTCCTCCCTGTTTTCTTACTTTTCTTGACCACGATGCCCCTGGCAAGGTTTTTTCATCTATACCTCTTCACAGGAAATAGCCTAGTCTACAAGCTCACAACTCGACGCCTTGCAACACCTTGCGACGCCATATGCGTATAGATATGCTATTTCTGCCGTATATGCTCACCTACTATGACCTGCCCAGAAAAGGGACACCGATTCATGTTTAATGGATGCATTTGTAAATCGTAAAACATGCTTTTTGTTAGGACAAAGGAGTGAATGCTGAAGCAGAATAAGAGGGTAAGAAGTGCCATTGTAACTTCAAAGAAGAGCAGCCTTTTGAACATGATGCAACTCAATGCAATGGAATGCCAACTCCGGCAATTGGACCTCGAGAAGCAGGTACTGTACTTTAAAAGAGGGCTAAGAATCATGCCCTACAGTGTGCTCAGATCAGAAACAACTTATTATGGCAAGCCTGAAATATGAATGAATAATATATTATGCTGTGACAGTCTGCTTATACCACTATATTGTAATTTAGTGCTCGCTTTTGGCTTGCATTCCAAGATGTCCTACAGGACGATGAGAGTGCTAAAATGGAAGGTTTACATGGATTGTGAAATGATTAGGTACTTCTGTAACTTGCCGCCTGTTTCTCAAAGACTGTTAATTACGATAAAGTAGATGTTTTTGCATGAAGAAAATTCGCCGAAATATAAATATTTTCAACATGCCCCCTCATCCCCCATCCCCTTACGATTGTCCGAGGGTTTGAACTTCAAAGGCGAAAAAGCTTAGTCCATTAGAAATCATCTAAAGGGGTGTTGTTAATTATAGATGAAACCCAGTTTTTTCCCCCAAACCGCCTCTAGTCATTGTATTCAGGAATTAATTTAGAACATGAAAACACTGGTAACATTGCAAGAGGTCCACTTTCAATGGAGATTAGCCATCTAGCAGTGTTTGACTGAAATGATTTCTCCATCTGTGGCTGATTGATGTTGAAGTAGCGGGTAAAAGGAGTGAGAAAACAGAAGAAAGCAACGGCTGTAAACATGGATAAATGTTAACAGCCTGTGTGAATGAGTCACATCACTGTGTTGTTGTTTGTCATGTTGTAGGCTAGTGTTTTGAAGTATGTTGACCCGAGTACGCGAGCAGAGATGCGTTTGTACTCTTATTTACCATAATTTGCTGTGAGCCATATTCAAAGGCTGTGGGAAAGGAACCCAGCACTTTTGAGATAAGCGGCCCTTTGTTTTTAATCAAAGCACCATTTTGAATGAAAAGTGTTGGAAATGAATAGAGGGCCAATGAAAGAGACTCAGCAGAGGCTGCTACACAGCTTTTAAGAATAAATCAAACCTCAGAACCATCACTAAACAGTAGAAAGCTATGGAAGTGCAATTAACTTGTGACTGATTTGTGTGGAGTTTTGAGTGACCCCTTACATTCTAGATACAATTTGTTATGTATGAGTTACCTTAAAACCAACAGGTCATGCATGACAGCCTTAAATGAGTAGTTAACCCCAAAATGACTTATTTTCTATTGATTACTCATGCCATGGAGACTCGAGTACAATCATATCTTTTTGTATTTGTCACATTTCTAAGACAATAATTTGATTACAATAAATGTACCCCAATTGATTCCCGATGATCAATGGGGGTAAATTGACTATGATACATGTTTTTGTCCTAGGAACGCGACAAATACAAAACAATATTATTGAACTCGAGTTTCCATGGTGTGAGTAATCAATAGGAACTCTGACTGTCCCACCTCAATGCCATCACTGACTCCCCTCATTGAGACCAACAGGGCCAACATTATTTTTAATGATAAAAATAATTTGGGAGGATAATGTCTCCTCCATCACCAATGAGGGCCCAGGATGGTCTAACTCATTGTTTCTCAAACTATGGGTTGCGGGAAGGTGCCTTTGGGGTTGTAAATTGAGAACCAAAAAAAGAAGAAATATATTTTGTATCAAGAAATGGTAAAAAAGAAAAAGGAAGGATGTTGCGCACGCACGCACGCACGCACGCACGCACGCACGCACGCACGCACGCACGCACTCACACACACACACACACACACACACACACACACACACACACACACACACACACACACACACACACACACACACACACACACACACACACACACACACACACACACACACACGCACACACACACACACACACGCACACACCGCTCGTCCGCCTCCAACACTGACTAACGAAACTAACGAAACCCACAATCAGCTGGGATGAGGCACACACAAACTGGTTTAGCTCTGCTATTCATAAACGATTTACTTGGGAATTATATTCAATATAAGCGGACGGTTTTGTGAGGGGGTAAAAAAAGTGATAATCTTGAAGTGATTGGTCCATTGCCATATCCAATCATCACAAGCTGAATGCAAGTACGTCCTCGCATCGCCAGTTAGTGTGCCACTGCACACTTAACTGTCACCGCGAGCAAACTTGAGGCGAAGGGAACAATCCGCGTCAATGATGGACAAATGGTGGCCGCCAAACACAAGGTGCAAAATGCAAGGCTAAGTAGACATTGGATTTTATCTGAACACCAAGGGCCCAAAACAGAGGGGAAAAAAGCGACCTGCAACAGTTCACAGAGTGGCTGCGTGGTTACACCCAGCCACTCCGACAGGTCTCCTTTCCGACATGTCTCCATTCCGACACTAAACCTATCTCTAACCCTTACCCTAAACTTAACCTCTATGGAAGTGTCGTCACTCCGACAATAAGAAGTCAATTTTGGAGTGGCGACATGTCGGAATGGAGAGCGACACCCTGGCTGCGTTATGGCGTGCTTTTCAGCCAACGTCCTCCTCCCGTTGTTGGGGAATCTTTACAGGACCACCATTTTGTTTGCCGAGGCAGTTCCTCGTTGACAGGAATGTTAATCTATTCATATAAATAACATTTTGATCAAATGCTATTTTTATCCTTGTGAATAAATAAAGCTATGGGTATATGCTAAATAAATGATAGGGTTTCATTATGTTTTGGCCCAGCACCCATTGTCGATGAGCGTATATTTAAGTATAAATAAATTATTGGCTGGCATTCGTCATTGCCCTTGTTATCCCACTGGGGGCCACGATGCAGGCCAAGCCGTAGATGAGGGCTGCTGGGATGATTCAGCTGGGCCCAAGGTTGGATAAACTGGGTAAGAATCTATATAAATATTTATATTTCAAGGTATCCCGGGATTGTACTGTACATTCATGTATATTATTATATATTATATTTTTTGCGACGGCCTTGTACGATGAAGCAGGGATTTACTTTGCGAAAAAATACACATTTTAAACTTGGAGATACAAGGTTTCCACTCGACAACGACGATATACCTCAGTAACCCAGTGAAGACACAATTCCAATTGATTCAATTTTTTTGCAGACCTTGCTTGTTTTTATTATATTGTTATTATAATTTGTATTATTTTCATCATTATTATTAAATAACACCTTAAACCTTGATATATTTGACATTGTTAGCAAATTAGTCGGACAAGTATGAACAAGTGACAAATAAACTATGTTGAATTTAGAATCTTGAATCTTCTTCTCAACTTCTTGAAACTCTCAAACTCTCCCAAGTATTTTCAAGTCACGAACTGCACTGCAGAACCCTTTGAACGGCCCAGCCCTTTCCTGTCCAGCACCTGGCGCTGAACAGGTCTGTGTCTGATCAGTGTGTACGGTATGCATGGCGTTTCTCTGCGTCTCTCTGAAGGTCTTTTAGAAGTCACTACTAACTAGAAGCAGGGGAATAGACTGGTTGACGGAGAGAGAGCGGGGGGTCCCACAGGAGGCTCCATCAGTCCCTGCCCGCTCGCACCTCATACCGATTCCCTTTCATGTGGACGATTAGCATCAGGTAATGCTGCGGCCTGCTACTTTGATGTCAACTCTGAAATCAAAGGGTCGAGAGGCAAGGAAGGAGAGATGGTGTTTAGGAGGGGAAAGTTAGCACGTACGGTAAACCTTCCATGCATGCGTGCAATAATTTATCATTACCACCACCGGGCACAGCACCACCGTCAAGGAAATGCACATCACTTGTGCATGCAAAGGTGGTGCCATAGTTTTGTACTTTTTCTGGTTTTCATGTGTCTAGGAGGTTGACAGTACTTCATTAGACCCCCTGGTGTGGTTGTTATGAGCAATTATGCATTCTTTTTTTATTTGGGTTTTTAGATGGAGGATGCCACCTGCTGGGTCAGACGTGCCATTCCAAAAACACCCATACTTATTACATCATAGAATCAACCCCTCCCCTAATTACCATTCACCCAACACATGTGGGTGTGGCTAACTTCAGCTGGGTCACCACCCACCATGACAACCACGCATACCAATGAACTGGTGGGTGTGGCCACTTAAAAACATAATTTTAACTCTTTCTGTACACTTTTTTTGGAAAAATTCTTCCTCCTATTATAATCATAATAGTAGATAATCATGTTTTATAGAGGGGAAAATCATGGCACCCCATCTTTAACATACTGTACTCCAAAGAACATAATAGAATAAGGTACCGTGAACTCTTTGACAAATGCAGCCTTTTCCATGAATTATAGGACATTTAGGAACTTTCCATTCAGTGGTCATGTGAAAGAGAGAGATCCTGCTTCTAAAGGAAAAATACCCATCATTGTCAAGATCTATAGTGCCCTTAAACATTGACCCCACATTGAGAACCACTGCCTCAGCCGACACGACATGAATCTGACTGTAGTTTGATTGATCATTTTGACTGATGATGATGATTGTGGTCAGAAGGTCTCCATACTTATGAGTGTGCATGTGCACGTGTGCGTGCATCTTATCTGTGTGTGTGTGGCAGAGAGAGGGAGAGATTGATGGGGAGAATATCGTCACTGTCCGGCAGAAACCTTGTATCGCGAGTTTCAAATGTGTGTTTTTTGGTAAATTAAAGCCAAAAGTGTCGCACAAAAGTAGTGAAAATAGCAGATCTACAAGCACACGTTGTGTAGATCGGCGATTTTCACTAGTTTAAATCATTTTAAAAATTATAAATACAAAACAAACATTTTTGGACATACAAGGTTTCCACCCGACAGCGACGATATCATTGCTGTTGGGCAGGAACCTTGTATCTCCTTTGCCTAATTTCACTATTTTAGAAACATTTTCAGTTGTCAATTAAACATTGATATTAAAAGTTCCATATCTGAGATTTGTGTTGAATGGGTGCTTAAGTTGTGTATAATTAAGTAATGCGTATAGAAATGCAGAGATTCCAGATATGTAATTATCAAGTAGAATTGAAATAGCTCAGCATACAACAAAATGCTCAAATAAGCTATAGCCCCATGTTCATATCCCATTAGGTATTATGGGGACCACCCACTGTGTACGATATTGGCCATCAAGATGACATTTCCGCATTGTGGCAGCGTCGGGAATATCATCATGTGTTACAGAAACTGCTACTGTAGCTTTAATGGAAAAATGTCTCTGCAGGAATTGTATAGATTTGATTTCATTTGCTATGGTCTGTATGTGCAGATATTGTTGGTGAAAAATGATCAGCTCCGCGTGGAGAATTGCTGTTGAGGTAAAACACTGCCCCGGCACAAATTGGCTGACATTGTGTTATGTCCGTACTACCCTGGACACATCAAATTCTATTTCATAAGACATTTTATAACCAAAGTATACCCGTTTTATATTGTTGTCGTCGGGTGGAAACCTCGTATCTCCAAGTTTCAAATTTGTATGTTCTTTCACAAAGTAAAGCCCTGCTTCATCTTACAAGGCCTTCGCACAAAAGTAGTGAAAACAGCAGATCTACAAGCACACAACGCCTCACGGTGCGAGGCGTTGTGTGCTTGCACCATTCTTGTAGATCGGCTTTTTTCACTAGTTGAAAATTTTAAAATGATAAATGCAAACCGAACGGTTTTGGACATACAATGTTTTCACCCGACAAAGACGTTATTCAATCCCCTAATTTCCTTAACTGCTGAGTGTTGTGTATACAGTAACTTGAAAAGTAAAAACTAAATCCGTTCAAGGCTCAGTTTTATACATTTTCAGAGTTTAATTAACACTCCAGCAGCAATGATTAATCGAGCCACTTCATAATCAATCAATCAACTACATGAAAGGGCCTTGAGTGTTGAGCCTCTTCCTGAAGCGCTAGCAGGGTAACTTTTATTTTGCTGAAGTGCTTTAAACCTTGAGGAAATCCAATGCCCAGGACTAGAAGGGAACCAGAGACGATTCTACACAAACCTGTCTTTGCTGCTGTATAGGGCTGAAAGTTTGTCCAAAACCATAACCGGAATATAATGTATCCAATATAGTTATTACAGTTAAAGCTATACTGTGTAAGTTGCTCAACTAGTGGTCAGTAGCTCTATAGCAAACCGCGGTCGCGTCCGCGTCTTTTGGCCGTTTTTCGCCGCGGACCGGTCCTCACACCACCGCGTCCGCCTGCACCTCGCCGAGATCTATCTGTAGAGGGGTCCCTGGTTCCTGTGCTTTCATGCATTCCGGAGAAACGGACTCCTTCACCCGAGTATATGCTGTTGTTATGTTGAGGCAAGCTACTTCCTGAGAAGTCAGCAAGATGCGCTGTGATTGGCCGGCAGTGTATAACCCTCGCTGTGATTGGCCGGTAGTGTATGATGACGTAATTTTGCTGCGAAATTCGGTCCCCGGACAGAATCATAGAAAACATATTTACAGAAGCCTTTAGGCTTTAGGGGATGAAATTCACGGAGTGGGTGTTCTAAAACTTTAGCGATTTAACAGTTAGGACAATTTTAAGATTTGTTTTATAAAAAAAGTTACATGGTATAACTTTAACCACTTTCAAACTGGTATCCCTATCCTTGGTTTTGCCATTATAGGTGAATTTCTTTCAAAAATAGCTTTGTGAGTTAGTGAGCTTGTAGATCTGCCATTTTCGATATTTTTGCCATTATGGGGAATGGAGATACTGTGCAAGGATTCTGTCTGCCAGCCTCAATATGTGGGGTTCTGCTAGGGAACAACACGCCCACACACGCATAACCTTTTTAATCCACACAAATGTTCAAAAATTCATGCTGAAATATATGCACACACACACACACACACACACGCACGCACGCACGCACGCACGCACACACACACGCGCGCGCGCGCGCGCGCGCGCTCGCACACATGCACGCGCACGCACACGCACGTTAAGAATGATAGTATTTACTCAGTGAAACACAGACGCAGAGCAGATGGAGGGGACGGGCATTGAGACAGCTGGTAGGTGAAACTCAATGATTGTACTAATTGTTAATTGCCTCAGTTTCCCTTTTCAGAGATAGCTGTTTTGTGAAACGTATCTAAGAGGGGGGGAATGAAAGTACAGTTTGAGATGTTTTTCTTTCGTCAATGTCATTTTGTGTCTGCCAATGAAGTTTCCACGCCTAGAATAATATAGCGGCTGAACTTTGCATGTGAACTCGGATAGATTCAAACTGCGACGTGCTCCAGGGGTTCAATGAGCCGTTTTGGCTGGCTGGGTGTGATTCGAATGGAAAATGTGGACTATCGTATCTTAGCCCTTTGGTTCTCACACATTTTCATGTGAAAGACCCCCAAATTGATATGTCCACAAACACCCATCTGAAAAATATTCTGTGCCAAGGACGCCCATATAAGAGAAGATTTATGTAATGTTAAACCTTATGTTTGTGTTGCACTTTTCTTTCTACACTTGCACAATATATGGACAACTTTATCCAGGCAACGTTTCGGTCAATAGACCTCTTCAGGCATCTCAGATGCCTGAAGAAGGTTTATTGACAGAAACGTTAAAGTCGTCCTTCAGGTGTTGCTTTTTCCTTTGTTACAGTTGAACAGGTGGAAAAAGAAGTAAATGTACCAATACTGCAATGTAGAAGCATTTATAAATATAGTTTAAAAGTATAAAATGTATAAAAATCTTTAGAAAACAGCAGATATACAAGCTTGTAGATCAGCTATTTTCAAATGTCCGAAATGTGGTTACACCCCGCCATTCCGAAACACCGCCATTCCGAACATTGACCTCTAACCCTAACCCTACCCCTAACCCTAACCCTAACCCTAACCCTTACCCTAACCCTACCCCTAACCCTACCCCTAACCCTAACCCTAACCCTAGTCAATGTTCGGAATGGCGGTGTTTCGGAATGGCGGTCTGACACCCCGAAATGTATATAGGGCTGAATGAGGTTAATGTATGTTTTGTAATAATTATAAAAACCTACAAAGTAACTAGTAACTAAAGTTTCCAATTAATTGTAATGGAGTAAAAGTACAATATTTGTCTCTGAGATGTAGTGGAGTAGAAGTATTGGAAATTGCAAATACTGAAGTACAAATACCTCTGAATTGTACTGTACAGTACTTAAGTAAATGTACTTAGTTACTTTCCACCACTGCATTTTAATTTAGCTGGTGACCCCCTTCAAGGACCCCTGGTGGTCTCCGGACCCCACTTTGAGAACCACCGCCTCAGCCGACACGACATGAATCTGACTGTAGTTTGATTCATCATTTTGACTGATGAGGATGATTGTGGTCAGGAGGTCTCCATACTTCTGAGTGTGCATGTGCACGTGTGCGTGCATCTGTGTGTGTGTGTGTGTGTGTGTGTGTGTGTGTGTGTGTGTGTGTGTGTGTGTGCGTGCATCTGTGTGTGTGTGGCAGAGAGAGGGAGAGATGGATGGGAGAGAGAAGGAGAATATCGTCACTGTCCGGCAGAAAACTCATATCTCCAAGTTTCAAATGTGTATGTTTTTTGGTAAATTAAAGCCAAAAGTGTCGCACAAAAGCAGTGAAAATAGCTGATCTACAAGCACACAACGCCTCGCGATGCGAGGCGTTGTGTGCTTGTAGATCGGCTATTTTCACTAGTTTAAATCATTTTAAAAATTATGAATACAAAACGAACAGTTTTGGACTTACAAGGTTTCCACCCGACAGCGAAGATATCATTGCTGTTGGGCAGAAACCTTGTATCTCCTTTGGCTAATTTCACTATTTTAGAAACATTTTGAAAGTGAAACTGGTTCTGTGGCTGTGGATTTTACACATATTTAACCAAAGAAAAACAGCAAGAGCTGGTGGGCGTAAAAATAACCAGCATCCTTCGGAACACAGGTTTCTGGCCGACAGCAGCGATATTAAAGCAAGAGTTTGTGCGTATCGGTATTTGTGTGTTGTTGTGCGGGAGGGAGGGAGGGAGCCTGTGCTCTCCACGCACAGGCAGAGAATCGTTTTGATTTGAATCACTGTGATTAAAACAGCAGCATTAAAACAATGAGTTGTTCAACCAAAGGGTGCAGTTAATGGTATTAAAACCCAGAGGACCTAACCCTCCCCACAAGCACTGCACAACAGGTCAACCATTCATCCCCTGCAGGAAACAATGCACAAATCCACAATGGACTATTATTGAAGTGGCCCACTTGTGCTTCACTGCCAAGATAAATGAATAAATAAACTGCACTAGAGAAGAAGAAAAAAATGCATTACTAAAAAATGCATAAAAAAGCATTAGGCTGGTCTGTGTGGTAAAAGGGGGGAAATGAAATGGATTGTGAGCTATGCTTGTCTGTCGCTCCACCTCTCTCTGTCTCTCTGTCTCTGTCTCTCTCTCTCTCTCTCTCTCTCTCTCTCTCTCTCTCTCTCTCTCTGTCTATCTATCTGTCTGTCTCTGTCTGTCTGTCTGTCGGTCTCTCTCTCTCTCTCTCTCTCTCTCGCTCTCTCTCTTTCTCTTCTTCTAGCCCAGGGGTCTTCAACGTTTTCAGGCCAAGGACCCCTTAGTTGAGAGAGAGATGAAGCAGGGACCCCCACAAGCTTTTCATAGATTCTATAGTTTCATCGTTTGACAGCACAATCATCAGTGTATTTTGGATTCATGTCAATTTGTGTTTTCAGATATTTAACCACTTGAACCGTCAATACTTAATAAACATGATTTTTCACTCTGTACTTACACTCTGTGTTAATATGAAAAGGATTGGAAGATTTGGAGGACTCTAGTAACTCTGAGGACCCCCTAGGAGTCCCGGACCCCCTGTTGAAGACCCCTGCTCTAGCCTATATAAATGTTTTTTAGTTAAAGTGATGTTAGGTGAGAAGGGGGTGTGGGCAGTGTTCTTTTGGTTAAATGTGGGTGGGGGGTAATCAGCTTAATGCAGAGAGTTAAAGGGCCGATGGGAGGCTGGCCAAATCCCCGGGCTATTAAAGTAGCACCATGTCCTCGGCAGTGACCTCATCCTAAGCATTAATTATAGCAAAAGTGTCTATCTCCTTTGGCTGTTCTCGTTCTCTCTCTCTCTCCCTCTCCCTCTCTCTCTCTCTCTCTCTCTCTCTCTCCTCTCTGTCAGTCTCTCATTCTCTCTTAAACTTGCTCACTCAATCCCATCATATCTCTCTCTCTCTCTTTCTTTCTCTCATGTCTCTGTTGCTCGCTCTCTCTCACCCACGCATGCACGCACTCGCACGCACGGCACACACAATAACACACTTCTCTCCACTGTTCCCATCTCTGCACTCGTTTGACAATTCTGCTTGTTCCCATCAATTTAACAGGTGTTTTTCTCTTTTTTCCTGCGTCTACAGTGAATGCCGTACTGTAGATATAGTCTTGCAAACTCTCACGGAACGTGTTTTTCTTTGAGGCATTTCACTCACTAGAAGTCGGATTCTAACAAAACATTCCTCTCCATGCAATTACACCTCCTTAGTAGCACATGCTCCACATATTTCCTCTACGATCCCTAACTCTGTCGTACCTTCCTTAATTACCTTTCGTCAACCCACTTCCACCGCCCAAATTTCATTCCTTGCAGTGATGGAAAAAGTACAAAAATGTTTTACTTAAGTAGAAGTATTAATACTGCAATGTAGAAATACTCTGTTACAAGTAAAAGTCAAAACGGCCCCATTTCTTATGGACTATATCTGACTCGTGGATCGCCGTGGTTGTATTTTTTCTTCTCTGCGTGAAAGAAGACACTTGGGGCGGCCGTGAACGGGAACGGCCTCGCGCACAATGGGCACACGCAACATGCACGGAGCGATCAAAAATCTGGTAAATAACATTGATTTGATTCTGGCAGTTAAAGGGATATTCCACTTTCAACAGGGAAACTCCTTATGGGCTTTTCTCCACACAGACACCCATTGTAACTTCAAACTCCATTTTAACCATGATAGATTCTTTAAAAAACACCCATTATCTTTTCTGGTGACTCATATTACCCTCTTAATACGTGAGCAGGCCGTGTTTTATCCATAACTTTTTTCATTTATTTGTAATAATTATTTGGGAAAATGGAAAACAATTAATACAAAAATTAATTATCTAACATATAATTTAGCGAATGTCTGTCTGTCTGTCTGAGTGAGTGAGTGAGTGTCTGTCTGAGTGAGTGTCTGTCACAGCGTTTCTCCTCAGTGGCTGGAGCAATTGATCTGAAATCGCATCACCAATAGCATATGAACACACCTGACATAACTGTGAAGCCCGTTTGTCACTTTCACAAATCGTTTAATTGATATTAATTTATTAGTCAATTAATTTTTCCCATTGACTTATAATGGGAATCGCAAAAACTCACATTCAATATTTTTTTTCTCGCAAACCATAGGGGCTACAGTTACAAAACTCTGAGAGGAGATTTATAATGATATCAAGGATTAAATAAAAAATAACTTTGTCAGTTGGCCTCATGGTGGCGCTATAACAGTCCACTTTACGTTTCGGCCTGTAACTCTTGAACCGTAGGTCGGAAAATTAAAATTCTTTTTTCCCTGGATTCCTTGGGTCAATACGCATCTCCCCATATAGGCCCCGCCCATTTGCGTCAGGATAGATTTTCCGCCATTTTGAATTTTCTCCAAAACACACTTTTTGCTCCTTTTCCTACATATTTTCTTCAAATGTCACGAAAATGGGTACACATGATCTCTGAACCCATGCAATGAACATAGTCAAGGGATATTTTGATAGTCCATACCGTTCGTTCGTAACGGGCTTCCAAAGTTAGCGGGAGGGGCCCGTTTTGCAAACAATAGCCATAAATCACAAACAAAACGTCGAGTCAACACTGAATTTCTGCCACAGGTTGCGGGTGGCTTACTCAACGAATCCCCAGAAGCATTTCCAATTCCACCCGTAGAGGGCGTCACAAACGCGCAAAACGTAACCGTTTCGTTCCAAAACGCGTTTTTTCAGGCGGACCGACCCTCTCAAAAAGAAACACAGACTACTCTGCGGATGGTCTCACGGTCCAAACCGCTGCACACACACACACACACACACACACACACACACACACACACACACACACACACATAGCCATTAAACGAAACGGGTATTTCTTACATTGATGCTCCTACATATTATCATGCAAGTACCAGTTAAAGTTACTTTCCATCCCTCATATACCGTGTGCACAGTGCACATCCCATAACCCACACACTGCACATCATTTCGGAGCTCATATCTTTGAACGGGTAAGGACTAGTAAAAAATAAATGAAAAAAGTTATCGAGGGGGGTAATATGAGTCACCAGAAAAAATAATGGGTGTTTTTAATTAATCTATCGTGGTTAAAATGAAGTTTGAAGTTACAATGGGTGTGTGTGGGGAGAGGCCCTGGGCCTGGAGGGCCTGGTAACATTTACATCAAATATCTAAGTATTGAATCAAGCAAATTAAAAACTGTTCAGGTGTTCAAAAGTTGTTTTGAAAGTGAAATATCCCTTTAACTGCCATTATGTATGGAAACCTCTGGCATCCTGAGTGTTAATCTATCTATACATGCGAGAAGTCTCTGCGTGCGTGCGTGTCTGCGTGTCTGTCTGTAATCCGCGTATCTCGAGAACCGTTCGTCCCACCGGCTTCAGATTCGGCACGCGCGTTCCCCGCCGCGGCACGGAGTGCAGTGCCGGGCCTCGACCCGACCCGACGCGCGTTTTTCCCTAACCGGCGCGAAACGTTCGGAATCTCCTTATGCGGGGCTGATTGTTGACATCAGGCTGTTCCGGAGGAAATCGGCACAAGCGCTGACTCATTGTGACATCACATCATAAAAGGCTCTGAGATCACGTACGCCACATGAGTCAACAAAAAATGCCATGGTTACGTATTCTGATGTTCCTATATGGGCATAAAAGGACACAGGCAAACATATGGTCAAAACGGCTCTTATGACAACAGGTATAATGGGGTTTGCATTAAAGGGTGGGGCATTCATTCCCTATTTCAAATTCGGCACGCGCGTTCCCCGCCGCAGCAGGTAGTGCAGTGCCCGGCCTCGACCCGATCCGATACACGATTTTCTGGAACCAGCACGACAGGTTCGGATTCTGATGTCTGACATCAGGGTTTTCCGGAACCGGCACTGTGTCTGCATAGATCTCCATTTATGGGCATAAAATGGATGCAGACAGACAGATACAGATATCTCCATATATGAGCATAAATGGACACAGGCAAACAGATGGTCAAAACGGGTCCTATGACAACACGTATAATGGGGTTTGCATTAAAGGGGGAACCAGCACTGTGTCTGCAACACAGTCGGAGGCACAGACAGATACAGAGATCTCCATAATGGGCATAGAGGGACACAGACAAACAGATACAGAGATCTCCATATATGGGCATGAAATGGATGCAGATAGACAGCTACAGATATCTCCATATATGAGCATAAATGGACACAGGCAAACAGATGGTCAATACAGGTCCTACAGAGATCTCCATATATGGGCATAAAATGGACGCAGACAGACAGATAACTCCATATATGGGCATAAATGGACACAGGCAAACAGATGGTCAAAACGGGTCCTACAGAGATCTCCATATATGGACATAAAATGGACGTAGACAGATAGATATCCCCATATATGAGCATAAATGGACACACGCAAACAGATGGTCAAAACAGATCCTATGACAACAGGTATAATGGGGTTTGCATTAAAGGGCGGGCATTCATCCCCTATTTACATTGTTCCCGAGTTGGCCAGGGCGCCAACTAGACGCTCTAGTATAAGTAAATGTACTTAGTTACTTTACACCAGGCACATGCACATATAGACATCAAAGGAGGCTTGAGCCCCTGCCCTTTTATCACAGTGCTGAACTAAGCATAATCAAGTGAATACTGGAGATGTGGTGTAACGGCATGGATTTCTACACAGTTCTACACAGTCCACACACAATTCTTTCAACATTATAAGATGTTGCATTCAACTTCAGGAGAGTTTGGACGAGCCAATTCTCTTATAAGAATTGTGTGTGTACTGTGTAGAACTGTGTAGAAATCCATGCTGTTACACCACATCTCCAGTATTCACTTGATTATGCTTATAGTCCAGGCAAACTAGCGTTTTACGAGAAAGTAATTGTAAAAGATTTTTTTTCTTCACAGACCTTTTCTATAAGGTCTCCAGAACAACATACTAAAAGTCCTAAGAAATCCCAGTTGCGGAAATATGTTTAATTGACATTAATCCAAGACTTACTATACACTACACTATAAAGGCAAAAATGACTCCCAAAAAATCTGCTTTAAGTGGGATGTGAGGGGTCAAACTAGGGGTTATTAATTATTCTGAATCCATTGCAAGCATTTGTTTTGCATGAAAAACATTCCTTGGGCTAAAAACGGACCCCAAAAGGCTGTGAAAATTGATGACTCATCACTAAACCATCGTATTGTGGGGTCATTTCTTGCCCAAGGAATGTTTTTCATGCCAAACAAATGCTTGCAATGGATTCAGAATAATTAATAACCCCTAGTTTGACCCCTCACATCCCACTTAAAGCAGATTTTTTGGGAGTCATTTTTGCCTTTATAGTGTAGTGTATAGTAAGTCTTGGATTAATGTCAATTAAACATATTTCCGCAACTGGGATTTCTTAGGACTTTTAGTATGTTGTTCTGGAGACCTTATAGAAAAGGTCTGTGAAGAAAAAAATTCTTTTACAATTACTTTCTGTTTTGGGTCCAAAATGAGCTAGTTTGCCTGGACTATTAGTTCAGTGTGGTATCAAGCACCGAAAATAGCCGACCTCCAAGCCGACCTTTGGAGGTCTGCTATTTTCGATATTTTCACCAAAGGGCCCTTTAAGAAATTTCAGCCCCTGCCTCTCTAACATTCTCTGCACGTCCCTGCTTTACACCACTGCTCCTTAAGTGGCACGTGATCCCCATATTTACTGCATTCTTAAGTCTGTCCTACCTCCCTTAATTACCACCAGTCAACCCTCTCCCACCGCCCCAATTTCATTCCTCATCACACTGTGACACAGGGAGAGAAAGAATAAACAAAGACATTCGATCGCCTGCATGCCATTGGGTAAACGGCGTGCCACTATGCTCGATTGTTTCCTGCTAGGAGTGGTGCTGCTGGAGACCGTGAACAGCCTGGTGTTAGCATACTAATGCTGGACCATTGGCTCAGCCCCCTCGAGAAGCGGCAGAGTTATTTGTCTTGGCTAAAGCCAATGACGACCATTTCACAGGCAGCAGAGCAGAATTGGCCTCTTTTGCCAAATGCAGAATTTCTGTGGCTCTGCATATTTTATCATTTGACGCCCCAATCTTTGTCTCAATTATTGCTCTTGCTGCAGTAGCATCCTCGGTGTTAATCGAGCTCAGAGAGTGTTGTGGACGAACTGAACCAGAGTCCATTTGGTCCCGTTTATACACATTCTAAGTCAGGGACGTGCAGAGAATGTTAGAGAGGCAGGGGCTGCAATTTCTAAAAGGCCCTTTTGGTGAAAATATCGAAAATAGCAGACCTCCAAGCTCACAACGCGTCGCAGTTGGGACACGTAACAGGTCCCTAATTGGTTCCATTTGTACACTGTCAGAGTTACAGACTTGTATGGGTCCACCTAGACACCACTAAAGGAACCCACAGAGTCCATGGAATCCATTTTGAGAAACACTGGTGTACGGCATGGATTTCTACACAGAGAGGGCTATTCTTTCAACATAGGATGCTGTATTCAAGTTCAGGAGAGTCAAGGCAGTTCTCTTGAATGCTGCCTTCGGGTATGGCATGGAAAAGAGGGCATTTTCATTTCTTTCGCCAAAGTAAAAACTGCATTCATGGTCTGGAGAGGGCACTTTGATGTCTATGTGCACCGTGCCTACTCTAAGTTAAATGAACACCATGGATTTTACTGTGTACACCCCCTCTCTTCCTTCGTTGTGCACTACAGCACCATGCAGCCCTCCTCCTCTCCCTATAGGCCCCTGCCTCTATGATCTCTCCGTCAAGCTCCTCCTCACCCCTTCTCAGTTGTGTGATCACTCTCTCCCTCTCTTGCCCTGTGTCTACCTTTCCCTTTGACTCTCTCTCTCTCTCTCTCTCTCTCTTCTTATCTTGGCCGAGGGCCGGGGCCGGGTGTCCCCCAGTTACAACGCAGTATCAATCCAACGGAAAGAATCACTGGCGGCTATCCATGTTCAGCCACTCACGTAAAAACCCTCCAATTCATCTCCAGGGGTGAAACGCATTCTCTCACACACACACACACACACACACACACACACACACACACACACACACACACACACACAGGCATGCACGCGCACAGGCACGCACACACCACACACACACACACACACACACACACACACACACACACACACACACACACACACACACACACACACACACACACACACACACACACACACACACAATCTTACAAAAACATGGACAGATGTATCCTCACTTACACACACACATATGCACAGTTGCACACACACACACACACACACACACACACACACACACACACACACACACACACACACACACACACACACACACACACACACACACACACACACACACACACACACAAGACCGCAAACGCATCCACAGGGAAATGTGCACAAACAAAAGTAATGCAAATGTGCATGCACAAACAAATTGTGGAAAACACTCAAACCCTCACTCACACACACACACACACACACACACACACACACACACACACACACACACACACACACACACACACACACACACACACACACACACACACACACACACACACACACACACACACACACACACACACACGCACGCACGCACGCACGCAATAAACATACACAGTGGCACACGCCAGTAATGTCACACTGCCAAACATCTGCTGGCACATCTATAATTTGAGCAGGATCCTGGTCTGCCACCAAGACTCACAGGCTGCCAGCTGGGCCAACACTACTGCCAGCCGCACAGATGCACTGCGGAGGCGCAGCGGCATGGGGGGTACACTTCAATTCAGACTGTGTGTCCGTATTGTGTGTGTCTGTGAATGTGTGTGTGTGTGTTGCACTGAGCAGAAGGTACCTCCGCAACCTCCCGAATGTTCATTTAGGGTGTAAAAAAGAAAAAAAGGTCAATTTTGACACCCTAAAAGTTTATGTGAACTTAATATGTAACAAGCAGCAAACGTGGCGTGAAGCGACACATTATCGACCCGTCTGGCATTGCTGGGGTTGTTGCATTGACAATGCGCCATGAAGCGACACGTCGATTGGCGGCGTGTTCAGGTTTATGTAACCAGCATTGGCCAGATTATTGCTCTTCTCTCCCCCTCCCTCCCTCCTTTTCTCCCTCTCCCTTTCTCCCTCTCTCCATCTCTCTTTTCTCACACAACGGAAACCATTGTCTAACACCACCTGGGGCTGACGCTAAGGCATGTCAATATTTGACACACACACACACACACACACACACACACACACACACACACACACACACACACACACACACACACACACACACACACACACACACACACACACACACACACACACACAAAAACACACACACACACACACACACACACACACACACACACACACACACACACACACACACACACACACACACACACACACACACACACACAAGTACTGTGATGTCAGACCCTATGCGGGCATGTGCGCCAGGCAAGGCCATATATGGCCATATTCGTCCAGGCCCACAGACATACAGAGTACACAACTTCGTTCGTTTTGCATTTATCATTTAAAAAAACCGATTTAAACTAGTGAAAACAGCCGACCTACAAGCACACAACGCCTCGCACCGCGAGGCGTTTTGTGCTTGTAGATCTGCTGTTTTCACTACTTTTGTGCGACAGCCTTGAATGATGAAGCAGGGCTTTACTTCGCGAAAGAACATACAAATTCGAAACTTGGAGATACAATGTTTTCCGCCCGACGACGACGATTATTATGTTTACTTTTCAATAACTCTTGAATCACACCGTTAATGCGTGCATGCTCATATGGCTGTGTCTGAAAGATGATGCATTATGCATCATTATGCAGATGCTATACAAGTGATGTTCAAATGAGTGTCTGAGTTATACTTTGTTGCCGGTGAGGGTCACACATAGCCTGGTTCCAGACACCCCTTTAAGAATATGTTTTTGCGATTCAGGTCTGGTGATGCTCTCATTGAAGTGGTTTTCCTCGGTTGAAATTCCGACCAAGCAAATCAGCGTCGCTTCAACTTGTTGACGGCGGGGCTTGTGAGCAGCGTGGGTGGGGTTTTCCGAGAACTCATTTGCGATTCCAAGTAAACCAGTGCCACCGCGGGACCGTACCGCACATTCCCAAACATTAACATTGCGTCGCCCGCCACGGTAACATGCGATCGTATCGATCTCGCTATGAAACATCAGTAGCAGACATGTTTTATTGTGTTTGATTACTAGTTCGTAGTCTAGTGCTTGTATTCTGCCTGTTTCTTTGGTTAGCAAGTAGCAAGCAACAGGCTAGCCAGCCACATAACAACACCAATAACAACTACGTCATCTGCTTTGCTACTGTTGTGATTGGTCAAGTGGTGAACCCCCATCGCAGAAGACTGCCTCTTTGGCAACGCCCATCCCAGAAACTGCTGCAGATGAAAGCAATTTCAGACTGAATAATGGAGTGAAACGAAATGTAAATTAACAGTGTCAGGCTAGGTCACACAAGCGAAAACAGCAGATCTACAACCTCTCAACACGTTGCGCTGCGACACATTTTTGAGCTTGTAGAGCTGCTATTATCAGTATCGACACCTGCGTAGTATGAATCAGGCATAAGGTACAGTGGGTATTGATTTGCATGATAACTGCACAGCTTCCCTCCTTCAATTCCAGTGGCTGTTTGTGAGATTGGGCGGGTGTTTGCTAAGATATAAGTATCGATTTAATATATCAGCATTTATACCTTGAGGTCCTTGCAAAGACCGACGGGCTCACTCTCAGTTTAATTGTACCTTCAGGTGCCCCTGTCTGTCTCCGCTGTACTGTAATTGCGGAACACCTGGAATCTTCCAAGCTGCGATTTGATTGCAAAAGATCAAAGTCAATATCTGGTGCGGCCCATCATCAACAGGGGAACGTTGTTTCAAAGTGGCATGAGAAACTTTGTCAAAGTCAGCCAGACGTGCATGTACTGTAATTACAAAACACTGCTGAACGTTGTAGGCTGAATACACAACCAGCTATAGCAGCACAGTAGATAGATAGATATAGATAGATAGATACCTTTATTATCCCAAGGGGGAAATTTAGTTGTCCAGTTGTAGCACAGCAGTATACAGTTATTTACAAAGTTACAGAGAAGTAGGAAAAAATAGATGAGAGTAAAAACAAGAGCAGTACAGTACCAAAAAAGAGAAGGTGCATCAATAGAGGGGGCGAATTAAATATAAGTATATATACATAAAGTGTCTTACAAAAAGAGACCAAAGCAGTCAATGCTAGTTAGTGCAACAAGTATCTCACTGTCATTGTTAAACAAGACACATACTGCCCTATGACACAGTGGTGTCATAGGGCAGTCGTTCTCAACCTTTTCAGGCCGCAACCCCCAAAATAATCATATTTTATCTGGGGACCCCCCTACCCTGACGAGCACTAAGAGTTGAGGCATTGCATTTTGTATAACACCGTTCTATTGTGAAATAGCAGATTATTTTCACAATTTCTGCCTCTAATATTGACAATTTGGCCAATGTTTAAGTTGTCATTTTAGAGGTATTAAAAAGTCCTTAAATTGATACTTCAGAAACCCTCTATACACTTAAACCTTATGTTGGTTTGTTTACTGTTGGGTAGGAAAAAATATGTTGCACATTAAAGGGCCTACACCATGCTTTTAAAACTATATTTTTTGTATAAATATATGCTTAAAATTGAGTCTTAGACAGGTTTTAACCCTCAACAAACACTCTGTTTGTTCTAGCTCTACTATAATGAGGCTCTCCAGCTGCAATACCAAAACGGCCTCTGTTTGCTCAGGGGCGCATCTAGTGGGGTTTTTCCACCCCTCCCCCCTCCCCTCCTCTTCACTCCTCCCCGGACCCCACGTTGACAACAAATAATGTTAATATTGGGCCAATACAAAAATAGGATAATGTTGCAGCTCTGATTATAGCCTACTGTAGGCCTATGTTGTATGTTATAGGCCTACTGTCAAATGACACAGGGCGACCGTTGCTAGACCAGACATTACAGAAAGTTAATCTACATTAGACAATCAACCCACCTGCATTGTATTTATGTATAAAAAAAAGTAAAAAAAAAAAATGTTTTAAAAAAAAAATGTTTGAGAAAAAAAGAATTTTTAAAAAAAAAAAAAGTTTTTTGAAAAAAAAAGTTTTTTGAAAAAAGTTTTTTAAAAAAAGTTTTTGAAAAAAAGTTTTTTGAAAAAAAAAAGTTTTTTGAAAAAAAAGTTTTTTGAAAAAAAAGTTTTTGAAAAAAAAAGTTTTTGAAAAAAAATTTTGAAAAAAAAAATTTTTTGAAAAAAAAAAAATGTTTTGAAAAAAAAAAATTTTGAAAAATTTTTTTTTTGACTGAAAAAAAAAAAACGGGAATCCGTGTGACGTCACACGGATCAACTCTCAGAACAG
>NC_137812.1:37600108-37648078 GCF_963921795.1 Nannobrachium achirus | reverse complement strand
AGCAAACGTAAAAGTGTTAAGTCAGCTGGCTAGCCAAGGCTACCATCCTATAAAGGGGATAAGCTAAATCTTCTCGGCTTTTCCTCCCTGCTTTTCCCACTGTATTTCGGATAACATTTCAAACGTACCTTACATCCAGGATAATATTTGTCTTCCACATGTGCAATATATTTTATTCATACGCACTCTGCTTATTCATTAAATATCAATGTTGTTCGTTTTTTCTTTGTTTTTGTTCTTTTGTCTTCATGACGGATGGGATATTTATTCAGTAAATTAACCAGTAAGACTCCCTAATCGGGAGATAAGCGACCGTCAGGTCGCAGCGTGATTTTAGGGCAAAATGTGTAGGAGCAGTGTCCAAAAATGTGTTTGAAAAAATCGGCCTGAAGGTGGCGCTATATGGGACAGATCCATGTTGATGACATGAGTGTAGACATACTGTGTAGCGATTTGCGTGATTTTAGGGCAAAAATTGTAGGAGCAGTGTCCAAAAATGTGTTTTAAAAAATCGGACTGAAGGTGGCGCTATATGGGACAGATACATGTTGATGACATGAGTGTAGACATACTGTGTACCGATTTGAGTGATTTTAGGGCAAAAATTGTAGGAGCAGTGTCCAAAAATGTGTTTTGCAAGAATCCGCCACATGGTGGCGCTAGAAGAGGGCCATGTGAGAAATGAGGGGTGGGGTCTCCGCGCCGCCGAGGCGGACGAATAGGTACCGGCCCCGGCTCTCCCGGTCGCTCCTAGCCCGAGTTACGGCATTTTATGTACGCTGCAGTGGCAGGGGGTCCTCCACTGGGGGCGCCACCACTTTTGCATCCGTTCTGGAGCACCAGGAGTCGGTGGTCCCCGGGAATTCCCCGTGAGCAGCCCCGTTGGGGTGTTCATTTGGTAATTTTTGCACATTTGGTCATTTTTTACATGGAGCTCCAGGGGAGGTTGGAGGTTGTAGTTTGGCAGGCAAGGAGTGTGTGTGCAAAATCTGGCATGGATCGGGGCAATGGTTGCGGAGATATGAGCAGGGCAAAAGTGTGACATGTGACGTGTGACAGACAGACTGACGGACTGACTGACGGACGGACTCACAGTTTGTGGAGGTTTTGATAGTAACTGCGACCTGACGGTCGCAATAAATTGCACAGTCGGGGCACCCCAGTGGCTCACCTGGTGGAGCGTATATCGTCAAGGCTCAGTCTTGCACAGCCGGCTCTGGTTCAAATCCAACCGCAGGGGTCTTTGCTGCATGTTCTTCTCCACCATTCTCTCCTTGTTTCTTGTTTCTCTCACCCTGTAACAATCGAAATAAAGCGTGAAATCTAAATAATAGTAATAAATTGCACAGATACAGGGGTATTTCACTTTAAAACACTTTTGGAGTAATTTTAATGTCTGCTAGGGTTTGTTTGTGTGTGCACCCCAGGCAGCCTTTAAGTTGCTTGAATCAATTTAGACACTTCATATTATATACTAGATATGTCATATTAATTTTATCAGACATATACCCTCTCCTAAGCCCATTCAACTTCAAATGACCAAAAAAGCGGAACTAAACCTCTTGGAACGGTTTCTTCACAGACTCATTTGATCGCTGCACTATTACCATGGCAACCGGCAACCGGAAGCAGATTTCGTCCCTCCGAGCCATGGGATGGTTCAGCCACTGTTTATACAACACAGGAGCAGTTCCTGAACGGATTGTCAGTTTTTCACAGTTTTCTTTTTTTTTATTATTATTATTTTGAAGCTGTGGACAACGTAAACACGCATGGTTGGGGTCCGTTCGTGCACGATGGATACTTTCGAGCCCACGTTAACAGGTAAGAGAAGATAGGCTGTGAGCTACATAGGGATTTTCTCGGGTCTATCAGGGGTTGCGATCAAAGAGTTAAAAAAGAAAACTGTCTGAGGTGCATTTAAAAGCCAAAGTATACGTTAGAATCCCCCAGAAGAGTTTTAAAGTTAAATTCCGCTTTAACTTGTTAATGATACAGTTCTGGACCTCCTCATTGTCCTATGGGTATTGTGTGTCACATTATTATTCATACACTTGCACTCAAAAATGGAAGGAAGCCAGAGAAGCATTTAGAGAGAGGCAGTGATTGACAAGCCTGCAGACATTTCAGCCGGTAGCCATCATCAGTTCACTCTGCATTAAGTATTAAAGGGATATTTCACTTTCAAAAGAATGTTTTGGTCATTTTATCGTCTAATCAGGCTTTTGTGAACACCCTGGACAGATATTAAGTTGCTTGATTCGGTATTTAGATATGTAATATTAATTATATCAGACATCCCCGCTTATTTTAACCATGATAGATTAATTGAAAACACCTGTTCTTTTTTTTCTGGTGACTCATACTACCCTCCTAACTTTTTTCATTTAGGCCAAGGGTCTTCAACGTTTTCAGGCCAAGGACCCCTTAGCTGAGAGAGAGATGAAGCAGGGACCCCCACTACATATTGTATACATGTGTGATGTAGATTTTCATAGATAGAGATAGATTCATAGACATGTTTGACAGCACTGTCATCAGTCTATGTTGGATTTGTGTTTTTAGTTAACTTGACCTTTCACTCTGTACTTGCTTACTTGCTGCTCTTTTTTTACCTCTATAGTCTACACCAAACATATTTGCCGAAAATAGCCGATCTACAAGCTTGTAGATCTGCTATTTTTGTCCAAAGTTCTCCTCAGAATAGGGAAGTGAGGGTTCAAGTTGTTAATTTAAAAGACTGATCCTATCACAAAGATTTTGCGGCCCCCCTGTAGTAACTCTGAGGACCCCCTAGAGGTCCCGGACCCCCTGTTGAAGACCCCTGATTTAGGCTATTTTTAACAATGTTTTCCAGGGTGGTCACAAAAGCCTGATTAGACGATAAAATTACCAAAAGTATTTTCGAAAGTGAAATATCCCTTTAAGTAGCTTGATGGTGTTTTGCTTTTGTTTCAGGTTCATAAATCAAATAAAAAGGTTCACAAAATCTATTTGGGGTACTTGTTTCACTCATATCTCTTTTAATAAATAGATTTATACCTGAAGCATGAATCATACAACTGCTCGAATCATCATCATTATAAGGCGTTTGGCATGAACTGACAAATATGTTATGTGGAAATGTAAACTATTAACAACAATTAACCTTTGAACAAGACTTGAAGAAGGGGCCACAAGAACAGCAACACAACTACCTGTGTAAACAAGGTGATATCAGACTTGCTACAGCAGCAAAGCATTTAACCACTTGACATTTAAGTCCCTCAGGGCAGGGGTCTATACTCTGTCCCCTCTTTTTTCCTCTCTTCACCTCTTGAAATAGCTGATACTCAAGCTCCCAATGTGTTGTGTTGCAACAAGTTAGTTGATTGCCTATCTTCACCAGACATTCGTCTGTATGATCTAGGATCATAGGTAAATTAAGAACCTTCGCTCAAAGATCATCAGTCTAAACTCTAAACAGTATAAAATACAGTATAATCTGTAACAGTGAAACTTTACATAGGATGCCAGGTCAACAAAATGAACCTGACATCTGTCTCTTAGTCCTATGCACCTGAGTTCAGGGCTGTATTAACCATTGGGCCAGTGGGGCCGTTGACAGGGGCCCTTGACTCTCAGGGGCCCTTGGGGGAACTGGGCCGCGTGGTCATTGACAATTTACTCAAATTAAATGTATAAGTTAAATAAAAATCAAATGTGTTGGCCCATTCTCTGTTGTACAGGCGCTTTCTTGGCCCACAGATGATCATCATGGCTTAAAATCCGAGCTGGGTAGTGCGCGTGGAGAGGGAGTGGGGGTTATGGTGGAGGGTGAGGGGGCCCTAAAAAATTATTGGCCAGGGGCCCTCGCAGGGGTTAATCCGTCCCTGCCTGAGTTGCAACTGTTTGTTCAACTTACACCAAACCTCTTCAAAAATAACCGATCTACAAGCTCACAACATGTCGCAACGCAATGCGTTGTGCGCTTGTAGATCGTCTGCTTTTGGCAAAGGTTCCCCCCAGAATAGTGATGCTGGGGTTCAAGTGGTTAAGTATACAAAGGCAGCAGTTACGTTTTTTTTTTTCTTTTTTCTATTTCACTCTACATTCTATGGCTCTCTACTACGCTATGGCCGCACTTCATTATCAGCTCAACAACACGCGAACCCCCGCAGCCCTCATCGTCCATTAGAGAGAAGTGTTGACGCTGCTGATCCAGGAAGCAGTACCGGCTTCTTCAAATTGATTTGGGAACATTGATATTCCACCCAGGCCGCTGCATGCTCAAGCTGAGCCCCACCTGGGAAGGATTGAGGGAAACGTTATAATGTCCTCTCAGCATATGCGCCGGGCACTGCCCATCTGTCTGGTAGAGGCCCCACGTCGGCACTAAAGGCCCTCCAACCAGCACCCCCCTTTGCCTGCTTTCCCCACCTGCCCTGGAAAGCAATGCGGCGCCAATGCCCAACAGGGAGGGGATTTGGAGTGGAAGAACGATGGAAGAAGCGAGTCAGTCCATCCTTAGCTTATAGCATGCCATACAGCAGGGGTTGTTCTGACCTCACTAAACGTTGTCCTCATGGACGTATGTTTGGTTAGACAGGCAGCTAAACAACCTCCTAGGCAAGCTCCAAAGAACAGGCGGGTGTGTTGGATTTAGTAGCTTTACAGGAGTAATTGTGAAACTGTGAACAAAATGACAAAAAAATGCACAATGAGAACTAGAAGCAGTGCTCTTCCAAGCACAGGTCTCCACCAGGCCAGGCGTCCTGGTGGTGCTACTGTATAATAGGCCAATGTAAAAAGGGTGGCATATGTTCTTCACCTTCAGAGTCAGACCTTTCATGGCAATCGGAGGCTGCATGCATGATTTGAGGCATTGTGTTCCAAAAATGTGTTTTGCTAAAGTCTACCTGCTGGTGGCGCTATAACAGGCCAATGTGAAAAGGGTAGCATTTGTTCCTTGACATATATGTGTGGCAAATTTCACGGTAATCGCAAGCTGCGTTGATTTTTGAGGCAATTTGTTCAAAAACGGAGCAATCCCTCAAACTTTGGAAGCCAATATTAGCCAATCAGGATGGAATATGAAATATCAGACGGATCAGACTTGATCACATGACTATAGAGATACTGTGTACTGATTTGTGTTATTTTTGGAGAAAATCTGAAGGAGTAATATTGAAAAATGTGTTTTACATAAGTTGGCCCAAAGGAGGCACTATAAAAGGCTGATGTGAAAAATGCAGTGAAAAGGTTTTTCCTTGGCCTCTAGGGAGTGTGTGTACAAAGTTTGACACTGATCGGTGGAGTTATAGGTAAAAACACAAATTGGCCTGTTATAGCGCCACCATGGGGCTGACGTGGCATTTCTTCCTTGGCCTAGTGGGAATGTGTGTGTGCGAATTCATGATAATTGCACTTTGCGTTTGTGATTTGAGGCATTTTGTTCAAAACGGCTCAATCCTACAAACTTTGGAAGCCAATCTTAGCCAATCAGGATGGAATATTCAAAATCGGACAGATCCATGTCTTTTTGGACAAAATCTGTAAGAGTAGTGTACAGAGATGTGTTTTGCGAACATCGGCCTCATGGTGGCGCTAGAACAGGCCCATTTGAAAAATGTGGGTCAGAGGTTCTGAATTGACATCCAGGGAGTGTGTGTGCTCATTCTGGCAGCGACCGGGCCAACGGCGACTGAGATTAGGTGGTAACAAACTGCGAAGACGCACGGACGCACAGACGCACGGACGGACGGACGGACGGACGGACGGATGGAGGGAATACATACTCTCCCCCATGCCTTCGGCTGGTGGAGACAATGATGCTTACAATATTAAGACAATTAAATGGCACTGCACATACTACATCCCTACACATAAGCACAGAAACATAGCAAAAGGCCTACATGACCAAACAGAGGCATATAGAGGTATTAGCTGTAGACATAACTTTTGCCTACATGTCCATCAATTTACAGTGTCTGCATTCAAAGTACAAAACAATGAAATAAAAAGAAACCATAACTTTAAGTAACATGTTCAGTAAGCATGGCATTGGCCAAACAAACAAACATTACATTTCAAACAAGTAATGCAAATCCAGTATGGAGCTAAAAGATACACACTTTATGCTAATAAACAAAGGAACTTACAGATGATGCCAAGTGAAAACTATGAAGGGAGAAGAAGGCAGCCAACAGTGACATACAGCTGCTGCTGCCTCTGGCAAGATGAGTTGCACTTCCTGATTGTGGAGCTTTCAAAATAAAATGCATGTGTACAAATACAGGGAAATAAACAGAACAACCACTAGGCGGTGTCACACGTAATACAAACACTAGCAGTTACATGACAGGGGTCTACAACGTTTTCAGGCCAAGGACCCCTTAGCTGAGAGAGAGATGAAGCAGGGACCCCCTCTACATGTATAAAATGTGTTGCAAATTTTCATCGATTTCATAGATAGATTCATAGACTTGTTTGACAGCACTTACGTCAGTCTATCTTGAATTCATGTTAATGTGTTTTTTTCAGACATTCAACCACTTAAATTGTCGATACTTTGTATCACACGGTACTTGCTCTGCTCTTTTTTTTTTACCTCTACAACAAACATACTGGTATTTGAAAATAGCCGATCTACAAGCTCTCAACGCCTTGCAGTGTGAGGCGTTGAGAGCTTGTAGATCTGCTAATTTCGGCCAAAGTTCTCCTCAGAATAGGGATGCGAGGGATCAAGTTGTTCATTTAAAAGAATGATCCTATCACACAAAGATGTGGCGGCCCCCCTGTAGTAACTCTGAGGACCCCCTAGGGGTCCCGGACCCCCTGTTGAAGAACCCTGCCATACAGTATGTTGGTGTGGGTCACGACCCTGCGTTCGCCGTTCGAGTGCCTGGCGTGTAGCTGTGTAGGCACGTGTGCATGTGTTTGTGTGGGAGCAAATATTTGCATTTACGGTATGTAAATGCAAATGTATAAAAACACATACATGTACACCCACTTCCTTGAGTATTAGCAGCATGTACTACAGCACCCCGGCTCCCATTGTAACAGAGGTCACCTGGCGTACAATCTGGGGACCAGCCTGTCCTTGCCTTTTCCTCACCTTCTATTACGCTGTTAGCAGGTCCCCAGAGGCACCTTATCCTTACTGCCATCTGCTGGCATGTCATCCATATATATATTAACAAAGATAAAACAGGTGCTGCACACATTAAAATGTGCGTTATCCGAAACATGCACTCTGCAGTCTGCAGGGCCTTCTTTCTTTTGATCAATCGTTGTACTTTTGAACTTAAAAAAAGAAACCTTCCCAATTTAATCATTATTATGCCAATCCCCCCATGTAAGTATATAATCCTTGTCAATGCCGACAGCATGTGTTGTCCTGGGGAGAGTGCAGACAATAACATGATGGGTTCGTCTGACACTTATTGACTCAGAAGGTACAGTAGTGGCTCAGAGTGGCCGTCTTGGAATTAGATGGTTCTCAGTTCGATCCCAATTAACCTAACGGCCCGTTCAAAGTGGCCGGAGAAGGGTTTTCACGTGCGTCAGGGGGTGAGGGACGGTCGTACATTTTTTAACCTCCCAGCATAGGCCGATACATTTTCTTGTGTTAACATCAGGGGCATAGTTCTGTTTAAAATGACTCCAATACGGAAGTAAAACTTCCTATGATTGGCCGCTAGTCGCGCTGTTTTCCCCCCCGGAAATGCCAAGGACCCATATTGTCATTTGCGCTGCATAGAAACCAATGGCTTCGCTTTGTCCATATATTTTATACAGTCTATGGTTAACATTGAGCACGTATAGACCTATATACCTATTCATCCGCTAGATGGCAGTTGCGAGAGTATGTAGCACTCCCACAATGCAACGCAACATTTTGAGACGGAAGTAGGGAGTCAAATGTGTTGTGATTGTGACCTCAAAGCTTGTTGTTGTGGAAATATGTCGGACAGTCCCTGAAGTCCCTGGTTTCAGACTTCATATGCCTCGAGTGCGAGTTTGCTGTCATTCTCTCACGTGTACTGTAGCTAATGTGATGGATTCTTTCTGCTAACTGAAGTGTAGCTATCCTACTGTAGGTCTATATTAAACTCATTCTGTGCCAGATGCCAAAATGGCTCCAAGGTAGCTGTGCCGAGATTTTGTATGTTTTTCTTTACTATGCAATGAAAAAAAAAGATTTTTTTTTTATAATTTTTTTTTTTTAGAATTTTGGCAATCGGACAAATGGTTCCAGAGATAGAGCTGTTTGAATGAAAAAAAGTGTCCATCCACTAGAATGGACACACATGAACACACATTTTCTCAATCAGCTAAACGAGGGAGCGAACACACAAACAGAGAAAAGCATCTCTCTGATCTCAGGTCATTTTGACATCTTTAGAAAAAAAAAAATGTTTTTTTTTTTTTTTTTTTTTCTATGTAAAAAACACAAAAACCGTCATAAGCCGTCATTGGCACACAGGGCTATTGGAAAAAAACCGTCATAAGCAGTCATTGGCACAGAATGAGTTAAGTATTTTAAGTCTTGCATTTTATGAATAATTCCTCGCTATACTTGTTAGGCAAATTTTTCACATTGGTGATTTTCTCTCTCTCTCTCTCCGCTCCTGTTGTCTGCCCATGGGTCTTACGTTGACTTAGTATGCCACTTAACTGGGGTTGGCATGGTTTACTCTGCTGTGGTCGGTGTGTGAATGTTAAATCACTTTGAATGGTCAGACTAAAATATAAAATATAAATGCAGTGTATTTACCATCTATAATTTATTTTCATCTGACAGAGTTTCACCACGAGGGCGCAGCGCCGCAGCACATGCGGAGGAACATGCTATCTGTCTCAGTTCTGCTCACTGACCTGCAGGTGCTCCGACCGGCCTGCAGGAGTCACTATAGTGCAGCCACAGAGCACGTCATCCCCTGCCAGTTTCCCGCCCATTAAAGGAGAATTCCAAATTTACGTCATCGATGTGAATTGGCCGTAAAGCGATTCGGTCTTGTTTTAGGGCAGATCTCATTACCATGGTTACCATGGAGTAACTTATACATGTCAGCTCAACAGTGTGTTTATAAACAGCAGAGAAGTACTGAAGGGATTTAGGATTAGATTGCCCTTTAAATAAGCGTTTTTGCGTAATGCCAACTGCTGCCGTTGTGGGCTGTATAAGGTTGCCGTGACTCGGCCAAAATGGACAATAATGCTTTTTTGGATAAAAAAACAAAACAAAAACACCTGGACCTGTTTTTTTGGATGCCACCGCCGAATTCTCCTTTAACAGAAAAAGCGCATTAATGGCCAAGCCAGAGTCACTGAGGAGGAATTGAACCCCCGTCTCCAGGGTGGTGGGCAGGAATTTTATTTCTACCTGTAAACCCCCTTGTGTGACAAGAGTCGGCCTTACCTTTTGAGATGTATCTAACTCTTGCTTGGCTCCCCTCTCCTCCTACTGTATATCGTCGTTGTCGGGTGGAAACCTTGTATGTCCAAAACCATTCGTTTTTATCATTTAAAAAAATGTTCTAAATAGTGAAAACAGCCGATCTACTAGCACACAACGCCTCGCACTGCGAGGCGTCGTGTGCTAGTAGATCTGCTGTTTTCACTACTTTTGTGTGACGGCCTTGTCTGATGAAGCAGGGCTTTACTTCGCGAAAAAAACATACACATTTGAAACTCTGAGATACGAGGTCTCTGCAAGACAGTGACGATATGCACAATCTCAAACCTTGTTGGAGGAGGATAAGGGAGTCAAAGGCAAGAGGAATATCACCCTATTCATTCAGCCTCACTGGAGAACGCCATGTGAAAGGAGATGAAAATCAAGGAAAGGGGACTGAAGTCTGAGGGAAGAGGACCGCGTGCTGCTCTTTTTCATGTTCATTTGGAGCAGACTGTAGCCTGATTAAACTGAGTTATGAGCCCCAGAGGGCTGAGTGGCTGTTTGTTTATGAATGGGCATTTCGGCAGCAGGAAACCGGTTGAACGTCCAATGGGATCATCGTGAATGCAACTCCATTTTGTGCATGTGCATGTGCGCGCATGTGCATCTACTGTATGTGTATAGGCATGTACTGTATGTGCGTGCAGCCCCTGCTGTTCCTCGAGAGGGAGATCAGGGGTTAAGTACTCCTCTTTACCTTGCACACACAAACACACATGCACGCACGCACGCACGCACGCACGCACGCACACACGCACGCACGCACACACACACACACACACACACAGAAATAAAGCCCTCTGCTTAAGTAAGATCAGTAGATCAGCAATGGGGAAGGACAGATTAATTGCAACCATTGCTACCAGGGAGGAAAAAATCACACCTGTGTGAACTGAGCGGTGGTTTACCCACCAACCCCCCCCCCCCCCCTGTGTGTGTGTGTGTGTGTGTGTGTGTGTGTGTGTGTGTGTGTGTGTGTGTGTGTGTGTGCCTGGCCTGGCCTGGCCTGAAAACAGCGCCCCTCCCTTAACATGTGTGGTCATAAAAGGTACTGTAGGGCAGGCTACATACAGACCCACCCACATACACGGATACACGGATACACACACGGCCACTCTATGGAGACGGTGTGACCACCGCTCAAAAAGAAGGGAATAGGGAATAACTAGGAGAGAAAAAACAACAACGATGAAACTAGGTCTAAAACCAGCCAGCTAACCATTATCCTCTTCCAACACACACGCACGCACACGCACGCACGCACACACGCACACACATGCACGCACGCACGCACGCACGCACGCAAGCACACATTCCCCATTACTGTCGAGCATCTGTCCTCCCTGTCGACCCCCTCCCTGCAGGTCAAATAAGGCCGATTACACTGCTGTGTGATGCAGGAGGAGATAAGGACTGACACGTGCGTTAGTTGTGTGTGTCTGTCTGCCCTTTTCTTTTTGCTCTCTTGCTACTGAGAGATCATCCTGTATGTATCCTATAGGAGTCCCAGGTGAATGGAGGGCTGTCGATGTGTAATCACAACGTCTGCCAACTGAATGACTCTCTGCGTCTTCAGGTTTGTGCAGCCACCAGAGGTGTGAAGTTACCAAGTACATGTACTTAAGTACGATTTTGAGGTGTTTTTACTGGAGTATTTTCAATTTTCAATACTTTTACTTCTACTCCACTACATCTCAGAGGCAAATGTTGTACTTTTACTCCACTATTTGAAAACTTTAGTGTTTAGTTACTAGTTACTTTGTAGATTTGTTTGATTATTACAAAACATACCGTCGTTGTCGGGCGGACACCTCGTATCTCCAATTTTCAAATTTGTATGTTTGTATGATAAAGCCCTGCTTCATCATACAAAGCTGTCACACAAAAGTAGTGAAAACAGCAGATCTAAAAGCACACAACGCCTCGCACCGCGTTGTGTGCTTGTAGATCGGTTGTTTTCACTAGTTTAAATCATTTTTAAAATCATAAATACAAACAAACGGTTTTGGACATACAAGGTTTCCACCCGACGACGGCGATACATTACCCACTCATTTCAGCCCTATATACATTTTTATACGGTTGAAAACTGGACATTATTATGAATTATTATGAGTTCTTTCTACTTGTGGTACTTTAAGACCATTTTGATACCAATGCTTTTTTACTGGACTTTTACTTGTAAGTATTTCTACATTGCAGTATTGGCACTTTTACTAAACACGTGAGTACCGTTTCCACCAATGCAGCACTACAGCTGTTGTGTGAAAACCTTGTAACGCTGACTCCAGTGTTTTTCCATCATGAGATCGTTTGAACATACATTACCTGTCCAGGGATGATTTCCTGGGCCTAGGAGGTACGTTTACAGGGAGAGATGTTCTATAACATCAGAGCTTTGCACCAGGCACTCTCTTGTTTGTGCTATGGCCATGCAGCTTTCATTTGATGTGTTCCTATACAAATGTGTTGTAATTACATAGCTAACTACCCATGAACCCTTGGTCCCATTCTGGGGTGAACATTCTGCGAAAATAGCAGATCTATGTGAGCTTGTAGACCAGCTATTTTCAACAAAGATAGAGGGAAATAAGCAGAGGACCTAGTATAGACCCCTGGGGTACTCCAGTTAACTGTAAAATTAAGTGTATAGGGTTTAAATCGGGTCTGATTAAAGGCAAAACTGTGGACAGTTACTATTGATAGATGCAAGAGCATTGTGTTGCCCAGTTCTTGGGTAACAAATAGATTGGAAATCAGCAAATGAGCTTAATTACTGACTTGAGATCTCCTCCTTCCCAATGCTCTACTGGAAAACTCAATTTAGTCGTTTAAATATTCCCACTTGTAGTACAGCGCTTTTGCACAAAATAGAAGATATCATGCTCTCCATACATTCTAGTCCACTGGGAATGTTATGTTTTATGGGATCGTTTGTACTATATCTACTTCCTGGCCATGGTTTTCTGTCGACTTTAATCAGCATTACTGCATACCGTGTTTACCGTTTAGGTAGGTGGGAGTCAAACTATAGTCAAATGTGTTGGGATCATTATTTCAGATTGGACATAACAGGGACATGTGCCTGTGCAGCAGGGGAAATGCTGGCGTTTGAAATAGGCTTACTGTGTGCAATTTTGTTGTTGTTTTGTAATTTCTTTAGGCATTTTACCCCTATACAGGACAGTATACATAGAGGAAACTATGTGAGGTCATGGTGAGGACAATACATGCGAGATGATACAACACAGGTCGCAGAGGCACATTACAATTATATCCTATACATTTGCAAAACCTCTGGGTGCATGTGTGCGTGTGTATTTGTCCTTTGCATATCTCGAAAACGGTCAGATCCATCAACTTTAAACTCTGCGAATGCATCGCCAAGGACCTGAGGGAGGGATGTCATCATTGCCATAGATGGCTTTCCTGTAACAAGTCTCTTTCATCGGGTACAATGGGTACAACAGGTACTGCAACCAGAGGGGTGCGTGCAGGGACGTGCTGGGCCCCTGATTCAGCCCGGGAAAAAGAGTTGGAGAGGCCCTCATTGCGCGCTATAGAGAGAGATCTCTCTCTATAGCGCTGCTGCTACTCAAAGATTTGCCATTTCAGATCATGACAAGTGACAAGCCAGTGGGCCAATTACATGAGTTATATTTTGTCGTTGTCGGGTGGAAACCTTGTATGTCCAAAACCGTTTGTTTTGTATTTATCATTTAAAAAATGAATTCAACTAGTGAAAACAGCCGATATACAAGCACACAACGCCTCGCACCGCGAGGCATTGTGTGCTTGTAGATCTGCTGTTTTCACTACTTTTGTGCGACTGCCTTGTATGATGAAGCAGGGCTTTGCTTTGCGAAAAAATGTACACATTTGAAACTTGGAGATACGAGGTTTCTGCCTGACAGTGACGATTTACTTTGTTGGCCGCCTAGCCCCCAAAATGGAACGAAGGCCGACATTTTATTTTACATTTTTTCCTAATGGCCGGCCTGGACCGGCCGGGAATGAACCGGCCGTTCGGGAGTTGGCCCGCTTTTCCCAATGGCCAGCACGTCCCTGGGCGCGCATTCCCAATGGAGCCCTGTGACCCACTTTGAGACCCACGGGTGTAGCAGTGAGCCAACACACACAATATCAGCACCCTGACTCTGTTTGACCAGAATGGAACACAACCTTAAAGGTAGGGTAAGTGATTTCACTTAAGTTTCAGTTTCAGTTTATACAGTAGGTGACAGGCGGTCAAGTGATCAAGTGGGGGCAGGCCTTGGTGAGTGTAAGGCCCGCCCCCACTCGACCATGATTGGAGGAAGGCCCCACTCTATCCTGATTGGAGGAAAACGTGTCACCCAACAGTTTTTGAAACTGCTTTTTTTCTCCTCACAGGAGATACTGCCGAAGTCCAAATATGGACATAACACTCTATACTGTCTATACTAGTACTATCAGAACATAGACCCATTTTGTTATTATTTGAATTAAATGAAATCACTTACCCTACCTTTAATCATTGGTAGCACATGTGAAGGAAGTAAGGAAGAGGACCAATGTCTTTCCAATATGGCGTCTGTGCATGGTTAGTATAAGGTTTATGTTTTGAAAAGGACCACAGGTGTCTACAAATCACCTTGAACACACAAGAAACACAGGGAATAAACATCAGGAGACATAATAATAATAATATGGTCCAAATTGGGTGGTAGCGCTGTAGACGTGTCCCTCAGTGGCATTTACATCACCTCCATAAAGGGATATTATGATATTATAGTGCTGCCCTGCTTCGGTTAACAACTCAGCACAGCTACAGAGAGCCATAATGAAGTGAAACCTTTCATGCAGAGCCATTTGTTTTCCGAGCGTAGCATTTTTAGTATGACTTACCGTTGTCATTTCATTTCCAATCTGTCATACATCTTACAATGGGTCTCCTTGGGTGCTCATGAGGCTCGGCTGTCTAGTGCCGTGCTGTTCTACCAACACCATGTACCTTGACTGCTGCCTTTGAATGCCGGCCCCCACTGTGCTGTCACATCTGTCTCTGGAGCCGTTTCCTGTCACCATCACTGTCTCTATAGTTTGAACCGCTAATGAAACTCTGACGGAGAGACGACCACCCACTCCTTTTTAGCATGTATATTGCTCAAAGACATGCACATATCCAACGTGACTACTGATGCAGTAATGAGCTATCCTTCAATCCGTCATGTGCGTGACACCTCCTGTGTAGTCAGACTATGTGTGCCCTGATCAGGGGTGTCGCACCAAATTCTGGGCCCTGGGTACAAGGATTCACTCAAATTTTGTGCTTTAACTATTGGAAAATAGCAGATATACAAGCTCACAGCGCGGCACCGAGTGCCGCGCTGCGAGCTTGTAGATCTGCTATTTTTGAAAAATGTGTCCAAGTCTTTGAATAATTTAAATCCTTCTGTTGTTTCTATGTCAGTGGTGCTCAAACTTTTTTATGTGAAGGACCCCTAAAATGATATGTATTTGGCCACGGACCCCCATCTCAAAATATTTAGTTCCAGGGACGCCCCCAGAAGCAAAATTTGAGTCACAAATGTTCGCTTCAAAAATACATATATTCAAAGATTTGCCCACATTTTCACGACTTTTCAAAAATAGTAGATCTACAAGCTCACAACCTTGTATATCTGCTATTTTTCAATAGCTTAAAGTATAAAATAATTCCAGGCCCCTCCACCTTGGGCCCTAGTAACCCAGTCCCACTCCCCCCGCCTTGTGATGCCCCTGTCCCTGATCTTGTTCTGTTGAGGTTACCAGTGGGGGAGCTGCAGTGCGCCCCTCTGGCTCACAGTGGTGCTTTTGTTACTATACGGCTAAGTGATTGCTGCACTGTAGACGCAAGTCACGTCTTTCCCAGTTTATGGGCATAAACAAGGCTAGACACAGTGTGTGTTGTCATTGTTCATTTACATCAACTTTTCTTCAAGCTAGTATTCCAGCTATCCCACTCCAAATAGAATAACATCGGGGGCACCTTCTGGGTCACCAAAATGTGTGTGAATAAGAATTTCACCTCAATTTCACCCTGTATTTGTATTGTGATAATAACGTTTGATTGATTGATTGATTGATTGATTGATTGATTGATTGATTGATAGATTGATTGATTGATTGATTGATTGATTGATTGATTGATTGGTTGATTGATTGATTGATTGATTGATTGGGGTTCAGCCGCCAGGAAGCTTGAATGTGCTCAGTAAATTCCATAGCATTCTGTCTGTGCCCTGGGCTGTATTAAGTACCAGCTCTTATGCCTTAATTTAAAGGCCTGTCCATACTGTCTCCGACCACCAAACTTTTCGTCGGAGAGTTCCGACTTTCTGGAAGCGCAGCTTTCCAAGCTCTAATTCGGGGTAATGCTTTTCAGAGGATTCAAGTGACGTTATTTTCTAGTTGAACCGGACCTTTCCGACGGAAAGTTCGGTGGTCGGAGACAGTATGGAGAGGCCTTTAAGGCATAAGAGCTGGTACTTAAGACAATCAAAATAGAGCCCAAATTGTATGCAATTATATGGGGTCACCAAATTCAGTAGGGTTCACCTTCACCATCCAGTATAGGAAAGTGCACAGTTAACAGTGGTGGAAAAAGTATACTCACATGTTTTACCTATGTTAAAGTATCAATACTGCAATGTAGAAATACTCTGTTACAAGTAAAAGTCCGGAATTCAAAATATACTTGAGTAAATGTACGAAAGTATTGGCATCAAAATGTAATTAAAGTAACAAAAGTAAAAGTGCAAAATGTTTGAAAATAGCAGATCTACAGCAACACATTGTGAGCTTGTAGATAGTCTATTTTCAAACAGCCTAGGTATAAAACAGGGCTAAAGTGGTTTATGTATGTTTTATAATATTATAATTTATATCTGCTAAGTAACTAGTAACTAAAGTTTTCAATTATGGTAAATTAAGTGGAGTAAAAGTAGCCTACAATATTTGCATCCGAAATGTAGTAGAGTAGAAGTAAAAGTATTGGAAATTTTAAATAAGCAAAGTACAAATACCTCAAAATTGTAGTACAGTACTTAAATGTACTTAGTTACTTTACACCACTGACAGTCAATTCCAGGGCCATCAGCCTTTAGTTTTCTATAACACAGAAACCTTGCTGGGGACCAAAGTGACCAACCAACTGTAAAGGTCAATATTCACTCCAGATTCAGTGTGTACAAGTCAAGAGTCATTAAAGCGTTCCAATGAGTGCTATGAAGAATGGAAACATGTATTTGTATGTATGTATTTAAACTGCACACCGAATGTGTATGGCAATGACAGCAGATGTCTAAACTTGATTATACTCTCAGAACTTATTGAGGCCCTTAGGTGCAATGCACCGGTAATGACGCACGTTTCAAATTGTATTGTCACATATGTTTCTTTTCAGTAGTGAATTATTTCATCTTGTGTTATTGCTACCCCGCCCCCACGCACGCACGCCCCCACGCACGCACGCACGCACGCACGCACGCACGCACGCACGCACGCACGCACGCACGCACGCACGCACGCACACACACACACACACACACACACACACACACACACACACACACACCACTAAAGAGGAGCTCATGTCTCGTCTGAGTCCACATCAATATTTCATATTTACCACACTATTTATCCACTCCGTTTATCATTTATGAGTGCCATTTCTGTGTGAATGTGTGCACAAAAAAATGTGAGCATGTGTGTGTGTGAGTATATCTTTGTATGTGTGGCCATTTGTATAGTGTCACAGCAGGCCATAAGCCCTCTGGCATCTCGGTAACACTGTGGTGTCGCCAATGCACAAGGCTTGTCTCTCCGAACAAACAGCAGGCCTCCCCTTTTCTCAACGCTCGGACATTAATTATTCATATAGGGCTGAATGGGACATTGTTTATCAAGGCTATGGGACCAGGGGAATGGGTGCACTGGCTATGCAACATGTAACGGATGTGTGTTCATTGTGTGTGTATGCGTGCGTGCTTGTACTCAAGAGGGGGAAAGAAGCAGAGAGAGCGAGATAGATTGAGACTGTGCTGCTCTACATAGGGTAGAGCTGCCTAGCTGGCTTTCTAATTGGTGATTACAATTACCAAACATTGCCGGCTGCTTGTTATTGCCATGGTAATGAGGGTCGAAGAGGAAAACGGCATTCCCACCAGACGAAAAAGGTGTATGCGTGTATGTGTGTGTGTGTGTGTGTGTGTGTGTGTGTGTGTGTGTGTGTGTGTGTGTGTGTGTGTGTGTGTGTGTGTGTGTGTGTGTGTGTGTATGTGAGAGAGTGAGTGAAGGGGCGAGAGATGAACACTTCCTCGTCCAATGAGTGCTAGTGCCACTTGACCTGGTTTGACCCTCTGATGGGGTAGGGGGGGAGGTAGACAACACAAACCATGAAAACACAGGGACATGTGCATAATTATGTAATCATTGGCATACATACACCCAGTGCCCAGGCAAAGGCCTCCACCCACTCTGCGACGTCCACTTGACATTCCAATAAATGGAAAACATGTTCAGGTCTATACAGATGAAGTTTATGTGTGTGGGATTAAAGCATGGTTGCACACTGCTGCATTTTTTCGTTGCGTTTTGGAAATCCGAAATCTGCAAAAAAAAAACATTTTTCGTGCCAAGGAGAGAGAGAGAGAGAGAGAGAGAGAAAGAGAGAGAGAGAGAGAGAGAGAGAGAGAGAGAGAGAGAGAAAGGGACCCATGCAGTGGCGACAGCCGCGAGAATTGGAAAAAATCAACCCTGGTCCGAAAATAAATACAAAACAAGCAGCAATGTGAAAACATGATTGACATTATGAACTTGATTTTTTTTATTTACGTGCTCTGAAATTCGCTCCAATATTCTGCCAAAAAACGCAGCAGTGTGCAACCAGCTATATAACTGATGATTTCGTTACACACCCACGCACACAAACGCACACAAACACACAAATCTATTACTTATTTTCATCACTTCCCGGCCAATGGCACGTTTTTAGGCCAAGATGTCCACTGGCACACAAGTCTGAAATCTATTGGGCTGCTATAAAACTTGCACATTCATGCTGGGATATCCTTAACCATTTGAGTGACCCCCATGACATTGCATCCAGGCCAAAATGTTTGAGCCTTTTGATATCGCCTCAGCCTAGCTTGGAACCTAGAAGGAGGTGATAAAAAGAATGTGCCAGGTGCCAAGTACTTTTTTGCCTGATGGAAAAGTTGAGCCGGTACCATGCAGTGGAATAGCACCATAATAGGCAGATGGCAGGAGGATCTCAGGAGTAATTTTGGTAACCCCCTGGCCTTCCTTCTAGCGACTCCCTGTGAATATACAGTACAATATATCGTCGTTGTCGGGAGGAAACCTTGTATGTCCAAAACCGTTTGTTTTGCATTTATCATTTTAAAAATGATTTAAACTAGTGAAAACAGCCGATCTACAAGCACACAACGCCTCGCACCGCGAGGCGTTGTGTGCTTGTAGATCTGCTGTTTTCACTAGTTTTGTGCGACTGCCTTGTATGATGAAGCAAGGCTTTACTTTGCGAAAAACGTACACATTTGAAACCTGGAGATACGAGGTTTCCACCCGACAACGACGATATGATCCCCCCCTACCCCACCACCCAATTCTGCCACTCATTCTTCAGCTCCACTGGTGATAGCATGGGGCTCTAAGGATGACAATGAGTCGATTCAAACCACTTTCATCTGGCTGGGTGCAAGGATGACTAGCCTCTGGAACCGCTAGCAGGGCTTTATAGGCTTTTGTTTCGTACCTAACCTACACGTAGGCTAAATATTAAGCTGGTACGTGTGGCCCTCTGTATATGTTCTTCCGATTACTTATGGATGTTCCCACAGCTGACAGCCAGTTTAAATATGGCATGCTAACATGTCCCCTGAGCATGTTGGCTTTAATGATCGTCATTATTATTCTCTTTGTGTAAGCGTGCCTGTCACTTGTCGTCTGCATGCTGGCCCGCTGCTCTCTGACACTCTTTATATTAAGTGATATGCTTGCTGAGGCGCAGACAGTCATAGAAACTGCATTTATTAGCCGTTGCCCCCCTCCTCACCCGTCTCCCTCCCCCATTTTTCAGAGTTCTTTCTTCCCCGTCATCTAGCCTGCATTTTATCTCTGCCCCTCTCCTCTCTCCAACCCACATGCACAGCTTCTCCATTCCTCTCATTTAACTTTCTCACCACCCAGCCCTCCTTCTTATACGCATTAAAAATCACACCCAGGGTGAAGTGAGCTGTGCCTTTTATGAGTTAATTTCATTAAGCTATATGAACTAGAGCAATTATGATGCAATTGTTGTGGTGTCATAGTGATGAAATTGCTGTCCTTGGTCGTGATTGGTGTACATACAAGCCAAAGCGTCTAGTGAAGTTTGGCCAATGCCAAGCTTTACGGAACATACGGACGGACATACGGACATACAGTACACACAAAGCCAGATGTAGGAGCGGAATAGCACTCAAAAAATAGTCTAACTATGGCTAACCATTATGCTTACTTACTGTACGCCAGCTATGATGGCTACTGTAAATTCTACAACAACATGTTGGTGACATCAGGGATCTCTATTCATGGGCATAAAAGGGACACAGACCGACAATCCGTCGTCAGGGTACCCATTGTACCGGTCTGTCTGCCTGTGTTCCTTTCATGCCCATACAATGAAGATCTCTGTATCCGTGCACTCCATGCCCAAATATGGAGACCAGTCTATGTGATGTCAGTACTATGATGTCATATTGATGACATTAGGGTACTCCATATATGGGGATTCGAGGATAATTGGGAAAATATTTAATAAATCAAGTGAGAAGGGTCATTAAGGTAATTGTCCCATACACAGAGTCACCCCCTGCTGGCCATTACAGACAACGCAGGTTCAATTCTGGATTGGCTAGACTTCTCGGATTGAGAGCTTCCCGCTTGATCTCACCCATGAGCCCCCCCACCCCCATCCAGAGCCGATTCTCCACGTTCCTCTGTCACCCCCCTCTCCCCCTTCCCTCCCTCACCTCCTCCATCACCTCTCCCTTCTGCCTCTCTTTCTCCCCCAATTACAAAGCACTGTCAGCTGGCCTGTCAGTGCTGCACGGAGGAGTTCAAGGCAAAGACAGACGCCGGGGCTTCTTGATCATTCCCTGCACATCCACACAGAAAGCCACCCCGGATAAGCACACACTTTGCAGATAACGTCCTTGTATCATTTAAATGTTAATTGGCTTTCTATGGGCTCAAACCTACATTTATTATTGTGCAAATGAGCCAATTTCCCCCCTATCTGTGCAGTCCTAAGAGCCGGCATGTTTAGTTGTCTGAACATAATTAGAATTATTGTACTGTAAGGAGGAGAGGCGAGGATGAGAGAGGAGAAGAGAAGAAAACTGGGGGAGATTGTCTTCTGTTCTAAGTAGAGTGGGACAAGTTCTTTGGTGGAAGTTTCCTTTGAGAAAGGAAGAAACAGGCTCGCTTTCGTCTTCATCTTGAAGATTTATGGATCATTTTATTTTTTCCCTGTGCTTTCTTTCTTTTCTTTTTTTTCTTTTTTCCAGAGAAGAGATGTTGGCAGCCTTAAGTTACCAGGGGAGTTGCATTGCTCTGGGGGTGGAGTTGGAGGGATGGTTGAGGGATGGTGGGGCGCAAGGAAGACAGTGAGAGACAATGGAAAATAATGTACAGCCCAAAGTACAGAGTACAGTCAGTGCAAGGCATACAATCAATGTCACACAAATCAATTTCAATATCAGGGAGTCAATCCAGTGAATCCCAGACAGCTCTGATGTATTCTCAGCGTGTGCGTGTGTGTGCGTGTGCGTGTGCGTGTGCGTGTGCGTGTGTGTGTGTGTGTGTGTGTGTGTGTGTGTGCGCGCGCGTGTGCACGTGCGTGTGTTTGTCCAACCACAACCAGCTTAAAGACGTGATGATATACGATATTGGACTGATGATCTATTTGTCATGCAGAATCTGTCATCCAAGTTGTTGTTATTGTAATGAGAAGAACTATTGTAAAACGTCTTCCATAGAGGATGATTACATGCTGTATGGACACACAGCTCTGCCTCATGCACGTGTTAATAAAAAATAAAGAATAACCTATGATTCGTCTGTACAAATATGAAAACTTGCATTTTTCTATTGCTGTCTGAAAGGCAGGTTAGCTTGAATAAGTATCCGTGTGTATTTGCTGGTTGATACAACAGAAGAAAGTCAATCAATGCCAAAGTTTACAGGAGTGTGACACTATTATTGATACACATACCATCTGGATTCCTGCGGGGGAAAACCCATGTGCATCCAAGCACTGTCTACTGTATGTTATTAAAGTTATTCATGATTAATTACTTGCTATATGAAGTACAGTATAGGCATTGATGACTGCCGGCGCCAAATATGTAACATGCTATACGTTATGGCAGCCAAACATCTGGTTTCACTTTGTCTGCAATGTAGTTATTCGGTTCATATACTGGACTATGTGACACCATTTCTTCAGAAAACTGTTCCACTATTGTTCTTGCCACTGCTATAAGTAACAGTAACCTTATTTACTCTTATTGTGTAAGACATCAATTATGTCTTGCTTCCAGCACAGCATAAACTCACAAAGGAAGATCTGCTACTACGCTTACTTTGCATACAACACAGTAAAACAGGGTAATGTATTTGCTGTCTTTGTAGTCTTTGTAGCCGCCCCCTGTAGCTCAGGAGCCATGGCAGGTAATGGTCAGGTAATGGTCACAGTTTGGTTCATGCAATAAGTCAGTGCATGTGATGTTGTATTCTTAGATGCTGGAGAGAAAAATGTTGCAAGACGTCACTGTCGGTAAGAAACCTCGTATCTCCAAGTTTCAAATATGTTTTTTCAGGTAAAGCAAAGCGCTGCTTCATCATACAAGACCGTCACACAAAACTAGTGAAAACAGCAGATCTACAAGCACACAAGCCTCGCATCGCGAGGCGTTGTGTGCTTATAGTTTATATATATTATATATAGTTTAGTACATTTTTCAGATGATTATACAAAACGAACGGTATTGGACATGCACGGTCTCCACCCGACAACGACGAAGAGCAACATCTGTATCATCCTCTGTATTACACATACTGTACACCTAAAGGCCTCTCCACACCAAAAAGTCTGCAAAGGACTGCAAAGAACCTGCAAAGGACTGCAAAGAACTGCAAAGAACTTGCAAAGGACTGCAAAGAACTGCACAGAACTTCGTCTGCCGACTGTATGCCGACTGTACTTACTGTATGCAATTGTGCGCATGCGCGGAGAGATCGCATGAAATACCATTCCAAACCAGGAGGTGGCAGTAGTCTGAAAGGCTATTTTCACTCCATAGTTGATCGTCCCTGCATGCCGTCGCTGTCGGAAAATGCTGTTATTAAGCCTATTATTAATATTATTATTTGGATAAAGTAGAACAACCTTTAAAACCAATCATAATCCTTTAAAATTGTATCATGATCTGACACTTTCACAACAGCTTGTTGCTGCTTCAGCGTTCTGCCTCCGCTGCTGTGTGCAGTTGTATTATTTTGTCATACGATACGATGGTGTGACGTCGCGCATTGAAAATATCAGAGCTACAAGCTCACAACATGTCGGAACTTGAAGCGTTGTGAGCTTGTATGTCTGCTATGCTCGACACGCACCGTCATACGCTGAAGCACACATCCAGCTTTTCACAGCTGAAAGAGGAGGTAATCTAACCACTAGTAGGCACGGAGGCACTCTGTACGTGACTGTTCTCCGTGCAGAGGAGAAGAAAAAAAAAAACAACAACACGGGCAGCTGCTGCACTATTACTAGCCCACTTTATTCAGTTGTGTGTAGTGTGTTGTCTCGGTGTCCTCTGTGACTGTGTGGAAACAGTATGTATATGCCAAACAGATAGCTATCAGCGGATTGTGTGTTGTCTTTTATCCGCTCTCGTTGGCTCATTTCACTGCCGACGGGCAAGGGACCGACTCAACAAAACCGGGCAAGTCCAGTTTTCCAGTTTTCGGTCGATAACGTTCCCGACCCGCTGCCGAAAACCTGACGATGAGCTCCCGTTCGGCAACCGACGCTATCCGCCGCCTTCCGCCGCCGAATCGTCGACGAATCTGTGCGGTTAAAAGTGGCCTTAAGAAGAAGATCCATAAACACAGACAGAATCACCAGAGATGGCGTGCAGGATACAATATAGTGACCTTTATGATATTGACATAATTTCTTTGAGTATACATTTCACACGTACATTTGGAGACATACGTGGTGCTGTGGGTTGTAGGGAATAGTATCAGATTCCGCTGGAAAGGCTCACGGTCCACAGAGGTGTCAATCACAATGTCTCCCTGGCGACAGCTGACCTCTGTGGGATCGTTGCATCCGCTGCTTACTTCGTGCCACCCCTGGCACTCCTCTTTGCCCATTTGTCCACCTGCCTCTTGGTCTGTCCCTCCATTTGTCTCTCTGTCTGCCTGTTTGTCTAAGAGTGGTTCCCAAACAGTGTCGTGCTTTCAGACGAGATCGCTTACTAATACTACACCGGTAAGTACTTCGTGCCAATCAAATTCTAAATATATAAATTAGATTTGAACCACTTTCACCACGCCATTCATATTTTGGGCATGTCATTATTTAGGTGAAATTGTATTTCATGTATTACTGTTTATGTATTTGTTATTCAATTCATTTTTTCAAAATATCTAAAATGGCAGATCTATAAGCTCACAAAGTGTTTCGCTATGAATACAGGTGTGCCTTGAGACTTTGACTATAACCCTTCTTTGGTGCATGTGCCTTGGGCACAAACAGTTTGAAAACCATGCACTGATCTAACGTATCCTTCTTGCCACCATTTCACCTTCTCATTCAGCACCCCCCCGTCAAAACACATGTCCATCCTATCCTTAATTTCTTCCAGGTCCCTGTTAAGTACTTCCCCCTCCTCCTCCACCTCATGCTCGTCCATATTTATCCCTTCCACCACATCTCTTCTTTTCCCATCCCTCCCTCTTTGCTCTTCCTCGCACCTTCCAATCACTACCTGAGGTGCCATTCTGTTGACCAAGCATGTTTAAAAGCCATTTAGGCCAAGAATTATTGAATGCTTTAACCAGTGAAAAATAGCAGATATACAAGCTCACAGCGCGGCACCGAGTGCCGCGCTGTGAGCTTGCAGATCTGCTATTTTTGAAAAAGTTGTGAAAATGTGTGCAAATCTTTGAATATTTGTATTTTCAAAGCGAACGTTTGTAACTCAAATTTTGCTTCTGGGTGGTCCCTGGAACTACATTTTGAGTTGGGGGTCGGTGGCCAAATAAATATCATTTTGGGGGTCCTTCACATGAAAAGGTTTGAAAACCACTGACATAGTAGTCTCTCAAGAACAAACTGAGCTCCATTTAAGTGAAAAGGACCTTTTCTTTGACAATGGCTGGCCAGATTGCTGACAAGGAAACATAGGTTTTTAAAAAAATCTTAGAAGGATTCAAAAGACACTTATAGAATCGGGTCAAAATTCTAATTTTCACGATTTTTCAAAAATAGCAGATCAATAGTTAAAGCATAAAATAATGATACACACTAATGTGTACCCGCTCTAAATGGGTTAAGTTGCCGTCACTTGTCATTGCATTTGCTCTCGTTCAGAATGTGCCCGGGCGGTATCGTATCCAGCCCATTGAACGCCATCTGTTAGCCGAGCTGACAGGGCTGAGCGTGACTCTGATACTGGCATCTACCCACTGGCATAGGCCAGTGGCTGGCTTTAGTAGCACCTACCCAAGCACAGCCACACTGCCAAACAGACAGCCTCTTGTGTTTATAAACAGTCTGATTGTTCATTTCCAGGCACCTGGCAAACTCAGTTTAGATGGATTGTTTTTTAATGCAGGAATTATGTCTAAACTGGAGAGTTATGTAGCTCCTGTAGATATAAGTATTGTGCTCTTCAGAAGAGCAGAAGAAGGATGTACAGTACTGTATGGTTTGCCCATAGTTTCCTGATTGACATTAGTGCTGCTGACAATCTTCCAAAGTGTAATGTTGTTGTCATTGTTGGAATTGGATTCCATTTATTTCAGTACGATATGAAACGGAAGTTGTGTGGACTTAATTATATTATTTATGTTCATGTACAATATACTGTATGGCCAAATTGTGAATGGACAATGACAGTGTTTTGAAACGAAAAATGTACAATTGTGCTTTTTTATGTATTATTACCAGTAAGATGCCCTAAGGGGGAGAAGCGACCTCGCCCTAAAGGGCGCGTGCACGCATCTGCCTGGGTGACGGCAGACTGCTGGGCGAGTGCTGGCGCTTTGGCATGGGATCAACTTTTTACAAAAAAAATGCACAATGTAAAATACTACTGTCTTGAAGGTAGAATCTTGACGAGGTCTGCGTCTTGCTGTCTGATGTCATTATGATGTCAGAACAGGTCAGCTAAGGGAGTGTGACATGAGGCGTGACTCACGCACGCACACACACACACAGGAGCTGCAGGTTTTCATGGTAAATGCGGCCTACGGTCGCAATTATTAATTTGAAATACTTAATATTTGTCTGCCAACATTATGTCCTGGTGATTTCTGAGTAAACTTAAACCTTTTTAAAATCACAATCCATTCAATTCTTCATTTTCCCCTCACTTACCGCTTGTTTTATTCTTCCTGTTTCACAAATGTCATCTGGCTCTTTTCATTTAGTAGAGACTCAAGTGTTTTGTTCACACTCTAATACTCTATGACATGTTATCTATTTCTCCCTCCAATGCAATCAGGTTATCAAGCAAAAAAGGTGTTGCCCTGCTTTCTTGTTTTCCATAGTTCAATATCGTTGAGGACAGTTTCCCCACGAACCACGGTGTATGGATGTTTGAACAAAATGTCTAAGCTACTTAATCATGCACAAGCACTTAAAGCTGACAAACATGCACACACACATGCCACGCACGCACACACACACACATCATACATCCTCGCTGTCAGGCAAAAACCTTCACCATATTTGAACTTTATCCATGAATGAATGTCCGCGCCTGTATACTTTGATGTATGACAGTGTCACACAAAAGTAGCAAAAGTGCCTGATGTAAATCTGCTCATAGTTTGCCTATGACATTCCTATAATGCAGGTATTTTTTTTGACAGGCACCCATGTAAATAACTTTTTCCTCCCCGGCACCCCTGAAATACACTGTTAATTTGTAGAATCTGATCATATTACACAATTATATGCACATCTTTCCACCTGAGATACGGTAGGCTAGAACTGACCGAAAATAACTTTTATATTTGATGTTTAACCACTTGAACCCCTGCATCCCTATTCTGGAGGGAAGGTTCACCAAACATTGCCGAGAGCTTGGTGAAGAGAGTTGGCCATAGATGGAAAAGGAACTCATCAAGTACAGTGCAAATCAGGTCTGTTTTACAAAGCATAGTGACGTGATATTGATGTAGTCATATTGATGAATTCCAAATGTTATCAAATTATTCTGCGGCACCCCTGGACCGTGCCACGGCTCCCACTTTGGGAAACCCTGACATGCCCAAAATAGGGTAAACCTGTCACAGTTTGCTCCACGCGGCCCTGAGGGTCCGCGAGGAGCGAACTGTGACAAAACCAGGGTGAAATGGTTTAGTCTGTATGTGGTCTATATAAATATTTAACCAATGAAAGATATTAAGAAGAGTTTGTCTAAATTATTACTAAATCGAATACATTGGAACTGTCTAGTTTTTGGACTTCCAGTATAAGGTGCATGTTCCATCCAGCTGAGATGATATGCTGTAAAACAGCAGGTTCTCAAACATATTAGTTTCAAGGACCTCCAAATTGATATATTTGGCCATCCATCCATCCATCCATCCATCTTCCGCTCCTACTGCTCCGATTCTCCGGCTGATCTCCTTCTCCGTCTTCCCCTTTCTCTCACTTGTGAACAAGACCCCGAGATACTTAGGGCCCTATTATGATCCAGGTCTTATGCCTTATGCCTTAACTTCTTTGCATTTTCTTACTATTTTGTTTTTGTTTTTTAAATATTTCAAATAGCTGATCTGCAAGTTAGGGTTTGTTTGTTTGTTTGAACATTTATAAAATTCGTAATAGTTTTTATTTCTAAAAATAACAAGAAAATGGGATTTTCACTCAAGTCGTGACTAGGGATGGGACGATACGTGATATTATTGTTTATCGTGATAAAAAACACTCACGATAATTGAATTGTGGAGGTTTAATTCATCGTGATATCGTCCTCCATCATGCACTGGGATCAATTCACCTTTTATTTGCCGAGCTGCATATCTGGTACCACTTGAACCCTCTATAATTGATAAAAGGTACTTATAATATACGTACTTGATACAGTCTTTTTTTCACTCTCTATCAAATGTCTTTGCCAAAAAATAGCCGATCTACAAGCTCACAACGCGTCGCGGCGCGTTGTGAGATTGTAGATCTGCTATTCTTTGGCAAATGTTCCGCCCCAGGATAATGGATTTTGATTATCGCAATAATATCATAAATCGTGATTTATTTTGTCACAGTTATCGTGATATGAAATTTTCATATCGTCCCATCCCTTGTCGTGAACCATAAACATTGGTCCATGACCCACAAATGGGTCGCGACCCACTGTTTGGGGAACAGTGCTGTGAGACATCGTGTGGATCAGGACACATGGAGCATGTTTAGTTTTCCAAAGCTGGGTTCATGCCACTGCAAGCCAAGTATTCATTCTTCATCAGTAATGGCACGCAAATGACAATGTATATCGGCACTGCAAACAAAAGCTGTTGAACCAGAGCCCTACATTATGGCGAGCCATATGTGAAAATCATGGAGGCAATTATTATTCTTCCTGGCCACTCTTCTAACCAATGGATGGATGGAGGTAGCTCCGCCCCCACCTTTCCCTCCACGTTACTGCTTTGAAGTCCGACAGTCCTGAGGGCTGAGCCCTCACTCAGTCATTCAACACTGTCAGCACGATGGAAGAGAATGTCACACACAGACACACTGCATGTCGCGTTTTGGACCCAAAGCCTCGAAATCTCTTCCAAATCCGTCAACAAGACCTGGCATGAAATTAGAAAAATATGTAGGCCTATTAAAACAAACCAGCAGAGAATACAGAAGCTCTCTGCTGGATTCAGAGCCGTTTTACACTGACTCGGAAAGATTTAAATATGAATACGCTGTATTGTCTAAATGGCTCATGACTATAACACCAACACCTTATTTGTTATGTTAAATAGCTACTGATTATCCCCCTTGGGATAATAAAGATATCTAGCTATCGATCTATCTATTAAGTGGCCTGCCTAACATCAGCCATAAGCACTACCATCATCATCATCAGCACAGACTTTATTTGTTTAGATGGATTCATGCCATTATAATGATTAGTGTTATTGACCTGGGCGGAATATGAGTTACTTTCATCAAGTCATATGAACTGAGAAAATATGTGTAGGCTGCGACTCATCAACACGTTCTCATCCCTACCGCGTATCACGCAAGACGCCCCGTCAAGTTGCCTCACTGCGTCTTGTCTAAACTTCAAAGGAATCACCGCGTCTTGTCTAAACGTCAAAGGACATGCCCAAAGGCCTCCATTTCAGACGCTTTAAGTCATGCTCTCCGCCTCCCACTCTTTCAGTCGCCTAGCGAGGTAACCATGGCAACGCGTCAACGGAGCGCTTGGAGCTTTTCAGAACCGGGATGCTGTTTTGATCATGTATCAAAACAGCATCCCGGTTCTGCAACTGAGAGCTCCATTGTCAGAACCGGGATGCTGTTTTGATCGTGTTTTAAATGCACCAGATCACACACCATGAACCACCCACAGAATCCTGTAATTTTTCTGTGCATTTCAATACTAGATTTGTAATTTTTCGATGGCTAGATGGCTTAGAAAGGACAACGTTTATATTCTTTCCAAATATAAAATCAAGGTAGGTTGCAGGAACACACTTCCTAATGAGTCACAGAGAATGACGTTTGGTAGGCCAATCAGAGGTGGGTAAGGGCGGGTCTTCTCGGGAAGGTCGTGTTTTTGATTGGCTAATAGTGCCTGTCAGCATTGCTTTCACACAACACTGTGTGTGAGGATGAGGCTTTGTTTGTTTACAGTTTACACATGCACGCATGCATGCAGTGCCTGGCTGGTAGGAAGCTCACGGAGAGCCACGGATAACGTTTTGTCTTCTATTGCAAAGTCCATTCAGGTAAGAGTAAATACATTGTTAAATCCATCACTAATGTTAGGATGTGGTAGCCAATTGGGATGCGTGTGTTTGTTTCACTGTTTGATTGTCTGCTTTCTTGGGACATTTAATGCTAATGCTGTTGCTAAGCTGATTTAAACAACTACAAGCTAAAACAGGGGTCTTCAACGTTTTCAGGCCAGGGACCCCTTAGCTGAGAGAGAGATGAAGCAGGGACCCCTTAGCTGAGAGAGAGATGAAGCAGGGACCCCTTATGTGAGAGAGAGATGAATCAGGGACCCCTTAGTTGAGAGAGAGATGAAGCAGGGACCCCTTAGTTGAGAGAGAGATGAAGCAAGGACCACTTAGCTGAGAGAAAGATGAAGCAGGGACCCCTTAGCTGAGAGAGATAAAGCAGGGACCCCTTAGCTGAGACAGAGATGAAGCAGGGACCCCCTAGCTGAGATAGATAAAGCAAGGACCCCTTGAGATGAAGCAGGGATCCCTTAGCTGGGAGATAAAGCAGGGACCCCTTAGCTGAGAGAGATGAAGCAGGGACCCCCCACTACACCAAGCCTATTTGCCAACAATAGCAGATCTACAAGCTCTCAACATGGGAGGCGTTGAGAGCTTGTAGATCTGCAATTTCTGTCTTAAGTTCCCCTCAAAATAGGGATTGAACCCCCAAGTTGTTAATTATCCTATCACACAAAGATTTGGCGACCCCCCCCCCCCCCCCCCCCAGGGCCCCTATAGTAACTCTGAGGACCCCCTGATGAAGACCCCTGCTTTATAGCCTATGCCCCCCCCCCCCCACATCCTTATTGATAGGACAGTAGACTGACAGGAAATGCAGATATACAGTACATAGCAATGCATATATAATAATAGTAGATATATAAGCTGCCGTGCTGCGAGTTTGTAGATGTGCTAATTTTGAAGATCCTTGAGCAACATGGTTAGAGTGCATATGCTATGGAATAAACTAGTTTATTGTCCTGCACAGACGTGCAGGACACACTACCCTGACACCAAGTGACCAACTGGCCCACTATGAGCCTGTAGACATCTATTTTTTGAGTATGACGCGTGTAGATCTGCTTTCTTGGACATTTCTGTAGTCAATCAATTACCTGGTTATTACATCTATTAACTTTTTATAGTGACTATACAATATAGCACACTCCATAGGAATTAATCTAAACTGTGTGTGTGTGTGTGTGTGTGTGTGTGTGTGTGTGTGTGTGTGTGTGTGTGTGTGTGTGTGTGTGTGTGTGTGTGTGTGTGTGTGTGTGTGTGTGTGTGTTGTATTAAAGATATAACCTAGAATTATATGTATCTCTTTGTATGTAACATGTTCATGCTTTGTGATATGTAAATGCAACCCAATCATATTCTGATTGGGTTGCATATGATGATTTTTTAACCTAGTGTTCAGGTGTATGGCTCTTAAATTTAAATTTATGTAATTGAATTCTATTGGTTCATTAACTAATTGATTGTTGACACCCACCATGGAATATGACCTATTTATAGGCTCCAATGCCACTCACTTGTAACTTGAGAAAGCCCTGTTGGGCGAAACGTTGTTGGTTGAAATTAAAAAACGTGAGAGCATTATACGTGTGCGGACATTATCCTTTATTCATTGTTTCCTGGATCCAGCACCGTATACACATTTTGGGGATGTGCATATGGGTCAGTGACGTGACGCCCCAAAAAACATGTTTTTTAAAAAACTTTAAATAGCAGGCATAAAAATTATTTACTTTTGTTCTACTCACTCTCAACTTTATGGAAACACATTTTGTTTTTAGATATTTTATTGGAATCAGACTTTATTGAGCAGTTTGTTGTACTTGTGCCTAAAACCGTCATCTGGTGTGACATGACAATAATTGTTCATAAAATGAAAATGGAGTACACCTTTCTTAAGTTACTCACTTTATCAAAGTCCTTTATCATAACTAACCTGTGATCCACTATAGTTTTGTGAAAATTAATTGAATCTGTATATTTTTTTCATAATCAACACTCTGTGTGAGGCCCATGTTGTCGATCTTTCAACATATTTTAATTTTATTCTGACAAAAACTTTCTTTAAAATTACACAAATATTTGTGACTCTTCCTGATACTATTTTCTATGTAAACCATACACATTTTTTCGGTTTCATCATTAATAAAGGTATGATTTCTCACTATTTGGAATGTCACACCAGATGACTTAGTGTCACACCAGATGACCATATCTTCATGTGTCAAAGCAAACTGTGTTTTAACCTACCTATTAGTGAGTACTGAACTTTACTGATTGATTAAACAATTACCCAGGAAAAACAGCAACAGTAAAATTGCTTTAACATTAAATAACATGGCCTTAATATTTCTGAACAGGATAGTATTGTTGGGCCTTAACATAGGATAACAAAGAATTGTAGTAGTAGATGGATGATGAGGATGTGCACAGGAATGCTACGCACACCTAAGTCTTCTGCCGGCCCACGGCAGAAGGATCTTAAAGAGACAATAAGGTGCATAGCCACACTGGGAGCCAAGGCAACATTTTATTAACACCAATTATTGGAAACAACTCAGCATTCAGGTGTATTACTTTTTTCCGAAGTCTCCTGAACTTGAACACAGCATTTTGAGTTGAACAAATTTATTTACGAATCATGTCGTTACACCACATCTCCACTAGCTAAAGAGTGCTGGGTTGTGCAACTCCGAAAATAGCTGATCTACAAGCTCTCGCAGCACAATGCGTTGAGAGCTTGTAGATCAGCTATTTTCGCTATGTTTGTCTCGGGTCCTACCTTACCTCATTGTCCAGTCCAGTGAGTGAAAGTACAAAAGTATTAGATTAGATTAGAATAGACATTTAGACTGCATTGTACATCAGCCAGTCACATTTGGTGAGGGTATCTAGACATTTAGACTGTATTGTACATCAGCCAGTCACATTTGGTGAGGGTAGCAAACCGTTTGCCCTGTTGCGGTTCTGCTATGCCACAGACAAACTGTCCTTGTGTGTATTCATCTGAGGAGGTGTCTGAATCCTCAGCTTGGGCCTCTCCAATAGATGCACTTGTGTCCAGCACCTGAGTAGAAGACCTTCAGGAGGAGACATTTAAATGTAATTTATTTGTCAGGTAGATTGTTTTTAGTAGTAAAATGTAATTACTAGCAAGTCCTCAAGTTTGCCAAGTATGTTATACTCACTGAGCTCAGGAAGCTGTTTTGGGCCTGCAGCTGACCTGGGAAGGGGGCAGTTCCGCAGATGGGCCACCACTTAGTTAAGGAAGAAAAGGAATGAATGGATGACATAAGTTACTTTATTGTCATTAAACAGGTACAATTACAGGTATCATAAAATTGGCAAAGAGAATGATTTAGTTATACTTACTCATCACTTGTCTTGTCACCTGGCACCTCAGCCCTGGAGACTTGGTCGAACTGTAATTTCCGTGGGTTGTGACAGGTGCAGATCTGAGGAAACTGGCAGAAACAACTCAGGTCTCTGTAAACTATCTTTCCCGGGAAGATAGAAAGAACCTGGTGCGTAGTGCTGATGCCAGTCACTGGACGCACTGATGGAGGGACCATTTCATCCATGTTGGATATCTTCTCTTCTTCGATCCACATGACAGTGACTTTTTCAGAGGACTTCTGTAAATACTCACACAGATCCCTTGGTGTTTGTAGGTCACTGCCTCCGAGGACATACATGTCTGCCTTACGCTTCAGCACCCCTCCCACACCATCAGGTGCGCCCTTTCCATGGGAACGCTCTGAAAAGTTCCAGGTGACCCTCTTGAATCCCCATGTATAAGGAATGCTGCTCATGAGGAAGCAGTTTGTGCGATTCCGGTACTGGGTTGCTGGCCCATCACTGAGGACATGCAGGGTGTCAATTGCATTGTCTTGTTTTCCTCGGAAATCATCAATAACTGGCTTGATGTGTGCCCACACAGCACGCTCATCATGGCGTAAGGACTGTGAAATGGTGGCATAGCACTGGGAGCCACTGACTGAGTAGGCAACTCCGGTATGCACTGTTGCCTGCTGCCTATTGCCACCAAAATGAAACGCCTGAATCTCTGTGTTTAGTTTACATGCATAGTTCTCAGAAAAGTCTATATGCAAGACCATTTCATTGGGTTGGATGCTCTCCTTGATGTGTCTGAACTGCTTCACCTGATGAAGCCAGTTGAGCTGATGACTTGCAATCGCACTGAGCCTCTGGTTGAACACATCAGTGAGTCCAAATTAATCAATTTATTTGAATTGTGCTAAATCTATAACTAGTAGTCCTACTTTTTTTCCTTCTTTTTTTTTGTTTTGCTGTATCCAAGTAAGGATAAGAACAGCTATGGTTTTGTTTAAATGCCCTTCCTCCATATCCATTCATTCATCACTATACAGTATGTTTGTGTATTTTGGAAATAATAAAATCACATTTTCTGTACCACCCATTTTCTGTTGTCAAGTGTCTTATATTAACTGCTTATAACGGATAGTTATTATAAAGTGTTACCACAATATAAGGTTTAGGTTTCTGTGAAGGGGTTTCTGCTCTGTCTGATGAATTTGCTGTATCACCGAATGAAGCTAAATTAAATTATGTAAAAATGTTTAAAACGTTGTTTTAAACATGTTAAAATGTTTTAAATGGACAAAAGAAACATGGGACTTGTTATTTATTGTTATGTCTGTAGGAAAATACAGTATATATCATCTGGTGTGACAATCAAGTCATCTGGCGTGACAAGCAGATATGTCACACCAGATGACGAAGTGTCACACCAGATGACGTTTTCTGCATTTAGGACTACCTTGAGGCTACCAGGTACACATTAGCATGCTAACAACATGCTAGCTATAACAAAACAACCTAGATTTACATGTAATTATGACCAAAGTTTCAAATAACTTTTGCTTTATTAATGAAAAAGGTGTCACACCAGATGACATCCAGAAGTGCCACACTTGTCAAAGTTTCAACAAGATGGCATTTCATGAAAATGTTAAAATCATAACTCACCTCAGACACCTGTCTTGCAGTTGTGCTGGGAGTGCTGAATAGCCTTACAGAAGAAGGACCTCTCTAGCCCAGTAGGTGTCCAAATTATTGCCTGTTTAATTTTTCCAAACTAGTGTCACACCAGATGATTTTGGTTTGGGGGACAAAATAATTTTGATCAGAAATGACTGAAAACATTATGCTTGGACTTTGAAAAGATATAGGCTCACAAATAGACATTTTTTTTTGCCTAAATTCATTTTTAAATGAATTTTAGCAATTCTTTTTCTTAGTTTTATTCAAGTTCCCACTTTGAGAAACAAGGTCGGGACAGTCACACCAGATGACATTTACCATGTTTGGTTGAAGATTCTGAAGAAATGAGGAATGAAATGTTTTAATCTTGAGTAAGTTCACATAAAGCTTAATGTCCTGCACAATATTCAGAAGGTTTTTGACAAATATATTTTTTATTTATACATGTTTGACACCGAGGACAGCGAAAACGCTACGTCACGTCACCCACCCATATGCTATTCCTTTGTTCTGTGTGTGTATTCTCCTCAGAATAGGGATGCGAGGGTTCATGTTGTTAATCTGAAAGAATGATCATTTCACACAAAAAGTGCTGCGAGCTTGTTGATCTGCTGTTTTTGAAGAAAAGAAATTAGTGCAAGTTTTAATCTCTTTTAAAAGCGAACATTTGTAACACAACTCCCTGCACTCTCTAACACTGAGAGTGCACAAATGGAACCAAATGGATTTGGTTCCATTTGTACTTTGTCAAAGTTAAGGGGAGACCTTCAAATTTGTCGTACTGGTCGGGCCAGCGGTTAACAGCAGCAGACTCTTGTAGTTCTGGTGTGAACAGTTTTTGCACTAAAAAATGTTTAGTCTAAACTCAATTCCACTCTCATATATTCATATAGGTTGATGGAGGATGGGATTCCGTCATCTTATGAGGACCTAACTGGAGCATAGCTGGTACAACCTGCAGGGAGCCTCTGCTAAGACACTGCGAATATACACCCAAGCCCTGGTCTTCTCTGCAGCGGATTACTGTGCCCCAGTCTGGAGCAGAACCCCCGTGCATGGCAAGGTTGATGTGGCTATCAACAGTGCCCTCCGTATCATAACTGGATGCCCGAAGCCTAGCCTACCCCAGTGTCCCTCTTGCCATTCGTCATGGGAATAGCCACGGCCGGCTGCCTCCCACGTCCTGAGATGCTGGCATGGCTATATGCGACACCGATGAAATGAAACTAGCTTTTACTTTTTCCTCCACGTCGCTGACTCCAGTTGCAGGAGCGCGTTGTGCAGAGCTTTGTTCAAAATAGCTGAGGAACACACTGGAACAATGTTGACGGACATCTTTTCCTATGTTGGATTGGATTAATACCCTTGGTGTCAATGCGTTGGAAACGTGGAGGTTTTACCTGCCTTTTTTGCTTTGATGCCGCCTTTTGTGGACCTGCTTTTACCTGCGGCTATGTGGACCATAACACCATGTACATACATACATACTGCTGCTAAGTGGACCTAATCTCATACATACATACATACATGAACTTTACACTTTGAATACGGTACATCATCATTGGCAGGATCTGCTGGTAGGGCTCTGGGTGGCATAATAGCAAAAAAACAAACAGCTGGGTGATCTGGGATATGCTGCTTACTCCAAACTATTTCACACGTGTGTTTGCCCTGTCATGGACTATTATGGCAGGTGTATGGGGCTCAAACACAAATATGAAAAGGGCAAATGGTCCAAAATAGAGCGATACAGTATTTCCTAGGTGTGCATACATTTGCCCAGGTATTGGCAATAACAGGAGATATGGGATGGGAACCGTGTGAAGTAAGGTGGAAGGGCAGCATGGTAGCCTATTGGAATAGATTAATCAGAATGCCAGAAAATAGAGTTGCCAAGAAAATATTTATTTGGGATGTATCAATAAAAGGTGCATGGGCATTGGGCAAGTACTGTGGATGAGATGCCCCTGCACCTTGAAACTGGTAGATACAGAGGAGTAGTGGAGGAAGAGGGGGTTTGTATTTATTGTGACATAAATGATATTGAGAATGAGTTCCACTTTATGTTCTACTGCCCTTTGTATCATGAGCTACGTCAAAGACTGTTTAATAAGTGTAAAAACCTAGATTTGATATGGTTAAGTGACGCAGAGAGACTTTGTTGGATTTTTGAACACAAGATATTTGCACTGGCAGAATATTTAGAGAAAGCATGGGACAAACAGACAAAGAAAACATATATGTAAGGTATATTTATTTTGTTTTGTCATTTTCTTTTCTTTTCTTTATAATATTATTGTTGTGCACTGTGTGCAGTTTCCAATAATGGAATGTGGTATTGTTTATTCATGTTTGGTGTCTTATAAGCTCGCAAGGGATGGGTCTTTTCGAAGTATACCATGACACGAAAAAAAAAAAGTAATAATAACCGGTTATGCTTAACGGTTACACGGTTAATTTTCATAATAATATGATCGCATTGTCCTGGTCCTGGATACTGATGATAGCCAAAGATATTATTATGCCAAGGTACTATATTAGTGTTGTGTTGGTGGTGAAGGTTTTCCATGAGGTGATTTATATAACCAGAATACACTGTGCCCGTTTGTCTTCTCATTCTGTATGCCCATGGCAAAGAGCATTTTTACTAAAATGTCCACCTGCTGGACAGGTTATTCAATGATTGGAATTGATTAATTCAGAATCAAGCATTCAACTAAGCTGCGAGTTAGATGATGAACATGTTTCCCCTCTCTCTGCCCTGTTTTTTTCCTGAAAATAAGTACACCTGTAGAATGTGACCACAATGATTCTGATTCACAGAAAAAAAAAATTGTAATACAATCATGAAATCATGTTTTCATTCCCACTTCAGTTCTAGGACACTTCGTAGCAACACCAGTGCATATTACCAGTACACAGGATGCCAAAACATGTAATGTGTGATGTATATGTGCCAAGAACAATAAATTCCAGGAATATGTATCATGTCTTTGTGTTTATTGATAATGAAATATAGCTATGTATTCAAGCAAATTGTGCTGTTACAGTATGTCATACATACGTACATGTTAGTACAGTAGGTGTATAATCCAGCTATATTTGCAGACTAAATGTGCTTTACAGTAACAAGGACAGAGATCACCAGGCAGGGAGTTTCACTGCCAACAGCAAATACCTGGTTGTGATACTGTAGTGTTATATTGTGGTAATAGTGTGTTATTACTGTCATATTACATAGTGATACAACCTTTCTGACATGATATGATATAGTACTATTGTCAGTTTGGTTTTCATCATAGCTTTCCATCAACTGGACTATACTGTATATGAGGCAGATATGTGTACAGCAGGGTTCCCCAATTAGTTTTCCCCAAGGGCCGAATTATGTCTAGGATACCAAGCCGAGGGCCACAACATTGCAGGGGGTGACGGTGGTGTTCCCACTACTCCAGCGACAGTTTTCGTCGTTGTCAGGTGAAAATCTTGAATGTCTAAAACTGTTCGTTTTGAATTTATCATATTAAAAATGATTTAAACTAGTGAAAACAGCCGATCTACAAGCACACAACGCTTCGCGTTGCGAGGCGTTGTGTGCTTGTAGATCTGCTGTTTTCACTACTTTTGTGCGACGGCCTTGTATGATTTACGAAAGAACGTACAAATTTGGAGATACGAGATTTCCACCCGACAACGACGATATACTAGCTTTGTTGCTGCTCTTATACCACCATTATTACTGGGGTTGGTGTGGGCCAGACAGTAGCCCCCCGCGGGCTGCAAATGGCTCGCGGGCCGCCTATTGGGGAACCCTGGTGTACAGTATCAGATGTATGAACAGTTAGAAAGATGTTAAATCAACAGCATCTGTCAGCAGTGAAACAGCAGTTAACTTAAGCAGGCAACTGAACTGTCTTGCTTCTGGAGCCCTGGTAGCCAGGCCTTGGACTGCTCAAGCTGCGGCAAGCACCAAGAACTAGAGGCAAGAAAATTGAATATGGGAGCCAACCCAGGGTAAAGCACTGGAGGGGCAAGAAGTACCACATGCTGTAGATGCACTGTGCGACAGCTTATAGCTAACAACACTGTAGATTTCAGGGTTTAGGTTTCTCAAACCTTCAAAGTTCAAGGTCTCCTCTTAACTCTGACAGTGTACAAATGAGCCAAATGAACCCTAACGAGTCCATTTGGGTTCCATTTGTACACTGTCAGAGTTACAGATTAGTATGGGTCAATTTGGACCCCCCTAAAGGAACCCACAGTGTCCCTGGAATCCACTTTGAGAAACACTGCTGCTCTAGGTTAGGGTTAGGGTTAAGTTTAGGGTTAGATTTAGGGTTAGGGTTACTGTGACGTCAGACCACTCTAACAGAATGGGTTTGCCACTCTGATAAAAGTCAGATATTGATCATAGTGTAGGCCTCACCAAGAGGCATTCCTTGTACGGTGGCACCTACTGTAATATAGACGATCTACAAGATCACTACGGGTTGCTGATGCTACTCATTTTGAGCTTGTGTGGATTGGTTCTTTTCAGGAAGTGGTGATTCCAGGGACTCTTTACGGACTAAGTTCCTTTAGGGGGGTCCAACTTGACCCATACTAATCTGTAACTGTTCATACATCTGATACTGTACACCAGGGTTCCCCAATAGGCGGCCCGCGGGCCATTTGCAGCCCGCGGGGGGCTACTGTCTGGCCCACACCAACCCCAGTAATAATGATGGTATAAGAGCAGCAACAAAGCTAGTATATCGTCGTTGTCGGGTGGAAATCTCGTATCTCCAAATTTGTACGTTCTTTCGTAAATCATACAAGGCCGTCGCACAAAAGTAGTGAAAACAGCAGATCTACAAGCACACAACGCCGCCTCGCAACGCGAAGCGTTGTGTGCTTGTAGATCGGCTGTTTTCACTAGTTTAAATCATTTTTAATATGATAAATTCAAAACGAACAGTTTTAGACATTCAAGATTTTCACCTGACAACGACGAAAACTGTCGCTGGAGTAGTGGGAACACCACCGTCACCCCCTGCAATGTTGTGGCCCTCGGCTTGGTATCCTAGACATAATTCGGCCCTTGGGGAAAACTAATTGGGGAACCCTGCTGTACACATATCTGCCTCATATACAGTATAGTCCAGTTGATGGAAAGCTATGATGAAAACCAAACTGACAATAGTACTATATCATATCATGTCAGAAAGGTTGTATCACTATGTAATATGACAGTAATAACACACTATTACCACAATATAACACTACAGTATCACAACCAGGTATTTGCTGTTGGCAGTGAAACTCCCTGCCTGGTGATCTCTGTCCTTGTTACTGTAAAGCACATTTAGTCTGCAAATATAGCTGGATTATACACCTACTGTACTAACATGTACGTATGTATGACATACTGTAACAGCACAATTTGCTTGAATACATAGCTATATTTCATTATCAATAAACACAAAGACATGATACATATTCCTGGAATTTATTGTTCTTGGCACATATACATCACACATTACATGTTTTGGCATCCTGTGTACTGGTAATATGCACTGGTGTTGCTACGAAGTGTCCTAGAACTGAAGTGGGAATGAAAACATGATTTCATGATTGTATTACAATTTTTTTTTTCTGTGAATCAGAATCATTGTGGTCACATTCTACAGGTGTACTTATTTTCAGGAAAAAAACAGGGCAGAGAGAGGGGAAACATGTTTATCATCTAACTCACAGCTTAGTTGAATGCTTGATTCTGAATTAATCAATTCCAATCATTGAATAACCTGTCCAGCAGGTGGACATTTTAGTAAAAATGCTCTTTGCCATGGGCATACAGAATGAGAAGACAAACGGGCACAGTGTATTCTGGTTATATAAATCACCTCATGGAAAACCTTCACCACCAACACAACACTAATATAGTACCTTGGCATAATAATATCTTTGGCTATCATCAGTATCCAGGACCAGGACAATGCGATCATATTATTATGAAAATTAACCGTGTAACCGTTAAGCATAACCGGTTATTATTATTTATTTTTTTCGTGTCATGGTATACTTCGAAAAGACCCATCCCTTGCGAGCTTATAAGACACCAAACATGAATAAACAATACCACATTCCATTATTGGAAACTGCACACAGTGCACAACAATAATATTATAAAGAAAAGAAAAGAAAATGACAAAACAAAATAAATATACCTTACATATATGTTTTCTTTGTCTGTTTGTCCCATGCTTTCTCTAAATATTCTGCCAGTGCAAATATCTTGTGTTCAAAAATCCAACAAAGTCTCTCTGCGTCACTTAACCATATCAAATCTAGGTTTTTACACTTATTAAACAGTCTTTGACGTAGCTCATGATACAAAGGGCAGTAGAACATAAAGTGGAACTCATTCTCAATATCATTTATGTCACAATAAATACAAACCCCCTCTTCCTCCACTACTCCTCTGTATCTACCAGTTTCAAGGTGCAGGGGCATCTCATCCACAGTACTTGCCCAATGCCCATGCACCTTTTATTGATACATCCCAAATAAATATTTTCTTGGCAACTCTATTTTCTGGCATTCTGATTAATCTATTCCAATAGGCTACCATGCTGCCCTTCCACCTTACTTCACACGGTTCCCATCCCATATCTCCTGTTATTGCCAATACCTGGGCAAATGTATGCACACCTAGGAAATACTGTATCGCTCTATTTTGGACCATTTGCCCTTTTCATATTTGTGTTTGAGCCCCATACACCTGCCATAATAGTCCATGACAGGGCAAACACACGTGTGAAATAGTTTGGAGTAAGCAGCATATCCCAGATCACCCAGTTGTTTGTTTTTTTGCTATTATGCCACCCAGAGCCCTACCAGCAGATCCTGCCAATGATGATGTACCGTATTCAAAGTGTAAAGTTCATGTATGTATGTATGTATGAGATTAGGTCCACTTAGCAGCAGTATGTATGTATGTACATGGTGTTATGGTCCACATAGCCGCAGGTAAAAGCAGGTCCACAAAAGGCGGCATCAAAGCAAAAAAGGCAGGTAAAACCTCCACGTTTCCAACGCATTGACACCAAGGGTATTAATCCAATCCAACATAGGAAAAGATGTCCGTCAACATTGTTCCAGTGTGTTCCTCAGCTATTTTGAACAAAGCTCTGCACAACGCGCTCCTGCAACTGGAGTCAGCGACGTGGAGGAAAAAGTAAAAGCTAGTTTCATTTCATCGGTGTCGCATATAGCCATGCCAGCATCTCAGGACGTGGGAGGCAGCCGGCCGTGGCTATTCCCATGACGAATGGCAAGAGGGACACTGGGGTAGGCTAGGCTTCGGGCATCCAGTTATGATACGGAGGGCACTGTTGATAGCCACATCAACCTTGCCATGCACGGGGGTTCTGCTCCAGACTGGGGCACAGTAATCCGCTGCAGAGAAGACCAGGGCTTGGGTGTATATTCGCAGTGTCTTAGCAGAGGCTCCCTGCAGGTTGTACCAGCTATGCTCCAGTTAGGTCCTCATAAGATGACGGAATCCCATCCTCCATCAACCTATATGAATATATGAGAGTGGAATTGAGTTTAGACTAAACATTTTTTAGTGCAAAAACTGTTCACACCAGAACTACAAGAGTCTGCTGCTGTTAACCGCTGGCCCGACCAGTACGACAAATTTGAAGGTCTCCCCTTAACTTTGACAAAGTACAAATGGAACCAAATCCATTTGGTTCCATTTGTGCACTCTCAGTGTTAGAGAGTGCAGGGAGTTGTGTTACAAATGTTCGCTTTTAAAAGAGATTAAAACTTGCACTAATTTCTTTTCTTCAAAAACAGCAGATCAACAAGCTCGCAGCACTTTTTGTGTGAAATGATCATTCTTTCAGATTAACAACATGAACCCTCGCATCCCTATTCTGAGGAGAATACACACACAGAACAAAGGAATAGCATATGCACATCCCCAAAATGTGTATACGGTGCTGGATCCAGGAAACAATGAATAAAGGATAATGTCCGCACACATATAATGCTCTCACGTTTTTTAATTTCAACCAACAACGTTTCGCCCAACAGGGCTTTCTCAAGTTACAAGTGAGTGGCATTGGAGCCTATAAATAGGTCATATTCCATGGTGGGTGTCAACAATCAATTAGTTAATGAACCAATAGAATTCAATTACATAAATTTAAATTTAAGAGCCATACACCTGAACACTAGGTTAAAAAATCATCATATGCAACCCAATCAGAATATGATTGGGTTGCATTTACATATCACAAAGCATGAACATGTTACATACAAAGAGATACATATAATTCTAGGTTATATCTTTAATACAACACACACACACACACACACACACACACACACACACACACACACACACACACACACACACACACACACACACAGTTTAGATTAATTCCTATGGAGTGTGCTATATTGTATAGTCACTATAAAAAGTTAATAGATGTAATAACCAGGTAATTGATTGACTACAGAAATGTCCAAGAAAGCAGATCTACACGCGTCATACTCAAAAAATAGATGTCTACAGGCTCATAGTGGGCCAGTTGGTCACTTGGTGTCAGGGTAGTGTGTCCTGCACGTCTGTGCAGGACAATAAACTAGTTTATTCCATAGCATATGCACTCTAACCATGTTGCTCAAGGATCTTCAAAATTAGCACATCTACAAACTCGCAGCACGGCAGCTTATATATCTACTATTATTATATATGCATTGCTATGTACTGTATATCTGCATTTCCTGTCAGTCTACTGTCCTATCAATAAGGATGTGGGGGGGGGGGGCATAGGCTATAAAGCAGGGGTCTTCATCAGGGGGTCCTCAGAGTTACTATAGGGGCCCTGGGGGGGGGGGGGGGTCGCCAAATCTTTGTGTGATAGGATAATTAACAACTTGGGGGTTCAATCCCTATTTTGAGGGGAACTTAAGACAAAAATTGCAGATCTACAAGCTCTCAACGCCTCCCATGTTGAGAGCTTGTAGATCTGCTATTGTTGGCAAATAGGCTTGGTGTAGTGGGGGGTCCCTGCTTCATCTCTCTCAGCTAAGGGGTCCCTGCTTTATCTCTCAGCTAAGGGATCCCTGCTTCATCTCAAGGGGTCCTTGCTTTATCTATCTCAGCTAGGGGGTCCCTGCTTCATCTCTGTCTCAGCTAAGGGGTCCCTGCTTTATCTCTCTCAGCTAAGGGGTCCCTGCTTCATCTTTCTCTCAGCTAAGTGGTCCTTGCTTCATCTCTCTCTCAACTAAGGGGTCCCTGCTTCATCTCTCTCTCAACTAAGGGGTCACTGATTCATCTCTCTCTCACATAAGGGGTCCCTGCTTCATCTCTCTCTCAGCTAAGGGGTCCCTGCTTCATCTCTCTCTCAGCTAAGGGGTCCCTGGCCTGAAAACGTTGAAGACCCCTGTTTTAGCTTGTAGTTGTTTAAATCAGCTTAGCAACAGCATTAGCATTAAATGTCCCAAGAAAGCAGACAATCAAACAGTGAAACAAACACACGCATCCCAATTGGCTACCACATCCTAACATTAGTGATGGATTTAACAATGTATTTACTCTTACCTGAATGGACTTTGCAATAGAAGACAAAACGTTATCCGTGGCTCTCCGTGAGCTTCCTACCAGCCAGGCACTGCATGCATGCGTGCATGTGTAAACTGTAAACAAACAAAGCCTCATCCTCACACACAGTGTTGTGTGAAAGCAATGCTGACAGGCACTATTAGCCAATCAAAAACACGACCTTCCCGAGAAGACCCGCCCTTACCCACCTCTGATTGGCCTACCAAACGTCATTCTCTGTGACTCATTAGGAAGTGTGTTCCTGCAACCTACCTTGATTTTATATTTGGAAAGAATATAAACGTTGTCCTTTCTAAGCCATCTAGCCATCGAAAAATTACAAATCTAGTATTGAAATGCACAGAAAAATTACAGGATTCTGTGGGTGGTTCATGGTGTGTGATCTGGTGCATTTAAAACACGATCAAAACAGCATCCCGGTTCTGACAATGGAGCTCTCCGTTGCAGAACCGGGATGCTGGTTTGATACACGTGTGTAACAGCATCCCGGTTCTGACAATGGTGCGCTAGGGAGCGCTCCATTGACGCGTTGCCATGGTAACCTCACTAGCACGACTGAAAGAGTGGGCGGAGAGCCAACAGCCACTGCTGCTTGAATGAACGCAAGGAGCCCATTCCTCCTGCTTCTTGAATGAACGCCACGGCTCATGAGCCGGTCTTGGAGCTTCTTGAATGAACGCCATGGGCATATGTGTCAGCACGTCAACCCTATGACGAACAGGCTATGATAATGTGTTGGACTCATTTATACCAACACAAACATTGTATGTGTTTATATCAAGAAGCACTAAGGAATATGTTCATCTGATATAAAGCAACTTCTCACTGGACTGGACAGGACATGGATGAGGTAAGAAAGAGAACAACCTAATAAATATACCTACCAGTGAATTTGACGCCTAAACGGCGTGTTAATGTATTTATATGATCTGTGATGTTGGTGTTTAAACAGCCTATAGCGACGAATGAGGTAGGCAGTATCCTACTCTGTCTATTTCTCTTATTTCACAACAACCAGAATAAACTGCTTCAAATGTAGGCTAGGCCTACGTGTTTCTTATCATACCGATAGCTTATAAATCTACAACATTTGATATCTCTGGCGTTAAAACGTCTCGATTCCGAAAAGTTTTGGCCGCCCCAAGTCGCAAATAGGAAAAGCAAGGGTGTCGTCGCACCAAATTCTGGGCCCTGGGTACAAGGATTCACTGCGGGCCCACATGAATGTTCTTCATCTGTGGATTTAAAAAATAGCAGATGTACAAGCTCGCAGCGCGGCACTCTCGAGTTTATATATCTGCTATTTTTCAATAGCTAAAGTATAAAATAATTAAGGCCCTTCCACCTTGGGCCTTAATAACTCAGTCCCTCTCCCCCCTCTTGTGACGCACCTGTACAAATCCTGCTTCATGTCAGAAATACAACACTTTGCGTGGTTCATTCTTCATTAGGCTACTTTATCAGTAGCTATTTTACATAACAAATAAGGTGTTGTAGTCATGGGTCAATGGCCTTTTAGCCAGCACAGTGTATTCATATTTTAATCGTCTTTTTTATATAAAAAACGGCGATCTGTGGTCCAGCAGACAGGGGCTTCCTGCCTTCCTCATTCCTTTTTTTTTTTCTCAAATATTCCTCTGCAGTTTTGTTCCATTAGCCGTGTAGGCTACTACACCTTCCTCCAACGCATGCCTTGCCCTGCCGACGGACCAGGCAGAGATTTCGAAGCTCTGGGTCCAACACTGAATTAGTATTTAATGTGTAAAATGTGTGTACAATCCGCCGTATTTCCCATTGAAGTGAATGAAGCCAGTAGCGGCGCGCTGTGATAGTGTCGGGCGCAGCTTCTGGAGGGGGCGGAGCCGCTACTCGTCCATTAGAGTTTGATTACCTTTTCTTCCCCGCATTAGTCCGTACATAATATGATTAAGTCCGATTAGGCATTTATTATGTCACTGATGGGTAGCTCGTTAGCAAAATAGATTTGCCTTTCAGTAAAAAAAAAAAAAGATCTCACTTCTGCAGACTTCAACCCACACATACCCATGCTGTACTCACATACTGTACGTACACACACAGAATGTCAGAGCAATAACATCACTTTTTTCTTTTGGTTTCCGCTCCGTAATAGGCCTTATATGCCTTGATGTGCCGTTCATACATAAAATAGATTAATTAAATACATGCGTTAATGAAAGGCTTTATTTAATTAACTCCAATGTGAAGCTACATTAGCCCAGAAGTGGGAACTACTTAAGTACTTCAAATCTAATGGGAATACAATAAACGTGATTTGAGATTTTTAGACTCATTTCAAAATGCTATTGTGCCAGACAGCTAGCCAGCCCAGCCAGCCAGGCAGACGCGCTCTCTCAGACGCACGCACGCACGCACGCACGCACGCACGCACGCACGCACGCACGCACACACACACACACACACACACACACTCACCTCCTCCTAAGAGCTATGCCATTAACAAACATGGAAGCAAACTCACAATCGGCAGCAGTGTCTGGGTGTCAAAGAAGAGCGTGCATCCATGGAGATAATTAAACACAGACTATCAAAATACCACATTAAAAGGGTAGTTTCACAGCGGCATAATGATAATTTTGCCACCCCATTTTACTACTGACATCCATAAGACCATGAGAATACCTTTTGAATTTGCAACGCAATGTTGGAAAATAGGTCAAAAATAAAATATCTCCTCCTGGCGCCTCCAGTCCTGGATGGTAACACTATGTGACCGAGTCCTGGAGCTACACTCATGGGTGAGGTCACAGATGGGGGCTATACTACAGTGCTGTTATGTTCTGATGGCTGCAACTATAGTACTTTGTACATGTCAGTTCTCTGGTTTAGGTGTCATGCTGCATACAGTAGTTAAGGAGATAATCAAACTAAAAAAGGTGCCATTACTAATCCTTTGGGCTGTGTGTGTGTATGAAAAGGCACAGGGAAATGGGGGGAAGAGTGGATAGTAAATGGTGTAGACAGGGCAGGCTGCATAGAGTAGACACATCTTTGGCGAGTGAACACACTGAAAAGTATAGTGAGGCATGTTGTCATCATCACTAGGACATGTTGTCCAGACATAGCATACACGTACTGGCAATGGTAGACTGCAGACAAAAGCCTAGGAATTCAAATTACAGCAGCCCTCATATTTGTTATTTACATTAAGCAAATCAACCAGCTGATCAGTCAGTCTATCAAATAAATACAAATGAAAGAGCCCCAGCAGATACCTTCTGTTTTACGAGCCATACAGTAGGCTACAGCAGTGGTTCTCAACCTTTTCAGGCCGTGACCCCCAAAATATTCATATTTTAACTGGGGACCCCCACCCTGACGAGCACTAAGAGTTGAGGCATACATTTTGTATAACACGGTTCTATTGTGAAAATAGCAGATCTACATGCTCACAACGCCTCGCAACGCGAGGCGTTGTGAGCATGTTTAATTTGTCATTTTAGAGGTATTAAAAAGTCCTTAAATTGTCACTGTAGATACCCTCATAGCACTTTAACTTTATGTCGGTTTGTTTACTGTTGAGTGAGAAAACAATGTTGCACATTACATT
>NC_137812.1:37565108-37595108 GCF_963921795.1 Nannobrachium achirus | reverse complement strand
CATCTGCACAGCAGGTCAGAGAATTGGAAGCCCCAGGGTACAGTCTGAGCTAATACAACATCATAATAAGCAAGAGTATAGGAAAAAATATGGGTAAGAATATTAAAGTGATCCCTGGCTAATACGACAAATATGCCTTAATACATTATAATTGTCCTCTATAACTGCAAAGTAAAATTAAAAACACCTTAAATATTTTATTTCTTCTAGAAATAGATAATCTTTCACTCAACAGGGGAAATGCCCGTCGCAAGTTGATGATGTCATAAATGTCATGTGTGATCTATCCCTATGGAATTTATGGCATGCATGTGCAAATAAAAACGAACTTAATATTTCCTATGATTAATATGAGCATCAAATCAATATTTCAAATGTGTTTTTTGCACATGCATGCCGTAAATTCCATAGGGATAGATCACACATAACATTTATGACATCATCAACTTGCGACAGGCATTTCCCCTATTGAGTGAAAGATTCGTTATTTCTAGGAGAAATAAAATATTTAAGGTGTTTTTAATTTTACATTGTAGTTATAGAGGACTATTATAATGTACTAGAAGCTCGGCCGCCCGAACTCGGGAACAATGTAAATAGGGAATGAATGCCCCGCCCTTTAATGCAAACCCCATTATACCTGTTGTCATAGGATCCGTTTTGACCATCTGTTTGCGTGTGTCCATTTATGCCCATATATGGAGAGATATGTCTGTCTACGTCCATTTTCTGACATATATGGAGATCTCTGTAGGACCTGGTTTGACCATCTGTTTGCCTGTGCCCATTTATGCCCATATATGGAGTTTGCGACCTGGCCAACTCGGGAACGATGTAAATAGGGAATGAATGCCCCACCCTTTAATGCAAACCCCATTATATGGAGATCTCTGTATCTGTCTGTGTCCCTTTTATGCCCATATACTCTATCTGTGTCCATATTTTATGCCCATATGCCCATATATGGAGATCTCTGTATCTGCCCATATGCCCATATATGGAGATCTCAGTCTGTGTCCCTTTTATGCCCATATATCTGCGTCCATTTTATGCCCATATGCCCATATATGGAGATCTCTGTATCTGCCCATATGCCCATTCTCTGTATCAGTCTGTGTCCCTTTTATGCCCATATACGGAGATATCTGTCATGGAGATCTCAGTCTGTGTCCCTTTTATGCCCATATATCTGTCTGTGTCCCTTTTATGCCCATATACGGAGATATATCTGTCTGTGTCCCTTTTATGCCCATATACGGAGATATCTGTCGGGTCGAGGCAAGGCCCCTGTATTGCCCATATATGGAGATCTCTGTATCTGCCCATATGCCCATATATGGAGATCTCAGTCTGTCGGGTCGAGGCTAGGCCCCTGTATCTGCCTGCAGTGATGTCACAATGACTCAGTGCTTGCGCCCGGCACTGCAGTGATGTCACAATGAGTCAGCGCTTGCGCCGATTTTGCGCCGATTTCCGCATAAGGAGATTCCGAACGTTTCGCGCCGGTTAGGGAAAACCGCGCGTCGGGTCGGGTCGAGGCCCGGCACTGCACTCCATGCCGCGGCGGGGAACGCGCGTGCCGAATCTGAAGCCGGTGGGACGAACGGTTCTCGAGATACGCGGATTACAAACACACACGCAGAGACTTCTCGCATTTATAGATAGATTAAGGCATATTTGTCGTATTAGCCAGGGATCACTTTAAGGTTGAGTCTACTGTATAATGCAATATAAGCACATTTATAATGCATTATGACATGGCATTATTCAGTGCTCATTTCATTTATCAGCTATGAGACTGTTGTTCACTCTCTGAGATTGATTGACTGACTGACCTTTATTGACAAAATGCATATAGTAGGCTATTGCAAGAGGACGGTTCTGGACGAAAAACACAATAATAAAAGGACAACTTTGGTATTTTACAACAATTGGGTTCATATTTTAGATAGTCATTAGAGAAAAGAAAAGATATGTGTTAAAATGTTTTCATTTACTTTACTATCGTTTTAGTGATTTTAACGATTTTGATTTGCATAATATATTTAGCCACTATGCAAGTGGCTGTATTTTTAGATACAATAAGCCGTGTGACTTATGGGGGCTGGTGTAAATAGTAATAATTAAATTGCCAGCTTATTGTGTCTAAAAAGACATATTTTTGGCCGTTGGCCCGGTCGCTGCCCGGTCGCTGCCAAAATGAGCACACACGCTCCCTGGATGCCAATTCAGAATTTTTCAAATGGCCCTGTTCTAGCGCCACCTTGAGGCCGATGTTTGCAAAACCAACAGGTTCTCACCCCTAATGCTTCATACAACCGACGCGATCTTAAATACCGAATGCTTCTCACCATAGACGCGGGCGGATTGCCTAATGTCTCAAGGGTTAAACGCATTGGGTGGTCTAAGAAGAAAGAAAAAAAAGTAGTTCCTGATGCGGGATTCGATACCGCTCTGAAGGCTTCTTGGTTTACCAGCCACCCGTCGCTACCGTTCACGCCACTATAAACGACGGAGCGGTGCCGTCTCAGGCGCCTATGACCCCCGTGAGTCGCCACCGAGGCGAGCGATAGCGAGCCGAGTTGCCGCGACGAGCGGTGGGAACGGCGCATGAGCCGACTCAGCCGCGTTACCGAATTACGTGCCGTTATGGACAGAATAGTAAATCTTGACCAGGGGACTGCTTCCGCCTCCGAATGTGGCTCAAAGAAGGGACTACGTTATCATTCCACTTTTTGTCAAAGATAAAAACACAAAAAAAAAGGAACTTCCCAGTCACTCTGGTTAGCTCAGTCGGTAGAGCATGGAGATTCAAATCCAGGGACCGGGTTTCGATTCCCCGTGACTTCTGTACACTACTCCTACAGATTTTGTCCAAAAATCACGCAAATCGGTAGACAGCGTCTCTACAGTCATGTGATCGACACAGATCTGTCTGATTGTCCATATTCCATCCTGATTGGCTGATATTGGCTTTCAAAGTTTGTAAGATTGGTCCATTTTGGACAAAATGCCTCAAATCACAAATGCAGAGTGCAATTAACATGAAATCGCACACACAGGTTCCCACTAGGTCGAGGAAGAAATGCCACTTCGAATTTTTGAAATCAGCCTCATGGTGGCGCTATAACAGGCCGATTCGTGGTTTTACTTATAACTCCACCGATCAGTTTCTAACTTTCTAAGCGCACTCCCTGGATGCCAATTCAGAACCTCTGCCCCACATTTTTCACATGGGCCTGTTCTAGTGCCACCAGGAGGCCAATTTGTGCAAAACTACCTTTTGGCCAGTACTCCAACAGATTTTGTCCAAAAATCACGCAAATCGGTAGACAGTATCTCTACAGTCATGTGATCGACATGGATCTCTTTGATTGTCCATATTCCATCCATCCTGATTGGCTGAGATTGGCATTCAAAGTTTGTAAGATTGGTCCGTTTTGGACAAAATGCCTCAAATAACAAACGCAGAGTGCAATTAACATGAAATCGCACACACACGTTTCCACTAGGATGAGGAAGAAATGCCACTTAAAATTTTTGAAATCAGCCTCATGGTGGCGCTATAACAGGCCAATTCGTGGTTTTACCTATAACTCCACTGATCAGTTTCAAACTTTGTAAATGCACTCACTCCCTATAGGCCAAGGAAAAACCCTTTCCTTGCATTTTTTCACATCAGCCTTTTATAGCACCACCTGGAGGCCGACTTATGTAAGACACATTTTTGGATATTACTCCTTCAGATTTTACCCAAAATGAACACAAATCAGTACACAGTATCTCTACAGTCATATGATCCAGACGGATCTGTCCTGTATTAAATATTCCTTCCTGATTGGCTAAGATTGGCCTCCAAACTTTGCAGGATTGATCCAATAAAAAAAAAATGCCTCAAATCAAACACAGTGTGCAATTGTAATGAAATTGTGCACGCACATTCGCAAAAGGCCAAGGAAGAAATTACACTACAAAATGTCCAAATCAGCCTCAAGGTGGCGCCATGAAAGGCCTAAGATTGGTGAAGAACACATGCCACCCTTTTTACATTGGCCTATTATACCACCACCAGGACGCGTGGCTGGTGGAGACCTGTGCTCGGAAGAGCACTTCTTCTAGTTTCCATTGTGGTCCTTTGAGTGTGTAACCTGCAGAATAATAAACAATATTCACAAATGGACGAATGAATACATTATTTTACTCTAGACAAGCCACGACCTTTGAACTTGAACAAAATGTGTGCTCTGGAAGGTCATCCTGCCTCTCTTCCAGGCTGTGGGGTCAGTGCTTAGTGTGTTTAGTGCTGAAAGATTCATGTTGACATGGATGCATCGCACTTTAGGGCTAGTCAGTGTGTGTAATGTTTTGTCTTTTTGTTGTAGACTAGAGAGAGAGAGAGAGAATGAGAGAGTGTGCGCGAGCATGTGCGTGCACGATGTGTTTCTGCCTGGTATAGTATGTTTGTCAGTGTGTATCTTTATGAATTTGTATGAGCATAATTTCACACTTTTGTATGACAGTATTGAAGTATTGTAGTGAACATCAGTGTAAAATCTAAATAATGTATTTGCTGTAGAGAAATGTTTTTAACTTGAATAATTAAAGACTATTTTGAAGACTTCTCTCTCAAATGTAACGGAATTTCAACACCATTGTCACACAAGTGATTCTAACAAAAAAACACACAAGACCTATTAGTGTGTTGATTTCAGCATGAGAAGACTGCACATTGCAGCACGGATCATCGTCCATGCAAATAACGTTAATTTGTGTAAAATTAGCTCGTGCTATTCTCTAGCAGTCCCCACAGATCTCATCTTCCTTACTGCTGCATTCCTTGTCTCAGTGTGTGTTACGCTCCACTGTCTCCGTTGCACATATAGCGACTCAACCGTGCACGCCCGAAACAATGAGACTCTGTTCTTCCTTTTGCTAAAAATGAGTGCAATTAGGAGTGTTTCTGCTATAGAGCCCCAGGGCTTTCTGTGTATACTATGGATAGGATTTTATTATAGTATTGATGTGCAATTACTCCATTGTGGCAGGGCCGACACACACACACACACACATACACTATGTCCTCTTGTGGCCTACTTCTACCCCATTGAGCCCCGTCAAACTAAATAACAGAGAGTGCCAAAATAAGACCACATCATACCTTGATGATTAGCTACTGTCTACCCCGCCAACCAATCCATGTGTGTGTGTGTGTGTGTGTGTGTGTGTGTGTGTGTGTGTGTGTGTGTGTGTGTGTGTGTGTGTGTGTGTGTGTGTGTGTGTGTGTGTGTGTGTGTGCGCGCGCTAGTACAGGTTCAAGCCCCAAGGCCACGTTTATCCATCCTACTTAATAAACTTTAGCCGAGCTCACTGTACAATATCTGACCTGAAACAAGAGGGGAAAATAAGAGATAGTGGCAGAGCTGTTGGAGAGAGAGAGAGAGAGAGAGAGAGAGAGAGAGAGAGAGAGAGGTGAGCCAGGATGATGGAGGGAGAGGGGAGGGGAGGGTGGTGAAAAAGAGAGTGCATTAGAAAGATAAGCATGGGGGGAAAAGAGAACCTCTGTGCAAGATATAGGCTCTCTGTTGCTTTCAGTCACACACAAATGGAAACATAAAGCTGAGATGAATGACAACAACAGGCCTCAAACACAGTCATTTCCAGATACCTAATGGGTGAAATATACACACATACGACATGTCTTCATTGCCATGACAACAATAAAGAGCAGCACGCAGTGAACGGCTGAAAAGAATAAATAGATAATAGAGCATGCATGGGGCAGCTTCTCTTTCTCTCTCTGGCTCTCTGGCTCACTTTCTTTCTTTCTTTCTTTCTTTCTTTCTTTCTTTCTTTCTTTCTTTCTTTCTTTCCTTCTTTCTTTCTTTCTTTCTTTCTTTCTTTCTTTCCAGTGGCGTCAGTTCAGAAAAAGCTAAGGTATGGCAACATGACTGGTGTCTTGCACGCGCCCTAGCGCGCGTGCAAGACACCAGTCATGTTGCCATACCTTAGCAACAGGCACGATGAAAATACATTTTATTATTTCCTCTAATAGCCAAGGCCTCTGTTTCTTTCTTTCTTTCTTTCTTTCTTTCTCTGTCCTCTCTCTCTCTCCCCGATGTGTCATTCTGTCCACACGTCTCCTCCTGAATCCTCTTTTCTTTTATCTGGCCGTTTCCCCTGCTCATCTTCACCCCTGGCTCATTTACAACAGTTCCCCTCTCCTCTGGGGAGCGTTAACCTTTGTCATGGGCTCATCAGGCCTCCAGGCCATGATTACATGAGCGAGAGAGAGTCTGGCAGAGAGACAGGAAGAGGGGGATTGACACGTCTGCGTTGCACAGAAACCAGGCTCACCGTCCGACCTTGAAAAGCATACGATGTGCAACATAATAATAACTCTGTGTTTAATTATTAACCACTGTCAACCTGCCGTCCTATTGTGAGCATGTCATACTAGGTGAATATTTTGAAAAAAAAAGTTACAAACATAAAAAACAAATAAATAGATGATCAAAAAGCTCGCAAAGCATCATGACGCAACACGTTGTGAGCTCGTAACACTAATGCTTAAGTAGTTAATGGTTGAACCCCCAATAATCTATCTATAAATGCACAGAATCTCTGTGAGTGTTTGTCCATGCATTTCGAGAAATGGTAATAGCGCTTTTATCCAAGGCGCTTTACATAGATTGTGCATTACATTCACCCATTCACACACACACATGGCGGAGGAAACTATGCAAGGCACAAACCTGCTCACCGGGAGAAACTAGGGGTTCACAGTCTTGCTCAAGGACACTTTGACATTGACATTATCAGGGGGAGCCTGGATTTCAATTGGTAACCCTTCGGGAACCCTTGGTGCTCTAATGACGGTTTCTCTACCCCTGAGCTATGCCTCCCCAGAACTGTCCAATCAATCGTGTATTGAAGAGGGAGTGATATTGTGCCAAGTGGGAAGTCAGTAGTCCAGAACTTTTATAAAAGTAAAAACTAAGTACTAGCTGGCAAAGCATAAGCGGAGGGCATGCATTCCCTACGGGCATTAGCCTAGTATTAATATTAATCTATCAATGCTATGATTCATGGAATATCTGTCCATCTATCTGCGTGTGTGTCTGTCACACCAATTTTCTCAAAACTTTAAACAAAACCAAATCTTCAAACATCAGTACATTCCCAAAACCCCTGACTCTTCTGGCAAAATCAAACAGTTACCTCTGAACCATTTAATCTTTGCTGAAAACAAAGCAATGCTTTCAGATCATACACACACAGTTAGTCAATACAGAGCATTCATTAGACACTACATCTTAAAATAAAATGAGAACACAGTGTCCATGGTATGTTGTTAAAGTCAAATTGTATTTTATTTGTCTATAAACACATTTTGGAATAATACATAATTATATATACCTAGTACAGTGAATATATTGTTGTATGTACTGTAAGTAATACAGTATTGAATGTCTGCATATGCACCAAGTTCAAAGAAAGGGAAAAGATATTGTGCAACTAATGATTTATTCACTGTGTGTCAGCATCATGTCTTTGTGCTGGGTCCGACCTGAGGACTTCGGTCACATCACATGCAACGTTGTCCTATGCCACTAGGTAACGTGTGTCAGCTTTGGCAACATCCCTCAGCTACCGGTATGTTGTCAGCACAGGCAAATTCCATTAACCGTAAGATATTTTCCCTGTTCTATCGTTTTCAGTTCAATAATTAGAAACAAGAGTGAACGGTTTTGAGTTGTGTGTAAGTGATAACCACTGGGTTGTAATTTTGTTTAACTTGTGCTGCCATGTGTTTGCCATTTTGAAACAGCAGTGCACCCCCAAGCTAAATGTGTTAGTGAGTGAGAATGGGTTTAGATGAGTTTGTGGATGAGCGTTTGCAAATCAGTGAATGAATGGTAAAAAGCGCCATTATCCAAACCACTTTACAATGTGCATTAAATTCAACCATTCATGCACCAAACACAGAAGATACAATGGGCGTCCTCATCCAACGTCCTCATCGGGAGGAGTTTGGTTGACAGTGTCTTGCAAGGACACTTTGGCACTAAGCCAGGAGATCAGGGGCAGAACTAAAGGGGGCTGGGGCAGAGCTCATGACGCTTGCATTTTCGACAACAAGCCAACTTAAGTTTCAACTTGAGGAGGGGACTTGCAGTGGAGTAAGTCTCGGTGACAGTGGCTACTCCTCTGTGCCAGTACCCTGTAACACCTGTCCAGAGGCCACTGCACAAGAGGTGTAGTTCAAGAGCCACTTTGAATGCCTCTCCTTTGGCCTGAAAACCACTTCAAAGAGAGCCCTATATCCATATTAACCAGATGAACCCCATATGGGTATACGGAATCCCTCAGAGCTAGTGTAATTTCTGTGTTCTGTTATTGTGTGGAAAGCTTCCACTGACAATAGCTGATCGACAAGCTCACAATGCGACGCAGCGACCTGGCCAACTCGGAACAATGTAAATAGGGAATGAATGCCCCGCCCTTTAATGCAAACCCCATTATACCTGTTTTCATAGGACCCGTTTTGACCATCTGTCTGCCTGTGTCCATTTATGCCCATATATGGAGATATCTGTATCTGTCTGTCTGTCTGTCGGCGTCCATTTTATGTCCATATATGGAGATCACTGCATTTTATGCCCATATATGGAGATATCTGTCTATCTGCGTCCATTTTATGCCCATATATGGAGTATCTGTCTGTGCCTCCAACTGTGTTGCAGACACAGTGCCGGTTCCCCCTTTAATGCAAACCTCATTATACCTGTTGTCATAGGACCCGTTTTGAACATCTGTTTGCCTGTGTCCATTTATGCCCATATATGGAGATATCTGTATCTGTCTGTCTGCGTCTATTTTATGCCCATATATGGAGATCTTTGACCATCTGTTTGCCTCTGTCCATTTATGTCCATATATGGAGATATCTGTATCTGTCTGTCTGCAATCCATTTTATGCCCATATATGGGGGCATTCATTTTATGCCCATATATGGAGAACGCGCGTGCCCGTGGGACGAACGGTTCTCGAGATACGCGGATTACATACATACATACACACTCACAGAGATTTTTTGTTGACTCATGTGTTGTACGTGATGTCAGAGCCTTTTATGAAGTGATGTCACAATGAGTCAGAGCTTTCGCCGATTTCCTCCGGAACAGCCTGATGTCAACAATCAACCCCGCATAAGGAGATTCCGTTTCCCGCCGGTTCGGGAAAACCGCGCGTCGGGTCGGGTCGAGACCCGGCACTGCACTCCGTGCCGCGGCGGGGAACGTGTGTGCCGAATCTGAAGCCGGTGGGACGAACGGTTCTCGAGATACGCGGATTACAGACAGACAGACAGACAGACAGACACACACGCAGAGACTTCTCGCATTTATAGATAGATAAGATGGCAAAATGTTTATCTACTCATTTTTTATTGTCTGTGACTTATTTAGAAGCCAGCAATGAAATTCAATGGGGAATCCAAAATAGAAACTACAGCTTCCTCTTAGTGGAAAGTTATCATGTTTAAATAGAAGCTATTGTTCTTGCCAGTGGTGTAATTTGCATAGGGTGGGTGGGTTATGTGAACCCATACCAGTGATTTTACACTGCAAGGTGGCCCCCTCATCGGAAATTGTAACATTCCCATAAAGTAATGTACAGGTGGAGCGAACTTTCACTTTTCATGCCTACACTCTTCAATGACATATGAGTCTCTTGTGTAAATAAAATAATAATGTTAATAATTTTACAGTTTTCTCAGAAAATAATTCAGTACAAGCACAATGCTGCTATTTATTTTGTAACGTATTTAGGAGGAAGAGAGTGGGCAAGTTGTGTGTACTTGCATGGCAAGCGCATGCACACTTTACAGTATGTGCGTCTGGGCACATTGTGACAGATGGATCACAATGGCTTACTAAACAGAAGGTAAGACTCACTCCATTACCCCCCATAAACCTAACTTTGAAAAGTTAATCTATGTGTAAGGAAAAATTGTTTACTCTGTCAATACAAGTGTTGTAAGTAAAAGAGACTGAACTGCAGGGCTTTAGCTTGGCTGGCCACTGGCCAGGTTACTGGAGCGGTAGGGAGAGGTTTATATTTTTCAAGTTGTAGTATTACTCCTCCTATTAAAAACCCAGCCCTGGGTGAGAGGGCAGATTGTGTGCAAATATGGACATGCTCGAAGTCAACACATAACGCCATTGTTTGGCGTCGGTTTCTGTTGGGTTGTGTGACGTCAGGCCAGAGCTCGATCTGCGAGAGAGAGATAGAGAGAATGGGGGGGGGGGGGGGGGGGGGGGGGATAGAGGGGGAGAGAGTGAGAGAGAGACAGACACAGACAGACAGACAAGTCGATGGAGGAGGAGAGATATGGAGAGAGAGAGGAAGAGGGAAAGCGGTTGAGAGAGCGACACTTTGTCAGCACGATAACCCTGGCAGCACCGGACAAGCTCATTACATTTGATAATGTCCCGAAATGTTTTTGAAATTGAACATGGGGGTGGCACCGTTGCCCATGGCCCTGTATTGATTTGGAACTAAGTTAATGAGTGTCATCATAAAACCTGTTAATTATCTTTGGTGTCAGATACTGACAACGCTCAAGAGGCTCCGCAGGACAACCTGTTAGCTTGAACACGATTGCCATTTTGAAAATTAATTAATTCAGTCATTAAGTCATTAAGCCGTTCAGTCATTCAGTCATTCAGTCAGTCAGTCATTGTAAGGTAGTCAGTTATTTGGTTAGTTAGTTGCCAGTTGGTTAGTTAGTTTTATCAAACAGCACTGGAGGTTTTTTGCCTTTTTTTTAATTTATTTTTTTACTCATCTTCCTTCCATTATCCGTTCTCCTCCTTCCCTCTCTCCTTGAATTCTTGAATCAGTTTAACTGGATCTTAACCCCAATCTCAACCCATAACCGACATAATTTTCCTGTTTGGCTATATTCGTCCTTTTTCTCTCTTCCCAATGAGGACGGAGAGAGAGAGAGAGAGAGAGGGAGAGAGAGAGAGAGAGAGAGAGAGAGAGAGAGAGAGAGAGAGAGACCTAAAGCCAGTGAAAGAAAGCAAGACAAATGCAACGACATTGATCGTTTCCATATTTGCTGTCCCGTCTGTGCTCCCTTCCTCCGTCTGCGGTGGGACCCTGTCCTGCCTGCACCCGTCCTTTCATCATTTTTCATCCGTACCCTTCATTTCACCCATCCTTTCATCCCCCCATAGACCCCCAACTCCACAATCTTTACTACTTTTTTAATCCCCTTTCTTCCTCCCTCACTATGCATCTCTAACCCTTCTTATACAGCCCAGACATCTGACATCTTTTCCCTTGTTTCCCTGTTTCTGCATTCGCTCTCTCTCTTCTCTCTCCTCCTCTCCGTTTGTTTTTCTTCTTAGCCGGCTAGAGTTCAGTTGAGTTCAGTTTTTATTGTCCCACTGGACCAGAGGGACATTTGTCTTGCACTCAGGGCCGAGCACAGAACAAAACAAGCAGGTCTTAATGTATAATACCACCGCCACAACACACAGTCCCTCATCACAGCAATGCAGCAACAAAAGTCCACAGTGACGGAGAAAAAAGACGGCATGCACACAACTGTTTGCTTTTACATACGGTACTGTATCGTCGTTGTCGGGTGAAAACCTTGTATGTCCAAAACCGACACTCCTTGGCTGCCAAACCACAACCTCCACCCTCTCACATGCCCCTCTTCTAGCGCCACCATGAGGCCCATTCTTTTTGCAGTAACTAGTCATGTCATCATCATGGATCTGTCCCATTTACCATACTCCCTCCTGATTGGCTACATTGCCTTCTAAAGTTTGTGTATGCGACCTGGCGGTCGCTTATCTCCCGATTAGGGAGTCTTACTGGTTTTAAAAACGATTTAGACTAGTGAAAACAGCTGATCTACAATGCTTGTAGATCAGCTGTTTTCACTACTTTTGTGCGACGGCTTTGTATGATGAAGCAGGGCTTTACTTTGCGAAAGAACGCACAAATTTGAAACTTGGAGATACGATGTTGATCTATCCTCGGTGTTCGTTTATCCTTATTGTAACTCTGAGAGTTTGCAAAGGTAATCCCTTACAGGTTCATGTGGTTACATTTGTGCACTTTCGAGAGTCAAATTAACACCCAGGATTGTACAGCGCACCCCCAACCCACCCCACCCCACCCCCTCATCCGTCTTTTCCTGTCCCTTATCGTTTGCCATTGTCTTCCGTTTCGTGTCGCCGTTCGCCTCAGGGCCAACCTTCCCTTACTTTCTTCTCTTCCTCCGCCGTCAGTCCTCATTTCCGGCCTCCTCACATCTCTTTTCCTGTCATCAGGCGCGGCTGATCATCGCATACCTTCCAGCTTTTCAACGCCCCCACCTCCCCCCCACCCTATTTCTCCTCCCTTTCCCCTCCTGTCTTTTACTCCGCCTCCCTCCCTCCCTCCCTCCCTCCCCCTGTCCCCTTCCCTTCCTCCCTTGCTGGTTCCTGACCTGCATCCTCCCTGTGATCAAACCCTCCAGAGTTGAGGCCATCTGTTCCTGCAGGAGAAGCGAGCGCATCGCCGCATCCTGGTTCTGACAACAGCCAGCGTGTGTGTGTGTGTGTGTGTGTGTGTGTGTGTGTGTGTGTGTGTGTGTGTGTGTGGGCGTGCGTGTGTGTGTGCGTGTGTGTGCCCGTGCATGTGTGTGTGTGTGTGTGTGTGTGTTAGGGATCTGACGATATGAAAATTTCATATCACGTTTATTGTAACAATAGAAATCGCGATTTGCGATATTATCGTGATAACCAAAATCCATTATCCTTGGGCGGAACATTTGCGTTGTGAGCTTGTAGATCGGCTATTTTTTGGCAAAGACTTTTGATAGAGAGTGGAAAAAAATTACGTATCAATACATAAGTACCTTTTACCAATTATAGAGGGTTTAAGTGGTACCGGATATGCAGCTCGGAAAATACAAGGTGAATTGATCCCAGTGCAGGAGGACGATATCACGATAAATTAAATCTCCACGATACGATTATCGTGAGTGTTTTATAAATCACGATAAACGATAATATTGCTTATCGTCCCATCCCTAGTGTGTGTGTGTGTGTGTGTCTGTGTTTGGGCATGCTTATGTGAGCGTGCATGTTTGTCCATATTTGTGTGTCTACAGTACGTGTCCGTATGTGCATGCATGCGTGCATTCACATGCGTGCATTCCCATGCTTAAGAGTGGCCATCACAGATCCCTCTGAGAGTATCAACATATAATTATCTGCGCTGCATATTCATGCTGCAGGAAAAATGTCTTCTGCCGTTTATGGAATTAGCATGCAGGTGCGCAGCATCCGTGATGGGTCGTTGCATAAGCAGAATTGCTTTGATGTCTAAAATGCATGATGGATGCATATGGATTATATGGAGATGATTACACCTAATAAAGCTGATACCCATATCGGTGCGTGCGCGTGTGCGTGCGTGTGTGTGTGTGCATGCGTGTGTGTCATTCTGTCTCGTTTGTGTTGTCTGTGCACGGTGTGTTCGGTGTGTTCGGTGTGTATGTGTGTCACCAACAAGAGTTCAGGCCCTTACTGCTCTCCCTGCTCCATTAGGAAGTCAACAATGTTTATTCAAGAGCAGCTGTCTGAGCATGTCTGTGCACGCACACACACAAACACACAAACACACACACACACACACACACACACACATACACACACACACACACACACACACACACACACACACACACACACACACACACACCCAAGCACACGTCTTTTTCCTCGAAGATTTGAAAAAGCGGGAACCTCATTCAGCTCCGTACGTGCGCTGAACAGAAAAACCTAGAGGACAAAAACACGCACACGCACACGCACTGTGTACGCGCACAGTTCACGCGCCGATCCGTCCACCGCCACAGAAGTGAGCGACCATCTTGAATAAGTTACCACCGTGAGGTAGAGTGGTGAGAGCCATGCGTGGCAGCTCCACCGTTCCACTCGTCGGCTCTGTAATGGGAACGGAATGGAGAACTCACTGTGAACTCTGGTCCACCACTGCACACCATATTATATACTGTATAGGAAGATCTCACCACCCTGTCCCTCCTCATAGGAACATATTTCGTCTCTGCTGGGTGGAAACCCTGTATGTCCAAAACACTTCTTTTTTTTTGTATATTGTTGTTGTCGGGTGGAAACCTTGTATGTCCAAAACCGTTCGTTTTGTATTTATGATTTAAAAAATGATTTAAACTAGTGAAAACAGCCGATCTACAAGCACACAACGCCTCACGAGCTTGTAGATCTGCTGTTTTCACTAGTCTTGTGCGACAGTCTTGTATGATCTTCAGCCCAATATATCATCTCTGTCGAGTGAAAACCCTGTATGTCCAAAACCGTTCGTTTTGCATTTATCATTAAAAAATGATTGAAACTATAGTGAAAACAGCCGATCTACAAGCACACAAGGCCTCGCGCTGCGAGGCGTTGTGTGCTTGTAGATTGGCTGTTTTCACTAGTCTTGTGCGACAGTCTTGTATGATGAAGCAGAGCTTTACTTTACGAAAAAAAACGTACACATTTGAAACTTGGAGATAGGTTTCTGCCCGACAGTGACGATATCGTCTCTGTTGAGTGGAAACCTGGAAATGTCCTTTTTACTGTATACATTTTTGAGAACATTTTCAAATAGCAGATCTACAAGTTCACAACGTTTTGCAATGTGGCGCGTTATGATCGTGTTGTAGATCAGATGTTCTCACTACTTTTGCACGACGTTCTAATAAAAGAAAAGTCGGAAAATGGAGAAGATACAAGGTTTCTGCCCGACAGCGACAATATGCGCCTCAACGACCATTTGAGGCATTTTGCATGGATACTTTTTAGTGCTTTGGGTCCAGATAAAGCCATTTTGTGGCCACATACCAGTACCTGCTTTCGTTAATCTCCAAGTGGAGGAATTACAGAAAACTCAGGCAGAATGTGATGGCTGGATGAAAATATATTTTTCCGTTCCATTTTGAACCACTCCAGAGAGCTTGGTAGGAGATGAAGAAGAAGAAGAAGGGGGGAAGAAAAGCGTAACTTCAGAAACATGCCTTTAGCACAAAATTCTACTACACTCGGCTGTCCAACTCATCCACCCACCACACCAGTATCTTTTCATTTTGTCGCTATTCTGTCTTGTCTGAGCAGCTGCAGCAGCGTGTGTGTGTGTGTGTGTGTGTGTGTGTGTGTGCTTGTGCGTATGTGTGTGGTGTGCGTGTGCGTGTGCGTGCGTGTGTGTGTGTGTGTGCGCGTGTGTGTGTGTGTGTGTACACCTCCTCAGGGTGATTTCTCCACTAGCAAGCATGCAAGGCCTTCCTTACAAGAATGACCCAATTTATCAGACACCGTACAAACACAGTTGATGAATCTAATTAGAATCTGGCATACAAATCTGATGAAAAGTCCAGTGGTAATCATATTTATGGTATGGGCTCATTCATTCTTTCATTTTCTGTTTAAGCAGGATAAGTCTGTGATAAATGTTTCGCTCTCTTTGCTTTATTAACCAGATTTTCCCATTGTGTTTGCATCCTGATCTGTGCTCATTAACCAACCACTTAAACCCTGTATACTCATTGACAATGGGTACCCCTCCTTTTTTCCCTCTACACCACTGGCTCCCAAGCACTGGGTCGGGACCCATTCCTGGGTCGCGGACACATTCTTTATGGGCCCCTTAGTTTTTGTGTCATTTTGTTTTTAATTGTTATCATTTCAAAACATTTTCAAAAGACATTCCCCAAAAAGCTAAGATTGTCACGAATTTATTTTAAAAAGCTATGATTTTTTGAATTTCATGAATAAATAAAACAAAAATCTAAGAAATTCCATAAATTCGAAAACAAATGTCTAAGAAGTCTCCAAGCTCATAATGTGACGCGAAGCGACGCGTTGTGAGCTTGTAGATCGGCTATTTTCACTAGTTTGGGTCCCGGGCAAACGTCTCATTTCCACTGCTCTACACCATGTCTTCTGCGAAAATAGCTGCTCACGAACTGACAACGTTCCACATTGCTACAGCATGTGTTGTGAGCTTGAAGATCTGTAATTTTCACCCAATGTTCACCCATCTTCACCTATTTTCCCCCTGTTATGTCATGCCCAGTGCCCACAACAGGGACACTAGGGGTTCATTTAATGGCTATTATTGTCTGTATTGGCTGCTAGGTACAGTGTGTGACTCCTGGGAGGCTTGCTGCTGTGAACGTGGTAGGTTGTGGATGCACTGTGCAGACTAGAGTGTTGAAAAGCCACCATTACAGTATCTGGGAATGAACCAACAAAAGGCCTTTGTGTTGTATAGGATGCAAATAACTCCTTTGATCCAATGGAACAAACTCCCAGTCTGTCTGTCTGTGTTTGTCTGTGTGCGTGTGCCTGTCTGTGAATTTCACACAAAACCGGAGCAACGTTGCTGCATTTCCATTCCCCCGACTGAAGCATTTTACTGTTATTACCCAATTATGATTGCTACAATGTGGTGTCTGCACTCTGCAGACATGCTCGCATTCAAGAGCAAGAGCCAGTGATGGAAGGAGTACTCACATGTTTTACTGAAGTAAAAGTATCAATAGTGCAATGTAGAAATACTCTATTGCAAGTAGGCTAGACTGGCTAGTCTCGCGTAGCCAGACAACTACTCCACAATCTCCGAATGCTATATAGAGTCTGGAACGGCAGCTCCCGAACGGCGAGTATCGGAACTTAAGTAGCCACTGCTGCACTGAACTGTAGTCCAATTGGAAACATAACAGGAACACACTAGCACAGACAGAGTCATTCGAGCGGCATATTCTTGTTATGCGTGTATAGTCTAAGAAAACATTTGAAAACATCATGGAAGTAACACCAACAACACCAGAGAAAGATGAAATAACCCAGCCAAAAATATTGAAAGAAGACATATCGCTTCCAGTAGGACTCATCGTCACATCCACTTTATCTCGCACTCATCGTTAGAACTTCTGTCCCCCAGACTGTATGCCGGGAGCATTCGCAAATCGCGGAGGAAACAGTCTGGCCATGCAAGCCTACAATTATCAAAAAGTAGAAAAGTATCGGCATCAAAATATACCAAAAGTAAAAGTACTCATCACATGTATCAAAAATCTTTTGAAAATAGTGGATCTACAAACTCACAATGTGTTGCGCTCGAGATTGAAGATCTGCTACTTATAAATGGCCAAAATATACTGTATATTGGGCTGAAGATGGTTAGTGTGTGTTTTGTATAATCAAAATCTACAAAGTAACAAGTGACTGCATTTTTCATATAATTGCAATGGAGCAAAAGTACAATATCGTCGCTGTCGGGCGGAAACCTTGTATCTCCAAGTTTCAAATGTGTACGTTTTTTCACAAAGTAAAGCCCTGCTTCATCATACAAGGCCATCGCACAAAGGTAGTGAAAACAGCCGATCTACAAGCACACAACGCCTCGCACCGCGAGGCGTTGTGTGCTTGTAGATCGGCTGTTTTCACTAGTTTAAATCATTTTTAAAATGATAAATGCAAAACGAACGGTTTTGGACATTCAAGGTTTTCACCCGACAACGACGATATTCTCCTCTGAGATGTACTGGGCTAGAAGAAAAAGTATTGCAAATTGTAAATACTGAAAAAAGTAAAAAATTCCCCCATAATTGTACAGTACTTAGTTACTTTACAGCACTGGCAAGAGCACCAAGGTCTGTGATCAGTACAAGCCACATCCTAATGACCTTCTTCCAGACAGCTTGGACCTGTGCCATGGCAAGAGGCCATTGTGAGAGAGGCTATACTGTCCTAGATTTACAATCTGGTCTGGTGTCAATATTTGTTGTGCATTCCCGCTATACTATAAAGGCGCTAACACACTCCTTTCAGCAGAGCACTGAGATGTCTTTCTTATTCAGATTTCTATTCTGTTCTTCTTGTGTACCATTAAATAAACCGTCCTACAAACATCACTTCAAGTTAAGGCCCTATCTTCCACCTGGTCTGTTATCATAGGCGGTGTGTGTGTTTGGGGAGAGAGAGAGAGAGAGAGAGAGAGAGAGAGAGAGAGAGAGAGAGAGAGAGAGAGATAACAATGCAGTGAATCCATAGACTCCTGAGAGAAGAGAATGAGCATGTGAATATTAAGTTGATATGTCATAACTCATGATATCACAGATGTCTGGCAAGAGGAGACATTTGCCTAGGTCAGGGGTAGGCAACCTACTGCTCTAGAGCAGTGGTCCTCGAACTTTTCAGGCCACGACCCCCAAAATAATCATATTTTAACTGGGGACCCCCCACCATGACGAGCACTAAGAGTTGAGGCATTACATTTTGTATAACACGGTTCTATTGTGAAAATAGCAGATCTACCTTAATCATCTGTTAATCAATTTGGGGACCCCCCTGGGGGTCCCAACCCACAGGATGAGAACCACTGCTAGAGCCACATATGGCTCTTAGGCCCTCTCCCGTGGCTCCCTTTTTTTCTTCTTTTTTTTTCCTTTTACATTTTAATCATAATGTATAGAAGTCATAAAGTTATTCTTCCATTCTCCTATTGTAAATACACCAATATAAGCTATATGCTATTAATGCTTGGATATGTTGTTTGCTTTCACCACCAACGCATGTTGGCTGACTGGTTCTTGATCTGCTTTGAGAAATTGGCAAACAATACAAATAAATAACAATAAAAAAGTAATATTGAAAGAATAGGAAAAGAACAAGTGAATAAATAAAGCAAACATCCTTGTGCGGCTCCAAACAAAATACATTTTTGGTCTTTTGATAATAAAGGTTGCCTTCCCAGGTGTATGCTGACATCATTATGTCACAGTATTAATGCTGCTTCCACGGTGAAATGCAATCTTAATCAGCAGAACATTGTTTGCGTCTCTCCGACTTCCTAAATCAGTCGTTTAAATATCAATGCACTAGGATTTCTCTAGGCTACACTAGGAACACTCTAATTGTAACACCCATAACACACTCGTGACTAATTCAGGGTCTAAATAGTGTGCAACCCCTTTGCACCAGGCGCCAATAACATTAATGCCCAGATAACTAACTACAGTAGCAAAATACAATTGTGGACACACCCCCGACACATTTGCCCCTTGGGTTCAGAGCTGTGCACCATTGATTTTCTAAATAGGGCCCTTTAAGTTACAGCATCAATTTACATTTATTAGCGCATTAACAGTCAGCGCGTATACGTGCATGAAGTTTGCATGCTCACAAAATCTGGGAGGCATGGAGACGCCTCGTGGCTACTGGACATAACACGTATAAATTGGCCTTTGGTTAGGATTCAGGTTGGAGTTAGGTTTAGGCATTTGGGTGAGGGATAAGGATTAGGTTTAGTTTCAGTTTTAGGGTTAGGGATATGGATTTTGAGGCAAAGTAAGACAAACCTTTGTTTGCGTGCGTGCGTGCATGCATGTGTAGAGGGTTGAAAATGGAAAAGGAGTTACCCCCTATTTTTTATTTTGAGTACAAGTATTGTAATTGCATTCTCTTTCACAGAATGTACATGTAACAGTTATTTCCATAGCATTTGCATTGGCGTTATGGTTTTATTTTGGTCGTTGTTACACATCCAGGCCGCTAGAGGGCGCCTACGGTTTGGGGATCATTATAGGTTACGTTCCTGCTGGGATTCACCAGAATAAATCCAGCAGTGAAACGATCAACATAAACAGAGCCTGTTCTGTCTTTCATTATACTTTACAGGTTAGTAAAACGGGATATAATGATCAGAATTCAAATGATATCAATGCTAAGCACCTATATGTTGCCATGGTTTGAACTAAGTTCATGTAGTGTCTCAAGAAAAGACGTTTTTATGAGTAGTGTAAAATACTGGTTTGTGCTGCCTGCTGTTTAGCCAGGAGGACAACATGTCCCATACTAATGCTGGTGTTACTGTTAGCATGTTGTCACATGAAGGGAAAGACACAAAAGCATAAATGATGAAACAATATTGTGAATGCATTAGCAAAGTGTCCATTAATAATTCTAAGGGGAATGTTATTGATTAATGGAATTTAATTCTGAAGTTATACAAGATATGATGTGATGATACTGTATGACAAGGTGCTTTTTGGAAAAATAGGTTTAATGACCAAATGTGTTTATTTTGACATCATAATGTTGGTTTATATACAGTAATTGAAAAAGAGGAAAACATTACAGATGGGGTTTTTGCATAAAAGCCAAAAACGATTTCTTATTGGTATTTTGGTGAAGTGAATTCAAGTGAATAAAGTACAACTAGGTGCCTTTATTGTTTTCTATATGAGAAACTGTATATAAGTATTGTGTATTTTTGGGTGATACTGTAATACATACTGCAATGTATTAATGGGACTACTGTGATGAAGTTTCTGTGTTATATGAGTGCAAATGGACAAGCCAAGATATTATTTGATAATTGAATATACAGTTTGAAGTGTTATAGTTGACCTCATGGTCATGTCATTCTGATTTTGGAAATTGTGAGAATAAATCCAGCAGTGAAACGATCAACATAAACAGAGCCTGTTCTGTCTTTCATTATACTTTACAGACTCTGCAGGTTACCCGCTCTCTGACCCCTAGCGGAGGCGGGCAACAATTTGGGGGCTCGTCCGGGATAGCGCCACCTGGTGGATGACCGGTGCTAATCATCTCAGAACGACGGCATCCTAGCCAGGGAATTAAGCAACAGACTCCAGGTGTACAAAGATGACTGCCCTACGAGACCTGCGGTGGGAAATTCAGCAGGAGCTGCACAAGCTGACCAGCTCTGGCAACACAGACATCCTCTTCAAGCTTGCCACCAAGATTGCCACTTCATGCCAGGGTGAGATGGAAGAAGAGGTGCCAGGCGAGGAATCGACCGAAGTGGAACTCTTTGACTTCATTGTTGACTTTTTGCGAAGTAAACAAGTGAGGAGTCTAGAGGACCAAGGGATGTCCTGCCTGCTTGCCTTCCGTGACTTCATGCATGAACAGCAAACTTCTGAGGCAGGGCCAGTGGAAGGACTTTCGCAAGGCCAGACAGCTGATGGACAAGGTCGCACAATGGATGCAAAGGGTCAAGAAACTGATGAAGAGTTCCTGGATGCCAGTACCATGATTCCAGAGACTGAGTCAGTAGTAGTCGCACCAGTGCTGAGTAAGACCACCACAACAGCAGCAGTTACTGATCAGGTAACGGGTTTCGTAAAATTATCCGATGTTGCAGCATTCCTGCCGCGCAGAGAGTATAAGATTCATGGTGGTCAAATTTCTGATTCTGGTTCTGATTTGAGTTATAACTGTCTGTGTAAACAAATTGATGAGGGTCTTGCTGAAAGGTTTACGGAGGCTGAGATCATTAGAACCGTGCTGAAGATAATTAAGCCTGGTACGTTCAAAGACATGCTTATTACTAAAGACAGCCTGACTGTGGCTGAGCTAAAGCGTTTTCTCAGAGCACACCTTAGAGATAAAAGCAGTGCTGAATTATTCCAGGAGCTCAGCAACACAAAACAGAATGACAGAGAAAGCCCGCAACAGTTTATGTATAGACTAATGGGATTGAAACAACGTGTGCTGTTTGCTTCCAAACAAAGGGAAGGGTTTCAGTATGACAGCAAACTGGTGGAGGGTGTGTTCCTTCATTCACTTTATCAGGGTATGAATGAGAAATACTCTTACATCAGACGAGACATCAAACCACACATCTCAAACATGAGCATCACTGATGACTTTATCTTAGAAATTATAACCAGATCAGTGAGTGAGGAAACAGAGAGGCAGAATCGTTTGGGTCACACACACAAACAAAAAGCAGCCAGTGTCAGTGCAGTAGAAGAGGACAGGGTCAGTGTCAGTGCAGTACACCCGGGCAGGGAGAGACAGGATGATGTTCAGATGCAGGCAGAAGTCCAAGCTAATCGCACTGCCATACATGAGCTAACTGCACAGGTCTCATTTTTAGCCAAGAGTCTAGAGAAGGCTCTCACACCTGTTATGAGTGTAACCTCAGAAAACACCCAGGCCACCCTATTCCACCCGAAGCAGTCCCCCAAGCCAGTTGGCAAATGCCAACAGTGTGTAGCACAAGAGAATGACAGCTGCACACACTGCTTTCGGTGTGGACAAGAGGGACACAGAGCTATTGGCTGTCTCCTGAAAAGCAACCAGTCGGGAAACCGTACAAGGTCACTGGGGAGGGACCACCAGTGACCCTAGCGAGTATAGAGTCCCCTGTCTCAGTAAACTCCTGTCCTAACGATAAACCACTGTCATCTGCCCAGTCACCCAACCGACACGGTACAGCCAAAGGAAAGCGTGTAGCTAGGCTGATTGGTGGGAGATGTATGCTCAGCTGTTATTTAAATGGGGTCAAAGCTCAGATGTTACTGGACAGTGGAGCACAAGTCAGTATGGTGGGAAGGTCCTGGGTGGAACAATACTTGCCAAAAGTCAAACTCCAATCCCTTGAAAGCCTTCTGTCAGACATCCCACTCAAACTCACAGCCGCTAATGGGACAGCTGTACCATTTGATGGGTGGATTGAAGTCCTTTTGGAGATGAAAAGTCAAAAGCATGGTAGTGTTGCAATACATGTACCAATGTTAGTCAGTCAAAGTTGTGCTACTAATCCGCTGCTAGGTTTTAATGTTATCGAGGAGATCATTATGGAGAATGATGAACAGCCAAATAGCGTTGGTCTATTGGACTTACTGTCAGAGGCTATGAGTGTCCAGAAGCACACTGTCCAAACTCTCGTCTCTACTATTAACATGTCATTTGAGGAAGAACTAGTAAACCCTGTGTTGAAAGTAGGAAAGAGAGGGTTCACAGTTCAAAGGGGCCAAATCTGTGAGGTAAAATGTCGCCTCAGAACATTGTCAGAGGGAGGGACTATGTTATTTGAGCCAGCAGTGGAGAGTGCCTTACCAGAAGGTTTGGAGCTGTTCCCGGCCCTTGTTGATGTGCCGGCCGGTGCCTCAAAGACAGTAAGAATCCCAATGCAGAACTCCACACTGCATGACATCTTCCTGCCCCCCAAAACAGTTCTGGGCTTCATTGAAGAGATGAGAGACCTCAAACCTGTGAGTATTGTCTCTGCTTCCCAGACACCAATCAATCAGAGAAATGACACTCTCCTGTGCTCCACTCAAGTAAGTGCTGCCTCTGAGCATGACAAATGGCACCCACCCGTGGCAATAGACCACCTTAGTGAGGGCGAACAGAAAGTAGCCCGCCAAATGCTATTTGAAGAATCGGATGTGTTCGCTCGGGGAGAGGGGGACATTGGCTGTATTCCTGATTTAAGGCTGAAAGTCAACACGGTAGATGACAACCCAGTTCAGAAAAAGTACAACTCCATTCCAAAACCCTTATATAAAGAGGTTAAAGAGTATGTGCAAAATCTTCTGGACCGAGGCTGGGTCCGGAAGTCGACATCAGCTAACTCCTCGCCGGTGGTTTGCGTGCGCAAGAAGGACCAGAGCCTGCGCCTGTGTGTTGATTTTCGCGAACTGAACCGTAAGACCACACCCGATCGTCACCCCTTGCCACGAATTCAGGACCTATTGGACAGCTTGGGAGGCCACTCGTGGTACTCCATCCTGGATCAAGGTAGTGCATATCATCAGGGTTTTGTGAGCGAGGAATCCAGACATCTCACTGCCTTTAGCACCCCCTGGGGGCTGTACGAATGGGTGCGAATACCCTTCGGGCTGACGAATGCACCGGCTGCATTCCAACGATGTATGGAGGGAGTGTTAGAGGGCCTTAGAGATGAGTGCTGTGTGCCTTATTTAGACGATGTCCTGTGCTACTCCAAAACCTTTGATGAACATGTGGACCATCTCAGACAAGTACTGCGCCAGATGAGACAACATGGCTTAAAGCTCCGTCCAGCAAAATGTGAACTCTTTAAGAGGAAAATCAGGTACATTGGGCGGATAGTGTCAGGGGAAGGGATCGAGATGGACCAGAAGGATGTGGAAGCAGTGATTGCGCTGAAAGAGAAGAAACCCCGCACCGTTGGAGAGCTTCGAACCCTATTGGGCTTCCTTAGTTATTATCGGTCCTTCATTCAAGACTTCTCCCGACTGGCGAAGCCCCTGTACGAACTCCTCCAGAGCCCAGTTGAGACGAGCAATGCCAACAAACCCCAGAAAAGTAAGGGCAAATGTCAGTTGAAAAAGGGCGACAGGGGTCAACTTCCCTCACGCACACCCATTACTTGGACTACTGAACACGAGAGTGTGGTATCAAGGTTCGTGGAGATGCTGACCAACCCTCCCATCCTGGCTTACCCAAACTTTGATCTTCCGTTTGTTTTGCATACAGATGCCTCAAATGAAGGTCTGGGAGCAGTGTTGTACCAACACCAGGACAACAAACTGCGTGTCATCGGGTATGGTTCCAGGACATTAACACCTGCCGAGAAAAACTATCACCTACACTCCGGTAAACTCGAATTCCTTGCGCTCAAATGGGCCATCTGCGACAAATTCCGTGATTATCTGTATTATGCCCCAACCTTCACGGTCTATACAGATAATAACCCCTTGACCTATGTCCTAAGTACTGCGAGGTTAAATGCTGTGGGACACAGGTGGGTGGGAGAGTTAGCAGACTTTCACTTTGACATCAAGTATAGGCCGGGGAAAATGAACGCAGATGCTGACATGTTGTCCAGGTACCCTGTGAGCCTTCAATGTCAAATGGATGAGCATACAGGGACGGTGTCACCTGAGGTGGTGTCTGCAGTGTGGCAAGGAAGTAAAGCAGTCCAAGACAATGATATCCCCTGGGTGGCTGCATTGCAACTTAATGTTGAAGAGGCGAATGCTGTGCCAACGGATGGCATCTTTAGGGTAACGCCCAAAGATATCAGAGCTGCACAACAAGCAGACCCAGCAATCAAAGAAGTTGTGTCCTTGAAACTCAGTTCTGGGATCCCCAATGAAAAAGAGAAAAGAGCCATGGGGAAACCGACAAGAAGACTACTGTTTGAGTGGAACAAGCTAGAGGTGAATGAGGGAATACTCTACCGGAAAACAGAGCAACACAGACAACTGGTCCTCCCGGAAAAGCTAAAACCTGTGGTGTTGAAGAGCTTGCACAACGACATGGGGCATGTAGGTGCTGATAAGGTGATACATCTAGCTCGTGAAAGGTTTTATTGGCCCTATATGCAGCAAGACATTGAGGACTATGTGACAAAGAAATGTGCTTGCATCAAACAAAAACGTCCCAATGTCCCTCAGAGAGCCCCAATGGGGTCCATCACAACAAATGCCCCGTTTGAGCTCGTCTCTATTGACTATTTACATCTGGAACCCAGCAAGGGAGGATATGAGTACATCCTTGTCATCGTCGACCATTTCACACGCTTTGCTCAGGCGTACGCAACAAGGAACAAATCGGGCAAAACAGCAGCTGAAAAGATATTTCAGGACTTTATCCCTCGTTTTGGGTACCCAGAGAAACTCCACCATGACCAAGGTCGGGAGTTTGAGAACAACCTGTTCCAAAGACTCCAGCAACTGGCAGGAATTGCTCATTCACGGACCACTCCTTATCATCCACAGTGCAATCCAGTGGAAAGACTAAATCGCACTCTACTCCAAATGCTGCGCACTCTACAGGAGGAAAAGAAGAGTGATTGGAAAGACCATCTGCCTCAAATCGTGCACGCCTATAACTGCACGAGGCATGATGCGACGGGATACTCCCCGTTCTTCCTTCTGTATGGCAGGGCTCCACGGTTACCAATCGACTTGATCTTTGGCTCCACGGAAGAGGCTGAGGAACGAAACCATCAGACCTTTGCACAGCAGTGGGCCGAAAGGATGCGAGCAGCCTACCAAATCGCTTCCGACAACAGCCAAAAATCCTCAGCTAAAGGCAAGAAACAGTATGATAAAGGCATGAGAGGAGTGACTCTTCAACCAGGTGACAGAGTACTGGTGAGAAACCTCTCAGAGAGAGGAGGCCCAGGTAAACTGCGTGCCTATTGGGAAAAAGTCGTACATCACGTGGTGGAAAGAGTGGGAGATGGGCCAGTCTATAAAGTACAACCAGAGAGAGGTAGCAAAGCCCTGCGTGTGCTTCACAGAAACCTACTGCTCCCAGTAAATAACTTACCATTTGAAGAAGAGTTCCCTTTGGAAGAAAAGACAAGACCAAAAAGACAGAGACAACCTGAGAAAGACGTTGACAGACCAGTAACGGACAACTCTGATGAGGAAGAAGAGTACACTTACCGTCATGACCTTCGGAGCAGAATCCCATGCTATAAACTTGTAAGGCCTCAACAACAAGCAACTATCGTGCCACAACAGAATCCCCAAGAGCAGCTTGGGCTCCGTCCCACAGCCAGAGAATTCTCTCCTGCCAGACAAGTAACTGAGAGAGATCAGGACAGGGAGGAGGCCCCGGAAAGGCCAGATCTAATCGAGGGAGAGCATGATGAAGTGGAGGAGATGGAGGACAGGAACGGAGGAGAAGTGGAGGAGATGGAGGACAGGAACGGAGGAGAAATGGAGGAGATGGAGGACAGGAACGGAGAAGCAGAAGACGTGAGGAGGTCTCAACGCAGAGGGAGACCAACAGAAAGATTCACATATGACACTCTCGGTCAACCATCTTACAGACATTGGGGTGCAGGTGTGAACACGCTTTTGCCCATGGTTCCCGTACCCACCCAACCCCAAGCAGTTGCACAACACTTTGCCCCATTTCCCTACCTCATCCAGCCCCACTCATACTGTTACAATTGTTACACTCTCGTACACTAGGTGTGAACACAGCACAGTAGCAAATGTCAGGAGACATTCTTTTAAGTGGGGGAGAGTGTAGAGGGTTGAAAATGGAAAAGGAGTTACCCCCTATTTTTTATTTTGAGTACAAGTATTGTAATTGCATTCTCTTTCACAGAATGTACATGTAACAGTTATTTCCATAGCATTTGCATTGGCGTTATGGTTTTATTTTGGTCGTTGTTACACATCCAGGCCGCTAGAGGGCGCCTACGGTTTGGGGATCATTATAGGTTACGTTCCTGCTGGGATTCACCAGAATAAATCCAGCAGTGAAACGATCAACATAAACAGAGCCTGTTCTGTCTTTCATTATACTTTACAGGTTAGTAAAACGGGATATAATGATCAGAATTCAAATGATATCAATGCTAAGCACCTATATGTTGCCATGGTTTGAACTAAGTTCATGTAGTGTCTCAAGAAAAGACGTTTTTATGAGTAGTGTAAAATACTGGTTTGTGCTGCCTGCTGTTTAGCCAGGAGGACAACATGTCCCATACTAATGCTGGTGTTACTGTTAGCATGTTGTCACATGAAGGGAAAGACACAAAAGCATAAATGATGAAACAATATTGTGAATGCATTAGCAAAGTGTCCATTAATAATTCTAAGGGGAATGTTATTGATTAATGGAATTTAATTCTGAAGTTATACAAGATATGATGTGATGATACTGTATGACAAGGTGCTTTTTGGAAAAATAGGTTTAATGACCAAATGTGTTTATTTTGACATCATAATGTTGGTTTATATACAGTAATTGAAAAAGAGGAAAACATTACAGATGGGGTTTTTGCATAAAAGCCAAAAACGATTTCTTATTGGTATTTTGGTGAAGTGAATTCAAGTGAATAAAGTACAACTAGGTGCCTTTATTGTTTTCTATATGAGAAACTGTATATAAGTATTGTGTATTTTTGGGTGATACTGTAATACATACTGCAATGTATTAATGGGACTACTGTGATGAAGTTTCTGTGTTATATGAGTGCAAATGGACAAGCCAAGATATTATTTGATAATTGAATATACAGTTTGAAGTGTTATAGTTGACCTCATGGTCATGTCATTCTGATTTTGGAAATTGTGAGAATAAATCCAGCAGTGAAACGATCAACATAAACAGAGCCTGTTCTGTCTTTCATTATACTTTACAGACTCTGCAGGTTACCCGCTCTCTGACCCCTAGCGGAGGCGGGCAACACATGCATGCATGCGTGTGTGAGTACGTGCGTGTGCGCATATTTGTGTGTGTGTGTGCGTGTGTGTGTGTGTGTGTGTGTGTGTGTGTGTGTGTGTGTGTGTGTGTGTGTGTGTGTGTGTGTGTGTGTGTGTGTGTGTGTGTGTGTGTGTGTGTGTGTGTGTGTGTGTGTGTGTGTGTGAGAGAGAGAGAGAGAGAGAGTGGGATGTGTACTGACACGACTTCAACATTAAACAAAGCCAGCAAGCCAGACAATCCAGCCAGACTAATCTCTGATGCCAGACTAAAGCACAGCCAAGGAACTGCTCCATAAACCATGGATGGAAAATTGAATTAAGGAGCTAATGGAATGTTTGTCTCTACCTTTACATCCAAATCAACTTTGATTTATAGCGGTGGTATCAGTTCTGAACTAGAGGCCCCTTTTCCTCTGAAATTCATTCCTGCTACAGTAACAGTTACCTTTTTCCCATCTCAGTCCAATCTCTTAATTTATACGGTATTGCATCACTGACCACATAGAGAAAGGGAAATGTTCTCCACTCGTTGTTTGTAGATATGGGAGACAGTTGTAGTCGTGAACCTTTGGGAATAAAGATAGAACTGTCACACAGGGATATCTGAATGCTGAAATGAAGGATTAGGCAATTATATATGTTCTCCAACAGATTCACCAGCTGGGGATGGGTGGGTGGGTGGTTGGGGTGGGCAGCTTGACCATAAGGAGTGGTGGTGCCATGCACACTGCCACTTCCCGTTTAGGGAAGAGGTTCTGTGTGTGTGTGTGTGTGTGTGTGTGTGTGTGTGTGTGTGTGTGTGTGTGTGTGTGTGTGTGTGTGTGTGTGTTAGAGCTGTGAAAGAATATTCGATATTCGAATATTCCTTTGAATGTTAACAATAAAAGAATATTCGAAAGTAAAAAATTGAGCTTCAAATTAATTTATATTTAATTAAAACAAATCTGCCGCACTTCTCGTGAGATTCAGGGTAACGCTAAAAGGCGGCTGGTCTCGCGAGGCAGAAGTCTCCATTCGCCGCTGCAAAAGTGGGCTGATCTACAAGTCCACAATGCGTCGCTGATCCAATATGTTGTGGGCTTGTAGATTAAGGGTGCATGTTTAGCGACACCGTCATACAGCGAAGAATAAACCTCCAGCTACTTAACTTTCCCTTCACACTGACTGTCGTCCGCCTACTGTACTGCGCCTAGCAGACACAGTGCTTTCTGAGTTAAACTTGCTCACGTTTAATCACACAATGTACATTTAATTGATTCAGAATGATAACGAGTCAAGCTGAAACGGGCGACTCATTTGGTAGTGACGGGAAGGCAGACTGTTTAGTGTTTACAAGAGACTTCTCCACCGAAAACACAATGTAAAAAAGCATGGATTTCTTCTCTCACCGAGTCTCCCCGGAGTCCCCGCACGCAGCCACGGTCACGGTAAAACTCCCTCCGTCACAACCAAAACATAATCCATTGGTATGATTATAATTGCTTGTTTCATGTCGTGGCTGTTCCAACTTCCATCACAGCTGCAGTGCTGTGACGCTTCGCATCGACGATGCGATGTTGCTCTTGCTTTTACCAACGCCATAGATAGAAGCGACTGTCTAGAATAAACAGCTTCAGGTTTGGGGGGTCGCGAATGTCGCCTAATACAGGTCTATTGACATGCATATAGGCTCGTCGGGGGCACGCAACCCAAGACAAAGGCAACATTGGCTGTATTGGTGTGAATATAACGTGTAAAAAAAAAAGCTCCGAAGCTCAGAAGTGCGAATGCTTCGAATGCTTCCAATTTTTCTACTTATTCTAATAATTCGAATTTATTCGAATCAACGGTGGATTTTAAAGTGAATATTCGAATGCCATTTTTGGCAAATTTTGACAGGCCTAGTGTGTGTGTGTGTGTGTGTGTGTGTGTGTGTGTGTGTGTGTGTGTG
>NC_137812.1:37520108-37560108 GCF_963921795.1 Nannobrachium achirus | reverse complement strand
TCTGAGTCGTTGTGCAGGGGCGTCACAAGGGGTGGGAAAGTGGGACTGAGTTACTAGGGCCCAAGGAATTATTTTATACTTTAGCTATTGAAAAATAGCAGATATACAAGCTCACAGCTTGTAGATCTGCTATTTTTGACAAGTCGTGAAAATGTGTGCAAATCTTTGAATATGTGTATTTTTTAAGCGAACATTTGTAACTCAAATTTTGCTTCTGTGGGGTCCCTGGAACAAAATATTATATATATGAGATGGGGATCCGTGGCCAAATACATATCCTTTTGGGGGTCCTTGAAATGAAAAAAAGTTTGGGCACCACTGACATAGAAACATGTTTTTCAAAAGAACCTGCAACGATGGCGCTCTGAGCTTGTATATCTGCAATTTTTCAATAGTTAAAGCACAAAATAACGCAGTGAATCCTTGTACCCAGGGCCCAGAATTTAGTGCGACACCCCTGTCGTCGCGTATAAGCTTCTTGGATTCTGCAACAGTAAGCCTCCGCGGAGTAAGCCGCTAGCTACAATACCTTAGCCGCGAAGCGTTGAAGATTCTAACAATGCTAATCCGTGTAATAAAATCAGCAGCTACATGGTGATCCATGTTGACATTTAGGGATGAAACATTTGACTTTAAATGAGTTCGGTATCTATATTATTGAATGTCACAATATCCAACGCACCATTCCTATGTCTTAATAATCATGACCTTTTCCATTGCCATTTGGCCCTGATGCAAGAATCAATCTGCGAGCTCTAATAAGATACTGGTATAATGATTTTTGTTGAGTGGGGGGGAGAGGAGGCTATACAGTAAGAAGGAGGCTGAAGAGCAAATGTTGTCTTTGTGTGCTGTTGCACTGACCTCGTATCATTAGCCATGAACGAATGCATTTTTGTGCTGACGTCTTACAATGATGTATGGTTAGGACACAAACGCACACACGCACACGCACGCGCGCGCGCACACACACACACACACACACACACACACACACACACACACACACACACACACACACACACACACACACAGAGAGAGAGACACATACCTACTTGCCTCTGCACACCTGCTTACCATTTTATGCCCTGAGCATGAGGTGAATTTATATGGTGCTATTACAAGGACCAGTGGTCCATTAATGAGCGCTGGTCCATGGGCCAGGGAATGCTGATTTGGCTGCTTTTTAGACACAAACAGGATAAATCAACTGATGCTGCTGTGACTTGCAGTTGTTCCACGGTGGGTCCCTTTCCACTCTTCTTTTATAGGGACGGTAACAGGTTGCACATTTCGCTGCAAGTGTCACGCCACCGTGACAAGGCCTGACGGCTATCCTCTATAATTATACACTTGAGCTTTCTCTCTCAGCGCCCAGGGAATGAATACCATGTCTCCTTTAGCCCCAGTGTTGATTTTGTCGACTAAAACTATGACAAAAAATGTTTGTCGACTGTCGTTTTTTTCACTGACGAAAACGAAATAAAAACAAAGCTGTGATGACTAAAACTAAGAGTAAATAGGCCTATATTGACAACAAAATAAAAACTAGACTAAAACGTTAGGGAGGGAGGGACTAAGAGAGTCTAAGAGAGTCATTTTATGTTTGGTTGCTCTCAGGTGTTGCATGCTGAAAATAGCCGATCTACAAGCTCACAACGCGTGTAAAATCAGTAATTACGACGCCATCAAGGCCTGCCAAAATACATTTTAGTTGATTAAATCAACTGTAGATGTAGTCACCTAAAAACATATCATATTTAGTCGACTAAAATTAGACAAAAACGAAAACTTTTCAGGTGACTAAACTAGTAAGACACCTCAGGGTGACATGCGACCTCGCCCTAAAGGGCGAGGTCGCGCCAATTCTTGACTATCTGGCCAACCACAGTGTTTCTCTGACGATTCTAGTTGTTATCATTCTGGTGGGAGTTTGTTCATGTTTTTGTGAGGGTATCAACCCTAGGAGACACGGGGAAACATGCAAACTCCACACAGAAAGGCCCTATCGCCAACCCCATCGAGGGTGTGAGCGATGGGGCCTAAACATGGAAATGTGGAGATAGTCCAGTCCATCATGTCATAATGGGACTACCGTCATAGACAGTAGCCATTGTTAGGCCGGAGTCAATGGCTGTGTCTATGACGGTAGTTCCATATGACATATTGGACTAGACTATCTCCATATATAGTGTTATCCACATCTCCATTTTAGGACTCATATATGGGCATAAAAAGTATGTCATGTGACATCACTTCCTGTACAGACAGTCAGCCATTGACTCCGGATTAACAATGGCTACTGTCTATGACGGTAGTCCCATATGACATATTGGACTAGACTATCTCCATATATAGTGTTATCCACATCTCCATGTTTAGACAGCCAATGACTCCGGCCTAACAATGGCTACTTTCTATGGCGGTAGTCCCATATGACATGATGGACTGGACTATCTCCATATATAGTGTTATCCACATTTCGTGTAGCCGCCCTGTACAGGAAGTGATGTCACAACTCGCTGACATCACACTGACATCACAGAGGATACGGAAGGACGGTCACGAGGATACAGAAGGAAGGAAGGAAGGAAGGAAGGACACTCAAGCGACACGATTCTTCAGAGTATATGCGACCTTCGGTCGCAATTATGCCTAAAACTTTTTTTTTTTTTTTATCAAAATGTGCTGTCAAAAACAACATTGTTTAGCCCATAGAAAGGAACAAGATAGGGTCTAATGACACCGTGGCTTTCAAGGGGATCTCTGATGCCATTTGACAGGTCTATGACGTCAGTCATCAGTACTATGACTTGTATTTGGGCAACGCTTGCCTTCAGCCCAATCCGACCTCCATTGACCTCCAGTACGAAGTTCCAAAAAGTGAGTAAATACATATAAATATTCGCAAAATTCCTTCTGGCAGAATGCACAAGACATTTGGTGCTGATCGGTCCAGTGGTTTGCAGGCTTAGTCCCGGCAATACATAAAGACACACATGCACCCGCGCGCACGCACACACACAGAACCCTGTTCTAGATGTCTCAGCCCCTTCAGTGCTGCACTGTAAAAATGCATACCGTGGTAAAACCCTTGGTGGTAAGTTTAGCTCTGAGTGGGTATAAAGCTCCACAGGGTTCCATTTGCACAATCTCAGAGTTAAATTCAGACTGAGGATTTTTGTTGTTGCATGTGAATCTTTTCTGTCACTTTAGCGACTACCACAGTGCCTCTGAGAAGACTTAGACAAGGGTAAACTGTTTGTCAGTGGGACTCTCATCATCATTAGCATAACTGAAGTAGATACCAGTACCACTGAAGGCCAAATGGACAATCATGCCAAAGCTTAAAAAAAAAAGAAAGAAATGGCAATTACTGGTGACAGCGGATGGCACAAAAACAACATATCAAAGAACTGTGCCTTTTTAATAGCCCCCTGAGAGCCAAGTCGAAAGCTTAAATACAAATAGTGAATACCAGTCAGTGATAAGATAAAATCTAAACATGTTTACACCTTCATAAATATTGACTCCTGTTGTTTACTGCTTTATCCTCTCTCTCTCTCTCTCTCTCTCTCTCTCTCTCTCTCTCTCTCTCTCTCTCTCTCTCTCTCTGTCTCTCTCTCTCTAAGCATTTTCCTACTTCCAAATGTATTTAATAGTAATTGATTTCTTAGTTTGTATCTCTGCAAGGCGTCATGCTGATGGCCTTGATATAATGGCAATTAATGGCAGGTGTCTCTAATTGAGGATAATGACTCCCTTAGAGATAGGGTGAGAAGTTCAGTCACCCGAGAGAGACTTTTAATAGAACCACTGTTCCTACACTTGGAAAGGAGTCAGCTTAGGTGGTTCGGGCATCTAGCCTACGTATGCCTCCCGAGTAGGGATGGAGCTCGTTATCATCATCATCATCAGCAGCAGCAGCAGCATCATCCTACACATGATTTGCTGTATTGTTTACTGCTTTTCAAATCAAATCAAATAACATACAAATAAAATAGAAAATAAAAAACAGCTTTCCCAGAGTGGCAGAACAACGTGTCAAATTGTATAGCTCATATTAAAACATTTTGGAACATAAACTGCAAAGTGCTGCTGCAGCTAATATCACATAACGTCCCAGACAGAATGAAATGATTCTTGAGCGTTTTCTAACATTTTGTGGAAAGATATGAGACGACAAATGACATCATGGGCCACTATGCTCAATAACAAGCTTGATAATCTCAAAGCTTATTGATACCAGGTACTCAATAAATTTGTTATCGGGTTATCGAGCTACCCTTGTTTAGGGCTCCATCCCTACTCCCGAGCGTCTTCCTAGGAAGGTCCTCGATGCACATCCCACTGGGAGGAGAACCCGTGGCAGACCAAAGACCAGATGGAAGGATTATATCTCCAAACTGGCCTGGGAACGCCTCGGTATACTCCCAGGGGGAGTGGAGGAAGTTGCTCAGGATAAGGAACTCTGGAAGTCTCAGTTGGAACTGTTACCCCCGCGACCCGCGATTCCAGATAAGCGGTTGAATATGGATGGATGGATGGACTGGAGGAAAACAAATTATATTATCCTAAAATAAATATGATCATTCTGGGGAAAAGAAATGTTTATTCTTGGCACATGAAATTTTATTATAAAAAAAAAAAATTAATTGCTATTGAAAATATTGGCTTGTGATCATTTGGTATTTTTACCCACATATTGTTCAACTTCATTTAAGTAATTGGGCCCGGCCGTCACTGAAAAACATTACGATCTCAAGTGTTAAAGGTGGCAATTCAGTGGAGGCTGAACAGGGAGAAAATGGGTAACATTGCATCCGACCCCCCTGCCCCCTCAACACAGGAGCCCCTCAGGGATGCGTTCTGAGTCCTCTCCTCTACTCCCTATACACATACAATTGCATGGCCTGGCCATGCACAGGTCCATTGTCATCTTCAAGTACGCTGACGACACAGTGATGGGCCAGATTGTCAACAAAGAACTTTTCCCTTTCTCTATCTCTATTCTCCCTCCCTTTCCTGGAAAACTACACATGATGGAGCTTTATATGGTATTGGTAAGGGCCCTGTCATTGCTAAGTTTTGTGCGGAGTTGAAACAAAGCAAAAGTGGAGGAGTGGAATAGGCTGCTCAGGGAGTTGGAGTATTGAGGCAGTTTATCAAACTATATACTGCACGTACGCACGTACGCACTACGCACGCACACACACACTCACAAACATGCACACACACTCTCAGGGGTTGAGCTGAGACTGTTAAAGTGTCACCTAGCTCAAGGCTCTGCCCCACAGGAGACCTGTCTCACTGTCACAGAGTCCCATCTATATGTGTGTGCACGGGTGCTTGTATAAGGTTCTCTCCCCATGGGAAATCCCTGTCATATTGCATCATGTGTCCTTTAGCAGTCATTTAAAAACATTTACAGTATCGAAATGAAAAACAGCCAATTATTAGATTCATTTAATTTAGTTTGAGAGCAAAGAGAAACTGTTTAGGACCGACTCTCAATTTAAAGGGGCAGTATTAATTGCGACCGTAGGTTGCATTTACTATTATAATGCGTGCGTTGTACTGTGATGTTGTACTTTTTTGGTCAAAGTTGATCCCATGCCAAAGCGCCAGCAGGGCTCGGCACCAGCAGTCTGCTGTCACCCAGGCGGATGCGTCCATGTGTGTGCTTCTCATCCTTAGGGCGTCTTATTGGTAATAATGATAATCATCATCATCATCATCATCATCATCATCATACTACACAAAAGAGAAAAAAACAGCTTTCCCAGAGTGGCAGAACAACGTGTCAAATTGTATAGCTCATATTACAATTTTTGGAACATGAACTGCAAAGGGCTACTGCAGCTAATATCACACAACGCCCCAGACAGAATGAAATGATTATTTTGATCTTGCTCATGGCCCAGGGAAATGTGAAGTCTATGCAAAGAACAACTAAGCAACAGTGTACTGTCTCTTTCAGCAGTTATCTGTTTTGATATCTCTGGGTTGGGAAGCTGTTGTTGAGATAATGGTCAACTCAACGATAGAATGTAGGTTTATGAGGGATTATCCGATACACATGCCATACACATGTTTGTACATGCACATACATACAAACACACACACACACGCACACGCACACGCACACGCACGCACACACACACACACACACACACACGCACACACACACACAAACTTTGCGTAGACACACAAACACTGGTGCATTATGTGCACGCAAGCACTGAAACCAGATTCCCTAAGTTTAGGAATGCATTAGTGGTATTTACTGCAGCTTTGAGTAAGGCTTATTGCAGCACACGCACGCACGCACGCACGCACGCACGCGCACACACACACACACACACACACACACACACATACACACAGGGACTGACACCACTGAGACTGGTCTGCAGGGGTTTAGTTAGACTGAATCTGAAATGCACAATCACAGAGTGTGTGTGTGTGTGTGTGTGTGTGTGTGTGTGTGTGTGTGTGTGTGTGTGTGTGTGTGTGTGTGTGTGTGCACGTGCGTTTGTGTGTGTGCGTGCGTGCGTGCGTGCGTGCTTGCGTGTGTGTGTGTGTGCATGTGGGTTCACATTTGATACGTGGGTATGAAATGAGGTGGGTCAGGAGAGGCTGTACTTGTTGTTCCAGGCACGCCATGGGGTGCTCTCACAAGTTAAAAGTAAAATGAGACATTCATTACAGAGGACAGAAATAATAAGACATACTGTAGTTTATATTGAGGCAGTGCAGGGGGAAGTAATTGGTTTAGGTTGTGTGAGGGGGAAAAAACAGAGAAGGAAGAGAAACAAACAAAAGAAAGAGCACAGCAGAGCATAGGCATTATGTAAAGTAACATTTAATTATTGTTCCCCCCCTCCAGTGAGCAACAGTGTAATCTTTCCCATATGCGTTATTGATCTATAGTACACATTTAAAAGAATAAATAGCCTGCTTTTAGCTGGGACACTGATTCACACAATGTGACAGTCCATGGCAGCAGATCTCAAACAGTTCATAGCCTAAAGCGCTTCTTTGAATTTCTTGCCAATTGCTCTCCTTAACTCCTCAGAGTTCGTTTTGTCTCAATAGATCAGTCTACCAAGAAAATACATTCCAAAAATATTCGACTCTTTCAGCTTGAAATATCTTGCTTTTAGCTGAGGCACTTCTTCACACAACCTGACAGTTCATGGCTGAAGATCTCAAAATGGTTCATATTAGCCCTCCAGCAGTTCTTTGAGGTTTTTTTTTGCCTATTACTTCTCTATGTTCTCATTAAAAAAGAGACTTGTTTTCTCTCAACAGATCAGACCAAGAAGATCATGTCCAAATGTTATTTTGTCACAGTTGTGTGGGCAACTAGATTGCTGAGTAAGGCCTAGACAGTATTACTGGTGTGTATACATAGGCAGGTGCTTTAGGACAGTGGTTCACAAAGTGGGGTCCAGGGACCGCCTTGTGGTCCATGATCATATAGGGGGTCCCCATGCAACAAAAAGGAGGAAACATTTCATCACTACCCATTAACACCAGGAACGCATCTGTGTCACGTAACCACTTTAACCATTAATATTATTATCCACATGAACCCCATATGGGTATCCAGAGTCCCTCAGGGCTCAATGCTAGTGTATTTTCTGTTTTCTGTGTGGGGAAAGCTTCCACTGGCAATAGCTGATCGACAAGCTCACTATGTGACGCAGTGCGTCCCATTGTGGGCTTGTTGGTCTGCTATTGTCAGCGGAAGCTTTCCTTAAAAGAATAGCTCATGAGCTTGTAGATGTGCTATTTTTGATCTGCTATTTTTTAATATATATTATTTTAAAGCTAACCTTTTTTAACTTAAATCTTTGCTTCTGGGTGGTCCCTGGAACAAAATATTTTGAGATGGGGGCCCGAGGCCAAATATAATTCTAGGGGTCCGTGACGTTAAAAACTGTGAGCACTACTAACAGACAAAGAAACATAAGTTCTTCCGAAAACCATTAGGATTTAGCAGACATTTTTAGGTCAGGTCTTCAACCCTATTAACTATCAGAAAACATCTGATACGTTCACGACACATCACAATGTGACACGTTGTGAGCTTGTAGTTACGGTATGATATTTTCAAAACCTTTTGAGAAAACAGAGATCTTATTATGGGGGTCCCCTGCACCACATTCTTTTCAGATGGGGATCTCACAGCCAAACACATTTCAATTTGGGGGTCATTGACATGAAAATGTTTGATAACCATTGGTTCAGGGTACAGATGGGCAGATGGGAATGCTCAAACCTACAAGGGCTGCAGCAAGAGATGTGTATTTTTTCCAAGTGTCTAGAAGTGTATAGTTATTGGAAAGGCAATCCCTTCAGCAGATATCCCACACATGCGCACGCACGCACGCACGCACGCACGCACGCACGCACGCACGCACGCACGCACGCACGCACACACACACACACACACACACACACACACACACACACGCGCACACACACACACACACACACACACACCTCCCTTTCATGTCCTGTCTCAAGTGACAGATTAAACACTTTGCCTTTATAATGGAAATTTTCCTGTGTGTCACAAACCGGCTCTTGCCGCTTGATATAGGACACACACACGCACACGCACACGCACACACACACACACACACACACAAGCATGCTTAGCTAAACGGCAGAGCTTAACAAACAGTGGATCTTCTTAAATCTACACTAATCCATTATCCTTTGGGTGTGCAGTCTCCATCTCCTGACAGTGGGAGGGGCCAGTGTGCCTGTTGGGGATGCTGATGTTTTTGTGTTTATATATCAAGGTGCATATGATCCTCGTGGGTGGAAACCGTAGACCGTATCTCCAAGTTTCACATTTCTATGTTATTTCGCGAAGTAAGGCCCTGCTTCATCATACAAGGTTGTCGCACAAAAGTAGTGAAAACAGCTGATCTACAAGTACACAACGCCTCGCACCACGAGGCGTTGTGTGCTTGTAGATCGTCTGTTTTCACTAGTTTAAATCATTTTTAAAACGATATATGCAAAACAAACTGTTTTGGACATACAAGGTTTTCACCCGACAACAACGATATGATCCTCGTGGTTATATATCTTTGTATACGGATATGGTCTTATATCTGAATGTAAGAAAAAAACCTGAAAACTCAATCAAAGACAGTCCCATATCACGGCTGCAACTTCAGTGTGCCTTGGCTTTCAGCATCCATTAAATGTTTGGTCACTGCATGCATTCAGTTGCTTTTCATCCCCACTAGTGTCGGGCCTCTCCAAAGTGGGTCATATCAAGTACTCACTGTTATATCGGAGGTTTCGGCACTGAGAGCCACAGGCAAACATGTCCTCAAGGCTGTTGGCAGTACGCTCAATAAGAACCTCCACGTCTTTGTGTCGCTCCACGCCCACTCCCCTGCCAGGCAGAGCTACAGTACAACTCCCAGGAACAAACAATGCAGCGACAATATACTTCTGCTGGCGCCGCTCTATTGTGGAAACACTATAAAACCCCAAGCACTAAATTCACCACAGATGCCCACAATTCCCTGCGCTCGCACAGGTAGCAACTTTGTCACAATGTGTCGCCAAGTCGCTGTCACCTACTAGTATATACGCCTGGATTGCCTGTCACCGCAGCTACTGTAAGTTGTGGGCGTTATACATAATAGCACATCAGGCATTATGTGTGACAATTTTTTTCACAATTTGTTTTGTTGTTTAGTTTTCAGGAAGTGAAGTGCTAGTGAGCAATGACAGTTTTTCTGAAAAATCTATATTTTGCCTATAATGTATAGAGTACAACAAATATTAGTTTCAAATTTAGGTGAGTCTTAAAAACGTTTAAAATATATAGCCTAATAATAAAGGCTACAGTAAATTAATACATGTTACACTTATATATATCTAATGTACATAGTCTTTGCTGTGTTCATGGTAGTTGTATGTTGTTTGTATTTTCTTAAAGGCAGGCCTATTAATAGATCCACATTACAGTAATAGGCAATATTGTTTACTGTCAATATTCCAGGATGACCTCCCACTTGGGTAATGACGCCCCCTGGCGATCATTCAGAGAAACTACTTCAGCTCCCGTACTAACGTAGGTAGGAAGGGCCTGTCACTCAAACCGGAGTGACCCGCCTCCAGGCTATATAAACCCCCGGAGGCGGAAGTAACATCCTCTTTTCACTCTCTGCGATATCACATTCAGATAAGTTGAAACTCAGCCTTTGTATTATTATTCTTCGCGCATTAGCCTAAAGCGGTGGCATTGGAGTCGCCCACTGGCGAGTGTTGAATTAACCCGTACTTAAGAATACTTATTCTTGTTCCGTCCTAAATCGACGGTTATTTCCTTTTATAACAAAGGATTATTACTGCTTGTTCAGGCCTTCGCCGAAGCAAGCGTGGCATAGCATTAGCCGTTAGCTTGTTAGCTCGTCTGCTATTGTTAACGTTAGCTACACTGCTTACCGCTTGTTCAGGCCCTGCCCGAATCAAGCGTGGCCTAGCCTTAGCCGTTAGCTTGTTAGCTCGTCTGCTTCTGGTTAACTCTATCTACAGTGCTTCGCCATGGATCCTCTGGCCTTCCTGCCGAGGCAATGTCCAGGCTGTCCAGGACTCATCGACGGACAGGATCTTCACCATCTCTGTGTCGGCTGCATGGGCGTTGCACACGCCTTCTCTGCACTGAGTCCTCAGGGGAGAGCAGGACCTTTCTGTGACTGCTGCGTGGCCTACGACCACGATGTACTGATACACCGGTTCTACCTAGCCAGGGCAGGCCTCGGGGCCTGCGCTCCACCAGGTGGGTCCACTGCTCTCAACCCCACAGCCCAGTCTTTCCTTCCCCAGGCGGCCCGCACCGTTGGTCAAGGTGCGGCGCTGCCTTCCGGAGATCCGCTTGGCAATCAGCGCGCCATTCCAAGTCAAGATGGCGCCGTGCTACATGAGACACCGCCTGCCGCGCAACCGACCGCAGCTAGCTCCACTGTCACTGGAGCTGGCGGGTCTGGTGAAGTCGCCGCTAAGAAGGCGACCAAGAAGGCTAACATCCAGAAATCTCCGGTAGCCTTTTCCCCTTCGGGCGCGGTGCCCAAAAAGAAACGCTTGGATGTGACCGTCGGGGACGTCCCCCTCGACGTGAGCATCACCAAAACAGTCCAGACCTTCAGGCGAGAGTCGGACCTGAGCTCCTGTCAGAGCGAGGGTTCTGGTTCTGAATACTCTGGATACACGGCCGAGGAGGAGGAGGACTCCGTCGAGGACGAGGGTTCTCGACTCACGGTCACTGTGAAAGGTAATGCCCCTGCGGATCCAGCACGTCAACTGGACGCCGCAGGGAGCTCCCAGGCCTCCTCAGGCACCACTGCCCCTCCACCCGCCAGTCAAGCGAGTGAAGCGGGAGCAGAGGACGTCGATTCTGCAGCAGAAATGCTGGATCATCTCACAGTCTACATGAGAGCTCTGGCCAGAGTTGGAGAGGAGTTGCCACCTCCTCTCCCCTCTGAAGAGGCCGAGGATGATGACGAAATGCCCGGGCAGGAGCCTTCGGTTCCCGCCCCGTATGTCCTCTCCAGGCTGCCGCTGGTGAAAGGTTTCACCAAGGCCCTCCATTCCTCATGGAAGACACATAAAGACCCCAGGAAGCTGCCTTTTTCTGTGTTGGATTTGGTGGGCGGTGCGGAGGCAGGCATGTCCACCTGCCCTAACCTGGACCACCTGTTGGCACAATCTTTTCTGAGTTCCGTCAGACCCCAGTACAAAGATGTAGGCACAGCTAAAAACGGGCCGTTTGTTGGCCCCGTCGGCACCAACCCGCCGGGGTTCACTGTCCTGGAGGACAAGCTACAGTCGGACAGGGCTCGTAACGCCTACCGGTCCGCTGCTCTGGCCGCTAAGGACCTGAATCTGATCCAGCTCTTGCTCGCTTCCACCAAGGACCTGGTCAAAGGTCTGCCCACGGGGGAGCACACAGCTGAACTGAACACTCTATTTGACATCATGCTGAAGGTCAATTGGCATGCGGTTAAGTGGATGGGCAGGTCCATGGACTACAACCTCCAGTCTGAGAGAGCCCGCTGGCTCGACTATGTCGACCTCGAGCCTAAGAGGGACGTGGGCGAGAAGCCTCTAGGTCCTCGCGGGGAGATGTACAAGTCTCTCATAAACATGGAGAACAGTCCCACCACCCTCATGGGTGGGGGCTTGGAGCTGCTGCAGGGTAGAGTTACCTTCTTCAAGGCGGCTAAGGACATCGTCGAGTCCACCACAGTGCCACAGGATGAACCGCAGCAAGCTAGGAGGACGTCCCGCTCCTCCCGCGCCAAGGAAAGGGGCCGCTCTGCTTCTTTTAAGAAGCACTCGTCTTCCTCCAGGGGAGCCTCTGCAGCCAGGGCGCCTGACAGGCCCCGCAGCAAGGCTGTGGTTCCCGAGCGCGCTCAGCCGCGCCGCCCGTCCAAGGATGGCAGGCAGCAGTCTTCATACCGCGGTGGCCGCGGTAGGGGACAGCGCAAATGACACTTTGAAGAGGGGAATTGTGCTGGGGCGGGGGTCCGAGGTGTCTCTCGGTCCCCCTCCCCCCAAACGAGGGCGTTTTTCGGTACCCCGTGTCGGGGAAATGAAAATGTTAATTTTGATGCCTCCTGTGTCGACAATAAACATGTTGAAAGAGCAAAGTCTGTCTCTGTCCAACTCTCTCGCACTAGCACAGACGACCCCATCGTGCATGCCTCCTGTAGTAATGATGAAGTCCTGTCAGGACTCGATAATCAATCACAGGTTTTATCAGAATCCAGTAATGTTAATGTCAAACAATTATGTGGTTCCTCAAGTGCGCGAGTGGGATATCCCTCGCGTCGACAATATGAATCCTTTATGCATGCCTCCTGTAAGAATGATGGAGTCCCGTCAGGACTCTTTAATCAGTCAGAGGTTTTATCAGCAACCAGTAATGTTAACGTCAAACAATTATATGGTTCCTCATGCGCGCGAGTGGATTTTCCCTCGCGTGAGCGATGCTATGAATTTAACCTTGAGTCAGAAATTCTGTCGGCCTACTATGAGCCCGGGTCAAGGGACAAGCATAAAGGCCTTAGAGCAGGTATTAAACGTAAAAGTTCCTCTCCTGTCAGGGGAGAATGCTTTAGTTGTGGGCGAGTCTGTTTATCAGTCGAATCGCTTTGCTCTTCCTGTCGCTCTATCGAGCGAAAACCGAACGCTTCCGGTTTCACCGGATACGGATTCGCTAGCTCCCCGCTTCCGGTCCGGCCGCAAAAGAGCTCCGCTAGTCAAGCGGTACAATCAGAAGGTGTTCCCACCTTGCGGCCTATTGAACCCCCGCGCTCCGCATCCGGGTGTTCCGGATACGGATACGCAGGTTCCCCACTTCCGGTCCCGCCGCAAAATAGCTCCGCTAGTCAAGCGGTACAACCAGAAGGTGTTTCCGCCATGCGGCCTATTGAACCCTTGCGCTCCGCATCCGGTCGTTCCGGATACGGATACGCAGGTTCCCCACTTCCGGTCCGGCCGCCAAAAAGCTCCGCCGTCACGGAAGCACAGTGGTGGGGTTTCTCTCGCTCAAAACACGCTAGCACGCTGTGCGCGCCAGTGGAAGTTATGCAACCCGAGCCATTGGGTATTTCGAACGATAACCAGGGGTTACAGGTTACAGTTCGCAGATATACCCCCGCTTTCGAGCAGGGTTATTCATACCAGAGCACGTGGTTTAAAAGCAAGTCTTTTGAGAGAAGAGATCAGCTCATTGCTAAGCAAGGGTGCTATAGTGGAGCTGGACAGGACCCAATCCCGCATGGGATTTTGGAGCCGTTATTTCCTGGTGCCCAAAAAGGGGGGGGGGCTACGTCCCATCCTGGACCTAAAGGCACTAAACGTGTACCTGAAGAAGTACGTTTTCAGGATGCTAACAGTACCCACCATGTTACGGTCGGTCAGGCAAGGGGATTTCCACTGTTCAGTGGATCTGAAGGATGCTTATCAGCACGTCCAGATTTATCCCCCACACAGGAAATTCCTTCGGTTCGCCTTCGAGGGTCGCCTGTACGAGTATACAGTACTCCCTTTCGGTCTGTCACTGAGCCCGAGGGTTTTCGTGAAAGTGACCGAAGCAGCCATCGCCCCGCTGAGACAGCAGGGCGTCAGGTTGGCGACGTACATCGACGATTGGATGATTTCAGCGAGCTCCGCCCACGAAGTGGCGCGTCACACACAAGTGGTTTTGGCTCACCTGAAGGCCTTAGGTTTCATAGTCAACCACGGCAAGAGCATGCTGACTCCAGCAAGTCGTCTTACATTCATTGGGGTCCTTCTGGACTCATCCGACATGTCGGCCCGTCTCTCAGAGGAGAGGGTGGACAGGTTTCGGGAATGTCTCGACTCCTTTCAAGTGGGCCAGGAGGTCACTTACAGGAGTTGCATGGTACTGACGGGAATGATGGCTTCCGCAGTACATCTGTTGCGTTTGGGCAGGTTTCATATGAGACCTTTTCAAAGATGGATGTTATCCCTCGGGATCCCGCCCTCCTTGAAGTACAAGAAGGTGGCGGTTTCCCCTTCCTGCGCGATCGCCCTGTCTCCGTGGCTGGTGGAGGGATTCCTCACCAGCGGAGTCTCGATTGGCGAGGTGGTTTCCCACAAGTCGATCACGACAGACGCCAGTCTCAGTGGATGGGGAGCCACTTTCGAGGGGCGCACAGCGCAGGGGCTTTGGCCTCTGGAGATGAGGGGTCGTCACATCAACTATTTGGAGTTGATGGCTATACTCCTGGCGCTCAAGCATTTCGAGCCTTGGATTTTGCATTGTCACGTCCTGGTCAGGACAGACAATACGACGGCCATGTTTTATGTCAACAAACAGGGGGGCCTGTCGTCGTTGCCACTGGACCGTCTGGCTCGAGAATTGACGGTTTGGTGCTTGTCGCGCCTCAAGTCGATCAGGGCCTCACACGTCCCAGGTCTCCTCAACAGCGGAGCAGATCTCCTGTCCAGGGGAGGTCCTCGCTACGAGGATTGGTCTCTCCACCCCAGGGTGGTGAGCCAGATTTTTCGCAAGTTTGGTCAGCCAGTGGCGGACCTGTTTGCGTCAGCGGAGAATACGAAGTGTCCGTTGTTCTTCGCGGTGAAGGGCAGTCCTCCCTTGGGGTTGGACGCCTTAGCGCACACGTGGCCGAGAGGTCTACTGTACGCGTTTCCCCCCTTCGACTTAATCCGACCCACTCTGGAGAGAGTCAGGAGGTTCGGTCTGGAGATGCTCCTGGTGGCCCCCTACAAGGGCACGTGGAGATCGGCGATCGCCCCTCTCCTTTGCGAACCGGGTTGGCAGCTGCCTCGGTGCAGGGACCTGTTGAGTCAGGCCAGGGGGGAGATCTTCCACCAAGACCTGCAGGTCCTAGACCTGTGGGTTTGGCACGTGAAAGGTTAAACCTGCTGGCAGCCGGTTTTTCTTCTGAAGTGGTTGATACCATTCAGAGTGCTAAGGCGCCCTCTACGAGGGCGTCTTATGATGGAAGGTGGAATGCCTTTGAGGACTGGTGTGAGTCGCGTGTTCCACCTGTGGTGGCTCATGTGGCGTCAGCCCAGGAAATTCTGGAATTTATGCAGAACCGCTTGAGAAGTGGTCTAGCATTTTCTACCCTTAGGGGGTATTTGGCGGCTATTAATGCCTGTCACCTGGGGGTGGCGGGCAAGGCACCTTCTAAAGTCCCGGAGGTCATCAAGTTCATGCAAGGAGTTGAACGTTTGAGGCCGGTGACTAGGTCTTTGTTCCCAGTTTGGGATCTGCAGGTGGTTCTAGGGGGCCTATGTCGGGCTCCCTTTGAGCCGCTTGTGGGGATGCCTTTGAAACTTTTGAGTTTCAAGACGGCTCTTTTGCTGGCTTTGGCCACGGCTAAAAGAGTTGGTGACCTGCAAGCTCTCTCGGTGTCTGCGGAGTGCATGCAGTTTATGAACAATGATCTCAAGGTGTTGCTCAAGCCTCATCTTAAGTTTGTTCCTAAGAACATGGTGGTTCCTAAGGAGCCTGTTGTTCTTCTGGCTTTTCATCCTCCTCCGTTTGTCTCGGTGGAGGATGAACGGCTGAATTGCCTTTGTCCTGTCAGGGCATTGAAGGCCTACTGTGACAGGACTGCTGGTTCTAGAGCTTCTTCTCAGCTCTTTGTAGAAATGGGCAATGTTCTTGTCAGAAAGCCGGTGTCTAGACCCACTCTTTCGAGGTGGATTGTGGATGCTATTAGGCTGGCTTACTCTAGTGCGGGTGTGGAAGTGCCGGCGGCACTTAAAGCCCATAGCACTAGAGGTGTGGCTACTTCGTGGGCACTGGCAAAGGGAGTCTCCGTTCAGGAGATTTGTGTTTCGGCGAATTGGTCTTCGCCTTCTACCTTTGCAGCCTACTATCACCTGGATATCGAATCCTCTTCGCTAGCGCATTCGGTTCTGGGTGCAGTTGCCTCCTCTACGTCATAGAGGAGTCGGATCTTCCCCTCCCACAGGTGGGCATGTAGCCACCTGGGGTAATTTGGGGGGACCCTGTGTTTTCCTTATATAGTGTGTCTTACTTATAAGGCGGACTTGTCCTTTTCATTTAGTTGAATGAGGCGGACTTCGGTCTGTCAGGGTCTCTCTTTATTTTCTCATGCCTTCACACCCAGGTCCGGTGGGCCTGGGACCTTCTGGGTGATGGGTCACGCCCGTTTGGGCTGTGCTCACCCGTATGAGGGGTGTGTGGGGGTATGAGAGTAGGTTGTGGCTTAGAGGGGAGTTTAAGAATCCCAAGTGGGAGGTCATCCTGGAATATTGACAGTAAACGGTAGGTTCCGTACGGAACCATTGTTTACTTAGATATGGAAGGATGACCTCCCACGTAAGGGCCCACGCAGACGAAATGCGATATTGCATCAGATCAGATCTCGTGCCCGGGGGTTTATCGGTGTTCATTTCAAACGACAGCGATCCTCTGCCTTGAATTCGGGCCCGGTATATCCCGCTGTGCCAGTGAAATATCTGATACCTTTTCAATTGAGCCAGATATCCTGGATGACCACCCCTAGCGATCTCGGGCCAGAGTTGAGTGGGGAAAAAGTTTAATTTTATTTTTTCTGGCAGTTGATTGAATAAAGAAACAAGGCTCCAGCCTCCACGGAAAGACAAAGTGGCAGCGGTTCTCAAACTATGTGTCCCGACCCAACTTGGGGTCGCAGAAGGTGCCATGGGCTCGCACATTGCCGACCATACTACTGTGTATAACGTGTATTTGCCCTTCAACTATAACATATAGACTATATTGTTTTTTATGAGACAAGCATTGTAATTAGGCTATGCTCCCAAATCCATTTTATTACCTTCTGTTCGCATATTCAATGAGTCCCGCAGTGCAACACCAAACAAAACAAGAAAAAAGAAACTGCGTTTGAAATTGCCTACTTTCCAGTATGATTTCAGTTACTTTACATTCCGTCCGTCTTTCAGGAGATTCTCTAGTCTCTCCATCCCCGCACTCTTCTGGAATGGTGCAGATTGTGGGCAACTCCAATATTTGTATTTACATTATAATAAATATTGGCGTTGTGGATTCTGTGTTTCTCGAACATTTCAAGGTCTCCCCCTTCAACTCTTTACAGTGTAGGCCTACAAAATACTATTGCAATGTGCATCAAATGACAGCTCCGTCGCGCGCTGGTCATCAACTGCTTTTTTTTCTCCTTTTCTTTTTTTGCGCAGCCTCTCTACAAGGCACGCATGGTGCTTTCATCAGTGCTGCCAATTAAATATTATAAAACGGCGAAATTAAACAAATATATTCGCTATAAGAGTCTCTCTCTCTCTCTCTCTCTCTCTCTCTCTCTCTCTCTCTCTCTCTCTCTCTCTCCCTCTCTCTCTGTCTGTGACATAGGCTATTTGTAGCTATAATGCAGTATTGATACTTTTACTTAAGTAAAGAATGGGAGTACTTTTTCCATCACTGCTCAAATTAACTGTTCATCAGCGTGAATGCTTTCAGGTGTGTATCTGATCAATAGGAAATTGCCCATTACATTCTGAATGACATCAAAGCGACATGTTGTGATGTGAGCGTCTTGTGAGCATGCGAGAGAGTTTGAACTTGAACGATGTAGTGCGCTACAAACTAGGTCAGATCAATAATTAGCGCATCAGTTCCAGCTGGTGGTCGCTGCAACAGCTGACTGGAGTAAAACAAATTTTCAAAAAGTTTGTCTGCATGACTAGGTAGCCTATTAAGTCAGATATTGCATCTGAAAGGGGCAGTGGTTCTCAAACTATATGGTTCCCGAGCCAACGTGGGATCGCGGAAGGTCCCATGGGCTTTGCCGACCAATATAAATAAATAATGAATATATTGTTGTAACCAAAATGGGTCATTCCAGAATTGGAGGACATTTTACCTCTCCATTAAAAATGTGAACTACCTCTCCATAATAGTGTATAAAGAAGGTAGCTAGTACAGGTAGTGACAACATACTGTACTGTAGACAAGTGCAGTGGTTCTCAACCTGTGGATCGGGAGCTTAATGATGGAGATGGTAACCAAATGGACCCTATATTAATCTTCTTGAGGGCAGGAAATGGGTTGTGATTTTATAATATTAAAATGACGAAATTAAACAAATATATTCGCTATCTAACGTCAGTTTAATTGCCATTTGTTTAATGTTTTGACAATGAGGGTGTCCCAGGTGATTCCCAGCTTTAATGATGGAGATGGTAACCAAATGGACCCTATTAATCTTCTTGAGGGCGTAAAATGAAACCGCCGTATGGCTACATTTGGTTTCATAATTCATAATCATGCGTGTTGAAATATTAGCGCTCACGACATTTTGATCTTGTGTTGTATGTCTTCCATTTCCGACAAGCAAGCAAGCGAGACATCTGGCTCTGCATGACTCCTAGATATTAAGTTAACTATAAAAATAAGAACAGATATTGCATCTGTGATAAAAGTTTAAAGTGGAAAGGATCCCAGCGCGCGTCTCGCTCCTCTGGTAGCCGGTGTAAATTGTATAGCCTACCTTTTACGCATAGTTAAGAAGGGCATAATAATGCAGTCGTCCAGTATGATTTCATTCACTATACATATTTTAAAAGATTACAGTCTCCATCACTGCCACTCTTCTGGAATGTTGCGGTTTGTACGCAAACTTTCGCAGTGTGCAATGAGAGTGTCGCATCTCCAATATCATTGATTTAATAAAATCCATTGCCTCATCCAAGCCTTCAATCAACTGTCCAAAAAGGAACATTTACCTGTAGGGTTCACTTGGTTCCATACACTGTCAAGTTGCAGAGAACAGATCTGTTATTTTGGGAACATTAACCATGCTGCGCATTTTGATGACCAAATAATCCTGTGTGCACTGTAATATTACGTGGGAATGATATTTGAACAATAGCCTAAATTGCGTGGTGTTAATGAGTTGTACAACACCAAACAGAACAAGAAAAAAGACCACACGTAGTAAAAAAGAAGAAAAAAAATCCCAAGGAATGTATGTCTCTCTGACTTTGAGTATGATGACATTATATGAATAATAATGTGGCATATAGCATCAACCAGCATTTTAACGGCAACCAGCCAGACATTAAACAGACATGAGCTTAATCAGCTAATGGCAATTATGAATGTCCAAACCTCGCCGTTGTGTGCGTGCAGTCGCAGAAAAAAAAAAAGTTTAACCCTCTCGCTTTTTTTTTTACTGTCCCACCACCTCATCCAAGCATATAGAATAGGGACAGGCCTAGGTTCCTCAATATCATTTAGCTGGGGACCCCCTGGAACTCCCCAAGGACTGGCGGTCCTCTTTGAGGACCAATGAACAAACTGACAGCACGAGAGACGCAATGACGTGCCCGCAGCCCGCGCGTAAAAGTAAAAAAAAAATAAAGGAATGCAATGGAATGTCTCTTGAGTATTACATTATATGAATAATGTGGCATAGTAGCATCAACCACCATTTTAACCAGCAACCAGCCAGACATTACACAGACATGAGCATAGGCTATGTCTAAGATAGAGCAGAAGAGAACTTCAACTCCGCCAAATGACTGCGCAGAAGAAAAAAAAAAGGAAAAAAAAGAACGCTATAGGCTATAACGTTTTTGAACAAGTGATTACAACATTTTAGGGAGAAAGTAGGCTAAAGTAAAAAGTAAGTAGGTAATAATAATAATAAAAGTGTAGGCTATTCTATTGTGAGGTGTACACTCTGCGCAGCCTAAAAAAAAGGGAAGAGCTGGCTTCATATAATCTGAAGCAATCCCGTGGGCTCATTCAGACGACATTAATTGTAAAGGATTCCTACCCGATGACCCGACAATATCAAGCTTTTTTGATATTATCGTGAGCGCTCCCGACGAGTCCCGATGTCATAAAAAACTAATTAACATAATCCGTTCGTGTCGGGGTACCGTTCAGAGTGAAGACCGATTCCGGGGCCGACCGAACGATTTTCCCGGGGATCATCCCGACAATCGGCCCCGGGGGAATCGGCCCCGGGATCGGCCCAGTGTGCACGGGGCTTAATGCCCCTCTGTTTCACTGAATGTGGCAGAGAGTGGTATTAAGAGGATGTTACTTCCGCCTCCGGGGGTTTATATAGCCTGGAGGCGGGTCACTCCGGTTTGAGTGACAGGCCCTTCCTACCTACGTTAGTACGGGAGCTGAAGTAGTTTCTCTGAATGATCGCCAGGGGGCGTCATTACCCAAGTGGGAGGTCATCCTTCCATATCTAAGTAAACAATGGTTCCGTACGGAACCTACCGATGTCATTGCTGTATAGTGAAACAATATAGATGGTATTGTTATACATTAGTAGAAATATGGATGGTATACAGTGAAACAACGCTCATGTCTTCAAGCTGTAGGCCTATGCAGAAAAAAGAAAAAAATGAAAGGAAACAAATAAAACATAACAAAAATTATAATAAATATAGGCCTTTGGTATGTGTGTGTGTGTGTGTGTGTGTGTGTGTGTGTGTGTGTGTGTGTGTGTGTGTGTGTGTGTGTGCGTGAGTGTGCGCGTGTGCTTCTGCGTTTTTTTATATGAAATATTATTGTATATTGTTGACATGTTTTTCAAACCACAGAGCTTTGATAATGTTATTGCTGATCTGTGGTCAGTCAGTCTGGCAGATGTGTGTTTACGTGGAACCCATCTTACAAATACAATAAGGCCCAACAGTGTGAATCAATATACAGTAGCCTACTGTATGTGCTATGGGAAGATTACAGCATAGTGAACACATGCTGTTGAGGGATTGGTGGTCTGGTGACGGTTCAATGGGAGATCCAGGGATAACATAAGCCTCTGGATTTAGAATGAGGTCTTAACATTAAGAGCAGTTATTAGTGTGGCTGTTGCTTTGACATTTAAGACCGCAGCATTTGACACTACATCCATGAAATGTTGCCAACACCCTGATCTAACCATCCAGCGCTCCATAATCTCGGGTGAGACCTCACTTAGGGAGGATTGAGTGTGCTATGTATTGGGGTTATGAACGGGTGACCTCCCATCACAGATGTTTTTTGTTGAATTAGACCCCGTGACACCTCCAGAAAGATGAAGAGAGTGGGGGTATTTCCTATCAAAGAAACAACAGTTTGTACAGCGATCTGTGCTATGGTCAGATCAGTGCTCGTTGATTGGGAAGACGTTGAAATAGGCTGCCTGAACAGCTAACACAGAATCATACACGTGACTGTTTTAACACTTTGCATCCTTGCATCCTGGAGACCCTATTTTGGGCATGTCATTTTTTATTTTATTTCTTTCCCCATATCGTCACTGTTGGGCAGAAACCTTGTATCTCCAAGTTTCAGATTGGTGCGCTTTTTTTTTCTCGTAAAGTATAAAGCCCTGCTTCATCATACAAGACTGTCGCACAAAACTAGTGAAAATAGCAGATCTACAAGCACACAAACGCCTCGCGGTGCGAGGCGTTGTGTGCTTGTAGATCGGCTATTTTCACTCGGCCTATATAAATAATATTCTATCACATCACATCTCTTTGGCAGAATGCCTAAAAGATCCAGGTTCAGAGTAAACAGGAGAGGAGGCTGCATAAATGAGACCAACAGGAGGAAGCCTGTGCATAAGAGCACAATGAATGAGGCAGAGAGAGAGAGAGAGAGAGAGAGAGAGAGAGAGAGAGAGAGAGAGAGAGAGAGAGAGATGAAAAGTGAGTGAGTGAGTGAGGGACAGACAGACATGGAAATGGGAGGAGAGACAGTTGGAGCAATTTAAAGGTCATCACAATGAGGTCTTCTAAGAAGTGAGTATCACACTGCACCTGACCCAGCATAAAACCAAAGCAATTACAGCCCAGCCACGGACAGGGGAATCAACACACACAGCACTGCAGTGGAGCTGATCCAACATGGCCCCAGTCGCGCTGGGTACACAGGGACTAGAGGGAGAGACTGAGGCAACTGACACTGGGAGAGGTGAATAGGTTATGCAAATGACCCCAGCCAGAAGGAAGTCAATAGAGTTCCTCCAAGTTGACAGCAGTTGAAAGTAAGCTGACAGGAGTTGAAAGTTAACTACACAAGCACATTCTCTCTCTCTCTCTCTCTCTCTCTCTCTCTCTCTCTCTCTCTCTCTCTCTCTCTCTCTCTCTCTCTCTCTCTCTCTCTCTTTCTCTCTCTTTCTTTTTCTCTCTCTCTTTCTAAGCATAGATATAGCTACAGATATATAGATAGATACTGTGTATATACACATATCCATCTATCTATCTATCTATCTATCTATCTATCTATCTATCTATCTATCTATCTATCTATCTATCTATCGAGATCGAGAGAGAGAGACAGAGAGGGAAAGAGAGAGAGAGAGAGAGAGAGAGAGAGAGAGAGAGAGAGAGAGAGATCTTTCTGACAATATTATTTGGGAGATATTCAACATTGCAGAATTAAAGCAGGATGTATTTCAATGAATAAAACGTCATTTAAGCTGTCTGTATGGTACAGTAGGTACTGTATGTCAATACAATAACCTAGCACATCTGCTGTCGTTGGAGGTTTCTCTGTCTATTCCATTGAACAATTTCAACCCTGGTGTCGGGCAGGACAGCTGCTGGTTGACTGTTTCAATGTATTATGAAAGGCAGAGGGCACACTGGATTGGACAGATGCACTGCCATATTTATTTTTTTAGTTTATATTTATATTTATTTATTTAGTTTGTTTGGACACCTTCGCAATCTCTTCTTCGGGAGACGACAAACTATGTATGGATGCGTAGCTTCACGTTCACTATGCTACGGTATGTAAGTATTTGATCCTTTTCATTCATTTTGGGTCTCACAATTACACATGGTAATGTACTTACAACAGTGACATTACATTGTCTAAACATTCTTTAACACTACTACTATGATTGGAAATCTCTTCCATCTCCACTAGCCCATCACTTTTCCATTCAATACAACTGTTATAAACTATCCTGTAACTGACTTCAGGGAAGCGACTGAACGGATGGTTATGCGGGTATATTTCCGTGCCATTCTGGTGGAAGAGACTTGGCCTGATTTTCAAAGCTCCATGCCAGATGGTAGGAGAAACTTGCAAGGCAAAGGAGAGGGGGGAGGAAAGCTCCATTCTGTAATGCCGGGACTAGATGGGATTCTCATTTACTCTCTCTCTCTCTCTCCTCTCTCTCTCTCTCTCTCTCTCTCTCTCTAGGTCCATCCAACCATACTCTCCAACCATGACTTCAAAGGATGTTTGAAGTTGTTGTGCAAGAACTCAGATAGGGAGCAACATGATAGGAATGATGTGCCCTGAAACTCTGCTGCACACCATTTAGAGGATGAAAACATTACATTTTACATCAGGTATACATTAGAAGGTACAACAAATACCCATAGTCTCTCTCATCTGATCTGTATAGTAGGTCAAGGTAATTGCTTTTCTCATTTCATGAAAGACCCCATACAATTACAGCTTTTACTCATGGGTTTCTCAACCACTTGAACCCCAGCATGCCTATTCTGAGGGGAATATTCACTAGGCATGCATCAGAAATGTATTAAGAAAGGACCACTCCACAATTTATTTTAATGTATTTATTGTATGAAGTGCATACAAAATCACCATCAGTTTGTACAGCTATAAGGCACATAACACATAATGCTCAACCCTATAGCATCATGAAATCTCACTTGGAATTAACATTGTTTCACCAGGCTTTCCACCACAGAGGAAAGCCTGGTATTCGTTCCAAACTGGCCGGTGTGATCCAGTTTAGAAAAAGAAAAGAAAACGTATTTTGTGGTGGGTTCCGGTTGTCGTCGCATTGTTTTTGCCAGTTTAGTCTCGCTAGCCGTGCTACAAGTTAGAATTAAGATGGATACCAAATAATTATTGTACCAAAAGATACAAAACGATTATCCAAACTAAACAAATTTAAAACTAGGGGAATCGTGTGTTCCGGCAGCCTGACAGCGTAAAGTTATTTCCGCTCTGACCGGATTAGAAACCTGAAAATGGTATTTATCCCAGGCTAAATTGGAATAGGTGTGATTCTTCCTCACCAGTGGCCAGGGCATTACATCAGCAACTGCTGCTTGTGCCTCTGCCTCTCGTCATCAAAGTTCAGAAGTGGAGTGAAGTTCAGCTCTGTAGATCAACTTCTATACCATTGATATTAGCTAGTGCAGGGGTTTAAACGTTCAACACACAAAAGATACATGTGGTGTCTCCCTGGGACCCAATTACAAAAAAAAAAAAAAAAAAAACAATCAACATGGATTAGACATATTCAATAGTGAAAATGGCCGATCTACAAGCTAAGAGTTCATAAAACAAATACATATTGGTATTATCACACAAAAAGAAATGTGTGTACCAGAGATTTTCAATACAACCTATCACCAATATGGTCATCCACCTGCTAATATAAAAACAAGTTGACTGTTAACTGCTGTATCATCTTTTGACCTGGCATGTGTGTGTCAGTTAAAATATGAAGGCCAAACAAAAGAAATTTGTTTGAAACATACTGTAACGCATGATAATTATATATATATATATATATATATATATATATATAGGGTAGAATTATGATATCATAATTCTATGATTTGTGTTTGAGGCTCATATGACCATATAAGGATATATTATGAACTGAACTTACAGTATAGGAGACCACATTTTGGTCGGATACTGTAAGCTCAGGCTAATAGATTACAGGTCATAGTAACTTTGGTTGCCCTGGCTACGAAATCATGATATACTGTATGTCACTAGTGGAAAGTTACCAACACTACGTGTCACTGTCTTCCTTGTTATGATCTGGGAACGAATCAATGAGTCCCACGAAGATCTTACTGTCATAACTGTACTCTTTATATACTGAATGTTAACTTCCTTCTTGGAAGAGAGAGAGAATTAGCAAGCTACCACTAGGATGGTACGCTCACTGTCTGTCTTCCTTGTCTGACTCTCTTCAAATACAGCAATTTATGGACTGTCCTTTGGCTCGTCTCTGTCTTATTTTGGTTATGGATTTTATCCATATTCCATATTTATTTAACTTAATTAATAATTTATAACAATATATATATATATATATATATATATATATATATATATATATATATATATATATATATAATATAAAAAGAAGAAGCTAAGACAACACCAACAAATGTGTCAGTTTCAGGAAGAATATGTTGTGCTGTGAATTGGGTGTATTGTAGTGGGGTTACACCAGTAAAGAAAGTTTAAGATTACCACTACACCTCTCTGCAATTCAATTGGGTGAATTGCAGCCAAATATTTCAGTCATGACTTGAATCCACAACAACAAATAACAAGATCAAGGAGGGGAAAAAAGTTGATTTGTCCTTTAACTGAAGATGTCTTTTGACAAGCTCACGGAGGTTACCATATGGAGACTATTCTGGTCAGTCAGTCGGATCAGTGGATATACAAAACATACACAGTTATTCTGCAACTTAAACAGATTTCTTTTAGAATGTGAAACTGTAAGCCATGACCTGGGCCGCCTCATTGTCAATCAGCCAGCCTGCATACAATCCTGGGAGAAGCTTCACTCCAGGCCTGTTTGCCATTATTCACCTGTGTGTGCTGACCCTTTTTAGGCTGTGTGCCATATTGCATTTTGTTGAGTGAAGACAAGGGAAGCTGGCGGTAGGACTGTGCTGCCAATTCTTTTCAATCCCTTTTCCTTCTGTCAGGGAGATTACGTGTGTCATTACTCTGTTTTTGGTTTGGTGTAGATTAGTTCATTTGTTTTTCAGGCAGTGTTTAGTTTAGTTTTTTTGGCGTTGGCCACCCTGGAGATTCCCATTCACTTCCTTTCTCTTTTCCTGTTTAGTTACTGTAAACATAACCTAGCTACTGTAGCATGTTTGTTTGTTTTAGTAATCTGTGTTTGTGCTCTTTTAGGTTACTCCCTGTCTTGCCTCTAGGCTACAATATAGGGGTCATAACAGCAGGTGATGAGGATGAAGAGCGGTGAGTCATACAGCCAAAGATCTCCACCATTGCTAATAGAAAGAAGTCTTTCTTTCTCTCTCTCTCTCTCTCTCTCTCTCTCTCTCTCTCTCTCTCTCTCTCTCCCTCTCTCTCTCTCTCTCTCACATACACACGCATACATTTATTTAGTTTTGGGGTCTGCCTGGTAGTTAGGGAATATCCTTTATTGACATTGCAAATTGACTGGCTATTGATAAATTGTACTGTTACCGCAATAATTGTACACAAAGTCTCTGTTTCTGGCTTTACTCTGTTCCAATTGTGCCTCCTACTCGAAGTGTACTTAGTCTAATTGTCTACACTGTATGGGTTTCTTGCGGCAAATGACCCCCAGAGACTACTTACCCACAATCCAGAACTACGGCCAACTGTTGTCCAAGCCTCAGGGACTTATTGGATGCATTTTGAGAGTATAAGTGTCTGAAATACTGTAGCTTGACCTTTATTTTGATGGGTCTTCACCCTGACCTCGAAATGCTCACAAATCAATGAGTTCATCCTCATGGAGGACTCTTTTCATGCTCCTGGCAGCTGTACAATACAAATAAACCTTACCGTATGCATGTTGTCTCTGTTGCCAAGACCTAGGCTTTTCCTGTCAAAAGATTTGTAGGGACAAAGAGGCTTATTCCTCTGGTCCCCATGTGAACCCAGTGAAAGGGAGGCTCAAGAGAGTCTGTCCCATATCTGGAGGTTCAATTACTGCCATAACCATGTGTTCTGTGAAAACGTCCTTGAAAGCCTTGAGTTAGCCAAACAACACGGCAAAAGAGATTTTAACCATTCAGTTGAGCACCATTGCATTTTTCTTTTTCTTTTTTTGTTAGGGTAATCTAGATTTATTCAGGCTAACAACCAATCATCAAGCTCACAGATCTGCAAGCTTGTAGATCTGCTATTATCACTATTTGATGTCGTATGCATTGTTGTTTTTGACAGCACATTTTGATTTAGTTTTAGTCATAGTCTTTTGAATAAGAGGTCTTTTAGTTTTAGTCATAATTTAGTCACCTGAAAAGTATTAGTTTTAGTCCAATTTTACGCGTCGGCTATTTTCAGCACGCAACATCTGATCTGAGAGCAACCAAACATAAAATTATTCTCTTCTCCACTAGTCCCTTTTTAGTCTAGTTTTTATTTTGTTGACGAAATTGGCAATATATTTAGTCTTAGTTTTAGTCATCACAGCTTAGTTTTTATTTAGTTTTTATTTAGTTTTCGTCATAGTTTTAACGAAATCAACACTGGTCTTATGACAAGCTTAAATAGCCAATCTATAAACTCAGAGATCTGCAAGCCTTGTAGACCTACTTCCAATATTAAAATGTCTTTACATTTACTACATTTATTAGCCTAGGGATGCCAGGTTGAAAGTGGTTAAGACCCCCCTTCAGAGAAACGCATACGATCATACAGAGCAAGTCAATACAATCCCAGAATGTGAACAGATTTCTTGAGATGGTTCATTCTTGTTCATCCACTACTTTTCAAAGAGGATGCAGCCAGTATGTTGACCTGGTGTCATACCTCTGTGTACACTGTCACCCACACTCTTTCCTGGATCACTTTACACAGATGATAGCACCATAGCCTTATGTCCACTTCCGAAGTTCTTAACATTTTAGCTCGTCAATGGCAACCATGTGATGATGGAGGATATTGTGAATTCTACCAATTAATAATGAAAACAAAGAGCATTTTGAGTACTCTGATCTAAGGTTTTAATGAAGAAAAACTGCATGCGTTACTGAAAACTATACATTGGCATTGATTGAGGAACACCTGCAAAGTTGAAATGTGTTGCTGAATGTAGCCTATCTGATTGTATTTTTGAATGTGCACTATACATTTGTTATACTGTTAGTATACAAGTTTACTTAATTAAAACATTATGAGATATGATGACATTGTTGTTTAATTAAAACCTTATATGAGAGTGCACAGGACATTATTGTTTAATGTACTGGCCGGATTAATACACAGTAGCAGCTGCAGTGATTAAAGCAATTTATTTTTATTTTTATGGATATAATAATATTTAATTACGTGTTCAATTGTAAACGTGAATGTATGCAAAAACATGAGGCATGATGACCCAATTATGCCGGCAGCATAACTCATTATTTCTTATCTAAATAGAGCTCTTAGACATAGTTAGTATTTGCTTAGTGTATAAAACGTTTCAAAACATCTACTGTATATTCAATATACATAAATGTATTACAAATGCATGCAAATGCGGAAATGTAAGTATCAGGATTCATTACCGGCCCATGTGTCTGATGAGGAAGTGAGTCGGCTTTGTTTTTTAATGGAAAATAATTTAAAATAAATCATTAGACACTATATGACATTTAAAAATGTGTTTGAGATAACTGGGCAAGAAGAACAAAGTTGCATTAACATAAATCACTTACTGTTAATGTAATACGATTAACTAATACAATTACCTCTTTACACACAGTAGTACAAACACATGGACACACACACAGCGTTTCTCCAAACAGAACTACCGCTCAAAAAAGAATGCTGCAGCTGAGGATATTTTGGAATGCAACAAAGGTATCAGAAACTGTATTTATTAATGTTAAAATAAAGTGCTTAGGTGGCGCAGTGGTAACTGCCCACCACCACACTGGCGGTTCAAATCCATCGTGGCATCCAAAGACATTTGGCCCGTGTTCAGGGGAAGGAGGTGGGGACTGGGGAGGGTAATGATTGTTACATTATTTGGTGTTTATGTCATTGCTTTGTATATATTATCTCGTTGTTTACAGTTAAGAAGGGAATATCTTAAAAAGTCCTGGAATAAATTCCTTACCAAAACATTTCTACACCAATGTGTTTGTAAAGGTGTCTAACACATCCCACAAAGACTGAAATTCAGTTTCCCTATAGGAAAATCCGTTACAGCTGATGAAAGTTGGAGTCCCATTAAACTAACTATACAGGATAAAACACACCAAAATAAATATGCTTTAAGTAGCATGTGAGGGGTCAAACTAGGGTTTTTTTAATGATTCTGATCCATTGCAAGCATTTGTTTTGCACAAAAAACATTCCTTGGGGTAGAAACAGCCCCATACAATTATTGTTTAGTGATGAGTCATCACTTTTCAAAGTTTTGTGGGAGCCGCCTTGACCCCAAGGAATGTTTTCTGTGCAAAACAAATGCTTGCAATGGATTCAGAATCATTAAAACCCCCTAGTTTGACCCCTCACATGCTACTTAAAGCATATTTATTTTGGTGTGTTTTATCTATGGTAGCTATATCTATAGTATAGTATAGTTAATTTAATGGGACTCCAACTTTCATCAACTGTAACTGATTCTCCAAGGGAAACAGAATTTCAGTCTTTGTGGGATGTGTTACTAGACACCTTTACAAACACATTGGTGAATACATACCGGTATTTTGGTAAGGAATTTATTCCAGGATATGACACTATTTCTGAAGATATTCCCTTCTTAAGTTGTATGTTTCAAGAAGATATACTATTCTCCCCTTAAGTGAACAAAACCATGTTTTAACTTGATATGACGTGTGGATATGGCTTGATATATGTCACTCAACTCACTATAGGGCATCAGATTCTAACTCTTTAACTTTTTTAGGCACAACACGGAAGCGTTCTCTCTCCGTTTTGGCCAAGTATCCACTTGTTTCCACCTGTTTCCAACCAGAATTTACTGTAGAATTATGTGTGGGACACATCCGGAGAACAGCAGACATACAAGCTCACGTCGCCTCGCAGATGCAACCGTTGTGAGCTTGTAGATCACACTCGGCTGCGACGCCGTAACTGCCGCACACCTTCTGCGCAATGCACGATGGGACATTGGAAACTTGGGGATAGTCATTGACAAAACCATGACAGAGGCGTGCTGTCTCAAGCAACATAGCATGGACCACATAGCATGGTCCATGCTATGTGCTACAGCACTATGTGCTGCTCTATTATATTATTTTTACCAAGCACACAGCATTGCTGAGAGACTCGATTGACCAAGACTGTCCACACTTTGCTCTGACTGGGAAGATTTGTTGGATTTTGGGGTTTATCCACCCTACCGCAGCCCCTGCACCCTGCCCCCACAACATGCCCCAGCACCCCCTTCATCCTTCCTATTAAAATGTGTGGGTATCTTGGTTCCCATTATAGGAATTATAGCCATTACTCTCCATGACAACTATGCATTGAGAGCATGCACCCTGATTTAACATTGTTCTAATTCCTCTCAGAATTATTGCAATAAGACATTCATCATAATAATTAACCATTTTGACATATAATTTAGGATAATTGATTTGAGAGGAGGAAAAAAGGCTTATGTTACACGGAGCTCAAGGAGTCGCCATAGACATTCTGCTAATAAAGTTTTAACATGTCCTAAAACTAACCAGGAAGACACATGTGCTGCGCGCATGCACACACACACACACACACACACACACACACACACACACACACACACACACACACACACACACACACACACACACACACACACACACACACACACACACACACACACACAGGTCAGCGTTTGCATGGGTCACCTGTCCATTAAAAGACAATGACAGCGATCCATCTTGATAATGGCTGATGCCAATAAGGATAGCCAAGGGCACCCATTCTTCTGTATGCCAACGTAATGACAGACTCTACTTTGAAATACACTTCATAGACAGTCAGTGCTATAAGCCGTCTGGAATAGAGGGAATCGAGAATTTCAAAGCAGACTTTTCTCCCTACTGCCACTCAGTGTGCTGCCTCTAGATATCACATTTTCATTTTGTTATTTGTGCTCTGTGTTTGGTCAAAAGCTTTATATGAATATACAAATAGAAGTTGCAATACCGCAAGCCATAATATGTGAAAGTCCTGCATCCAAATGGCACGTACACAACTATTGTCAACAAAATATACACGGTATCAAACGTACCATAAGTACTTACTGTAGTATTATGCAGAATGTGTGGTAGACAGCCTATTGGCGTAGTTGCTTTCTCTATGAGGAGGTACTGTAAACTCTTGGAGTGCATTTTGAAATCATATGATATTATTCTGTACATATTCAACCATGTATAAAGAATAACGTGGTGTTACAATATAAGAATATAAGACATCAAGATTTATGTGAATGTTTTTTGCCCCCTATGAATGGACCCCATGCAGTTTATGACAGGGCCCATGGGGATTAGCATAGGACAGTGATTCTAGTGTAGTAATTTAGTTATACAGTCCTCTAAACACCCAGTAACAGCATATTTAAAGTCAATCCGACATACAGGATTTGATTTTATTATGCTGGGATATACAGTATACACTGGCATCACCCGAGGCCTTGTTGCTATCTTATATTAAAAGCTTTAGGGATGACTAACGCAGCCCTAACTATATATACAGTACATATACATGTATATTATCATTGTCAGGCAGAAACCTCGTATCTCCAAGTTTCAAATGTGTATGTTTTTTCCCTACTTCATCATACAAGAGTGTCACACAAAAGTAGTGAAAATAGCTGATCTACAACGCGATGCGAGGCATTGTGAGCTTGTAGATCGGCAAACAAAAACAGAAGGTTTTGGGAAGGTTTCCACCCGACAACGATGATACAGTATACATAAAAAGAAAACAAAATACAACACTTACATTTTTGGGGGGGTTAGACTGAGAACTTTTGTGCTGCATCATTAGCGTCATTATACGTACAGTAATGTGCCACCCAAATGACATGTATGGCAGTTAATGATGTGCAAGCCCATCTCTCCCATTGCAACAGCATTAAGTACAGGGCCCTGTCAAAAATGGATGTGCGTCTCCCTGCTGGAAGTTAAATGTTTTATCACTCATGCTAATAAAGTGTGGAAACACTCATTTTGTCTCATCTACTACAACTCATCAATTAGACTGGCTTCCAGAATAATTTGTTATGCTCTGCCGAAAGTGTACCAGTGATAAATACTCGTGTCTAGCAGAAGTGATTGCCAGAGTGCAAAAATACATTCCTATTAAGAGTTGGCAGACTTGAAACCTTTCATAAGTTGGTGTAACATGAGTATAAACTTCGGTTATATATATAGTGGCATAACTTTTTTTTTACGACTTACAGTAACACTATTAGTCTGTCATGAAACAACATATTTTACTGGACGTGACATACTTTGAAATGTCTCCAATGTTTTGACGGAATGTTTTAGAAAGTTTTAACTATGCCATATGACTGAATATGGTTTGGAATGGAAAACATTATTTATTTATTTTTATTCTTTATATAATTCTCTTTAAAGAGAATTATTATACCCACGGTTTAAGAATTCCTATTGGTAGATATACATAGGACATGAGCCAATGAAAACAATGAATATTCCTATTCAGTTCTTCTTAAGTGAACAGTCCTAGGGCACAGTAAAATATTCAATGCTTACACTTACAGCATTGATCCCAACGGCACAAATCAGAGAACAGATTTGCCCCACCGCTAAAGCGGACTATAAATAATGCATGGCGCTCTACATGGTGACCATGATGATTTTATTTATTTTGTAACCTTTATTTAGACATGTAATCTATTTTCATCCATGCTAAACCCTAAAACCCCTAAACTTATTTGCCTTTTTTTACTATTTTGATTTTTTTTTAAATACAGTAGTTCAAATAGCTGATCTACACGCTCACAACGTGTCGATATACCCTATTGGGCCCCTAGATCTCATTCCAAAGAGAGCATTATCGGGATAAACCCATCATCTGGCTCAAAACTGGACACATTCATTCCTTCTATGTTATGTTTTTTGGTTATAACTTTGACGTTCTGGCTTTCATAGAGCTGCCCATAGATAGATACCTCATTCGCAGCTGAATGCGATGATATTGATACAGAATTGAACCATGCAGCATGGTTCAATTATGAAAGCTTGCCTTAAGAAAATGCCTATCCTTTTTTACAGACATCCATAGACGAAGGAACTGTCCACCTTTCTATGTCTATGGAGCTGTCCACATTCATTGAGCATAGTTTTGCAGAACCCAGATGAATTTTTAGCCAAGTTAATGCCTGAAGAGATCTTGATAAAATGTCACCAGGCCGTTGACCTTATTTGTTCAACTTAAGGAGCATTATAATGATATTGCAACAAGGGTACAAAGCTAAATGGAATGCATATGCATATGACTATTAGTGTAAGTACATAACCGACAGCAGAGACACAAAGTACTCGACAACATCTCTGGGCAGGAAAACCTTTCACCAACACTATTGATTTGGCTTTGGCCGTGTGTGTGTGTGTGTGTGTGTGTGTGTGTGTGTGTGTGTGTGTGTGTGTGTGTGTGTGTGTGTGTGTGTGTGAGAGAGAGAGAAAGAGAGAGAGAGAGGATGTGGGCTGGCTGTGAGTACTGAAGTAATAACTTTGAAACTCTTAAATTATAATAAATCACATTTGCCACCCAACATTAATTTCCTAAGCTGTATCATTAATTAGCACACAGAAATATGCATATATGCATGCCAAATGAGAGACAGCGGAGCTGCTTCGATACTTAGCCCTTGACTTTCTACACACTCTACAGTTAATACTTTTAAGAATAAAGAAAGAAGTATGACAGTGGAGGAAGATAAATGAAAGAATAAATAAAAAGACACATAAGTCCATTCAGTTATTTGTTCAGTGTACACTCTCAGAGTTAAATTAAGACTCTGAGAGTGTAGTTGCAGAGTACATTTTGTAAACTAGGCTACATATAGACACCACACATATAAAATAACACAGTTGTGGAAAAAGTACTCCCATTCTTTACTTTGCTGGTAAAAGTATCAATACTGCAATTAAATGTAGATGTACTCTGTCCAGAATTCAAAATGTAAAAGTTTGAAAGTGTTGGCATTAAAATGTACTTTAAAAGTAACAGAAGTAAAAAGTACAACATGTTTGAAAATAGCAGATCTATCGCAACGCGTTGTGAGCTTGTAGATCGTCTATTTTCAAATAGCCAAGGTATAAAGTAGGGGCTAAAGTTGTTTGTGTACATGTTTTATAATAGTATAATTTATATCTGCTAACTGTAACTAAAGTTTTCAAATAATTGTAGTGAAGTAAAAGTACAATATTTGGATCCGAAATGTAGTGAAGTAAAAATATTGGAAATTGGAAATATTCAAGTAAAGTACAAATACCTCAAAAGTGTATTTAAGTACAGTACTTGAGTAAATGTACTTAGTTACTTTACACCACTAAAATAGCAAGACTTTGGAGAAAGTGTATAGCATGAGTGTGTGCAGCAAATAGGTGGACCATTTCCTGAGGCGAGATGCAAATACCACCCTGTCTGCTCTATGCAATATGAGTCAATGCACAGCAACACACAGGCTGACACTAGACAGTGACTAGACCGGTTCGCGGTCACTTCAGGGGTTCTACAATCCCTGTTCAGTCAGACACGTTCATCAGGATTAGCCATTGCAATGACATTGCATCCAATTTGGCGTTGTAACTCTGCTCCTTTGATACTGCAGATTATCTGATTCTGCACAAGCATGACACAGAATCTGAGATCACTAGCCCCGACTGAAGCAAAGCCTAAGATATAGAGGTATTGCGTGAACGTAACGTTAAACCCTTCAACGGTATAAGTTAAGATACACAGATAACTTCATACAATCCACAGAATCTTACATTTAAACATTGAGCTCTTCAAGTGCATACTTTAAGATACACAACATAATCTACAAAATCATACATTTATCTCTGATGACACAGGAGGGGGCTGGGGAGGTGAAGGTATAGTTTTGATCACAGACAGCTGCAGAACAGTGCTGTGACCAGTGGTGTAACTAAGTACATTTACTCAAGTACTGTACTTAAGTCCAATTTTGAGGTATTTGTACTTTACTTGAGTATTTCCAATTTCCAATACTTTTACTTCTACTCCACAACATCTGGGATCCAAATATTGTACTATTACAAATAATGTACTTTTACCAAATATTGTACTTTTACACTCATTTATTTGAAAACGAGTTACTTTCCAGATATAAATTATAATGTTATGAAACATACATAAAACACTTTAGCGCTATTTTATACCTTGGCTATTCGCATTGCGACACGTTGTGAGCTTGTAGATCTGCTATTTTCAAACATTTTGTACTTTTACTTTTGGTACTTTAAGTACATTTTGATGCCAATACTTTTGTACTTTTACTCAAGTACATTCTGAATTCCAGACTTTTACTTGTAAGGGTGCCCTCACACCAAAATACCTATGAGAGTGGAATCCGTGTTCCGCCAATGTATTTCTTTTTTTTGTTATTTTTTATTTTCAAGGTTTTCATACAAATAAGACTCGGACCTGGACATAAGACAAGACAAAAATACAATACAAAAAATCATACAAATAATATAAACAATAAAACAAACAAGAAAGAAAACAAAAAATATATATATATATATCCGCCAATGTATTTCAATGATAAGGGAGCGTTTTTTGCAGAAATCCTCTACTGGCATGAAACCGCTTCACTCTCATTGAAATGCATTGGCGGAACGCGGATTCCACTCTCATAGGTATTTTGGTGTGAGGGCACCCTAAGGCTGCAGCCACACCAAAATACCTATGAGAGTGGAATCCACGTTCCGCCAATGCATTTCAATGAGAAGGGGGCGGTTTCATGTCAGTGGAGGATATCTGCGCTCCGCGCAGACCATGCGTTTATGCTGGAGCAAAGAAATTCTCCACGCAGATTCTGGTTTCCGCCCTCTGTCAAATCGGGTGAGTCGAAGGCGTAACATTCCGAGAATCAGGAAGGGACTGGGAGATGTTTTGTTTGAAGAGCTCATGCACCCAAACTCTTCTCTTTTTAGCTTGTTGCATCTCCCCTTCCAATAAAGCAAGGGCGAGTACTCTTCACCTGTCCATTATTGACACGTAAAGATGATGATAATAAAGCAAATTAATTTGATAACCTCGCAAGTCGTAACGTAACCTGGCTAACATACCAAGGATCGCTACGCCAGTCTACAGGCTACAGGGAGGGAGGGCGGTGCGGGAAGTGAGTGACAGGCGCGTGCGTCACTGGCTTTGGGACAGAATACACTCTCTGCGTCTTTAGTCAGCCGCGCACCAAAAGAGTTTATCCGCTGCCGACCATATTTTGGTGTGGCTGCAGCCTTAAAGAGGTGGTGCCATAGTTTTGTACTTTTTCTGTTTTTCATGCGTCTAAGAGGTTGACGGTACTTCATTAGACCCCCTGGTGTGGTTGTTATGAGCAATTATGTATTCCCTTTCTATTTGGGGTTTTTTCCTGGAGGCTGCCACCTTGTGGGTCAAAAGTGCCAGTCCAAAAACACAGATACAATTACATCATAGAATCAACCCCTCCCCTAATTACCACTCATTTTTACGGTCAATGAGTTTCCCTAAAAATGTGTACAAGGAGACAAGCTGTGACATTTCTCATGGTAATCTGCGACCTTTGGTCGCAATGAATACACATCATGGTCCTTGACTTCATACTGCACACTATGTCAAGCTCAGATTTAACATCAGTTCGAGGAGGTCAAGAGCATTGGAGACAGATGTGGACTTTGCAGACCGCATGGCCACACATGACAGTGAGAAATGATGCTGGCTCTCCCCAATTGGAGGACCAGCTACGCCTGGAGCCTGAGCAAGGAGAACTCTCCCTCGACACATATCGACCAAATAACAGAGGTAGCCTTCCATGAAAGCATTGTAATGAACCTGGTACTTGAACCATTGTCTGGTAGGGGGAACCGCACGGTTTCAAACAGGTCACTGCAGTGGATAGTAAACACTAAAGAAAAGATCAAATGTGCCTCTCTCACCCCCATACAGTATAGCTGACATCTACTGTGTGAAGCCCATTGTGTCCAAAAGGCCTCCAACCTTGCATCTGACCCCTCCCACCTTCTATTTGCACTCTTACCATCTGGATGGAGAGTTCCAGAGCATCCATGCCAGCTCTGCCAGACTGGGTAACAGTTTCTCTCCCCCCCCCCCCCACCCCCACCCCCAGCCATCAGGACTCACAGGATGGACTGCCCCGCCCCCCTCCCCCGGCAACCAATTGAACTGAACTGAACTCAATTCATAGACTGAGCTGCACCAGCCAAATAAATGTGTGCTGATCGTGGATACAATTTAGAGTTTAGAAAAGACTGGTCATGTGGGTTTTGTTTTACGTTTCTGTTGCTGGCAAAAATAAGGTAAAACACTGGAAAAACCTGGCAGTGGCGGATTAATAATTAATTAATTGCGACGCACGTTTATTATGAAAACCGGCACATGCACATCTTGTCCGCGTATCTCTGTCTGTCTGACTGTAGGTCACTGTGGTTCCCCTGATACATCACTGTGACATCACAGGTGATATCACAGGTGACATCAACTATGTAAAAGTCCATATATGGGTATTCCCCAGAATCCCTTTTATGCCCATAAGATCCCTGATGTCATCGATATACATCACTGGCCAGATAGGGTTCTCCATGTATGGGCATAAAAGGGATTGTATGTTGTGATGTCATGGGAACCACTCTAACAGAACCCCTTTTATGCCCATATATGGAGATCCCTATTGTCATCAATATTAAGCCCATATCTAACAGTACTTCATATGGCAATACCCATACATGGAGGAAGACGGCCCATATCTGTGGCTGTTTCAGACAGGGATCTCCATGTATGGGCATAAAAGGGATATACCATATACAGTACATGGATCTCCATATGGGTACCAGGGGTCTCCATACAGTATATGGGTAACTGGTCCGATATACATCACTGGCCAGATGGCCGAATTTAGGGCGAGGTCGCATGTGGCCCTGAGGCGTCTTATACCTGCAGGAGAATGTGTTAAAAAGAAAAATCCAATACATAACTGTGTTACGATAGCCAGAGAATACTGAAGGCATAGCATCATATCATAACGGCTCCTCCTTAATAACAGGCTCAAATATTGCTCAAGTATACAGTGGATTATTACAAATACTGCCAGGCTCCATTTGGCTCATCGCCGGACATCAGTGAAGCGTGTCTTAAGATGCTTATGTAGTGTTTGAAACAGGGAGCAGACACATACACGGATGGGGAGTCCAGTGGACTTTCATAGTCCAGTGCACCCAAAGCATACTGTACCAGCACCATTTTATAGACAGATAACACATTTTATATAGTGGACCCGAAGCGGACCCTGAGAAGACATCTTCCTTGGTACTCTTGTGAAGCTAATATTATGGGGGTGGGGGGGGGGTATTTAAATATACACTAAAGATAGTGAGAAATTTAAGACAGAATAGATATTACAATTTACAATTTAGATATTTAGCAGTTCCCCGCCACCCGGGTTACCTACCTAGAGGTGTGTTGCGTCCTATTATAGGAGGCCGATTTGAGACATTTGGGATGGCATTTCTTCCTTGGTCTAGAGGGAATGTAGGTGCAAACTTCAGTTTCACGGCAATTCGTGATTTGCAAACTTTGGAAGCCAATCATAGCCAATCAGAATGGAATATGAAAAATTGCATGGATACGTCTTGGTCAGATCAGATGACTATAGAGATAATGTGTACCTATTAGGTTTGAACAAAATCGGTAGGAGTAATGTGGGTTGTTTACCTTAATCTTTATGGAGGGTTCGAACAGCCTACCTGTTAGCTAAAGTGATCAGACTGGAAGGGTTGTGCAGTCCTGAAAGTAAGGGGGTGCCATGCCCTTGATTCACTAGCATTTGGCACTGGGTGTGGGCAACAACTGGAAGCCATCCAGCAGCATGCCTTGTCTTCAGCTGCCTTTTTGCCTTTAATTTACTGCTGCTGGGTATTGTTTCCTGTTGTTTTTGTGTGTGTATGGGTGTTTGTATATTGTCACTGTCTGGCCAAAACCTCTCAACTCCATTTATTTTTCTTTTTTCTTTTTTGCATACATATCAGGGCTATTGAACACCCTTTACATCTGAGCGTTGGTTAAAATAATATTGAACCAATGGAAAGTAATAAAAGGTGCTTGGGACAAAACCTCCTAAATCCACACTTTCTGCCAAACCAGCTAACTCCACCCGATCGGCCCTCTCTTTTTTCATGAATATGTGCTATTGAACACCCTTTACGTCTGTGTGTTGGTTAAAATAATATTCTCCTCCTAACTCCACTAGAGCTCGTTTTCCCGAAAATGAACATTTTGGAGTTGGGAGGTTTCGGCCCGACAGCAGAGATATGGTGTGTTACGTCTGAGAGTGAACCAAGACAAATTCCTATCAACTATGTTGACATGGCAATAAAGTTATTGAATCTTGAATCCTTCTGACTTTGTTGCAAAGTATAAACCAACAGGATTTGGTGAATGCCGGAACACTGCCTTGAAGGGCGGCTGTCTATCCTGGACAACACACAGGCTCATTTCTCGATGGAAATGAAAAGCTCTTGC